>NC_058083.1:222620817-222931728 GCF_014858855.1 Bufo gargarizans
TGGAACTTTGACTAATTAGATGTCATTAAGCAATTCTAATCAAAATGTGGCAGATCTGTAGAGATATGAGTTATTAATGGTGACTCATTCTTTTGTCTTTTATGGGCACTGGAACAGTGATAATGAAAGAGTTTATCTGCCATCTATTTTATGGCTTTAGTGGGAACTTTAAGACATTTCTTTTATTCCAGCAAATGTGTCATTAGTAACAATATATTTCTTGTTTGTATTTCCACATTGATTGACAATGGCATAAACTATGTGAGATTCATGTATTAGGTAACAATGTATTGATGCAGATTGTGTGTGACATATGTAAATAGCATTCTCCAGGAAACAAAAGTATAATGAATAAAACATCAAACAGGGAATAAAAATGGTGATTTAGACTGTTAAGAACTGTACAGTTGTATTTATTGAGAGATCACAGAGAATATAGGCATTCTCATTGAATTGCCTTATTCTTTTTGTAATTTAGAGGGGTTGGACACTTTCTGGTAATTGTTGACTAATATGTTTGTGAGATGATTACATGGCAAAACTCCTCCATGTCATGCCTCCTCCTTTCACACTCAATGCATCTGTACTAAACTCCCAACAGAACAAGTGCAGATGTCAGGTGCAGAGTATTTGAATGCAGGAGGTATGACATGGAGAATTACCACAACTTGCATGTGACTTCAATTCTTCAACATTGACGAAAAAGTAATGGGGTCCAGAATTCTGACCATGGTTGCTGTTTAAAGAGTAACTAAACTTTTAATGATTTTTTTTAAATGTCCCTAATGCCCTAATAATACTTTTCAAATGAATTTAATTTATGTATTTTGCATTTTTTCTAGAGATATTCCCCCCTAAATTGCAGATTTACCTTTGCACTTTAAATTCTCTATCCTCCACACCGATGACTTCTCAGCGGTGTACGGAGTCTACACTTTATGAATGGGGCCACAGAGAATGGAGTATGGACAGGAGCACACATTTCTGCTACTGCCTGTGGTCTCCGAGGTTTAATAAACGCTGGCATAGCACATGGGTACCCTGTTACTATGTGCCATGCCAGGATTAGCTGAGCGGAGCTGCTCCAGTCTGTGCCTGCTTTGCTAAGCTAAAAGCTTACATGTAGGACTCTTAGCTTAGCGAAGAAGGCATAGGCAGGAGCTTACCAAAGGCACACAGTGTAGCAGGAAACATAGCATGAAATAAAATATTACTTTTTGCACCAACATTTCTGACATAAATATCTGAAAAAAAGCAAGACAACTAAAAGTCAGATTACACTTTTAGACAGCCAGTCTAAAGATTCACTAGATTTCTTGTGTAGATGTCCACCCTGTCTAACTCTGGTCAGGGTACTCAGAGGAAGCCAATGAAAACAAAAGGAGAACATACAAACTCCATGCAGATGTTGTTTTCGGTCGCATTAAATCCAAGATATCAGAACTGAAAGGTATCAGAGCCAGCAATTGAGAGGCTAAACATAAGTAATATAGGCTAGAGTATTGAAGAAATTATGCAGAGCATTTACAGTAATGTGGCAAAAAAAAGGCTCATCGGAGCAGATTTATCAATTAAATATACAACTTTTGTGGTGTTAAAAAGTCCCAAACTTCACATTTGCGACTTTTTAAATGTTTTTTTGTGAGTAAATTTGTTGCGCAGCTGACGTTTCTCCACGGCCTTGCCACTTCCAAAAAGCGGGTGTGGTGAGAGCAGGAAGGGGCGGCAGTAGCCCTGCCACATATATAATCTTCTATGTGAGTTTTCTGGCAGAAAAGACCACTGGCATAGATATCATCTCAACACACAGACTACCATATACTATACCTAATTTATGACAAGGCATGTGACCAATGGCATTGCTAGAAATGATCTGGCCCCGCAGCAAATTTTTCAACCATAGTCTTATAGTTTTGATTCTTTATCACAATAGTTTGTTTCCAGCCTGTCTGGAAAATTAGGGTAAAGTGAGAAATCCGTGCACAGTGTAATGGAGGTATGGGTGATTTAGTGCTAATATGTGTATTTATTTGGTACTAGTGGTTTATATGCTGCATTATACAATTGTTTGACTGAGTCTGGTAGAACAAGGGAATTCACAGAGCACTCAATAGAAGCTAATTAGTTTTTTGTTTTTTTTATTAGTTATAAGGTTGATGCTGTTTCATACTTTATACCTTCCAGAACACTATTGGAAAACAGTTAATAAATTAAATTGGCAGAAGATCTGTAATTCCTGCGCAAAGTGGTTTCACTGTTCTTTGTACTATAATTAAAGAAAAAAACATTTGGTACTATTAAGTTTTACCTAATATATTTGATCTCGATGTGTTAACATCGAATTTGGTAAACAAGACAGGCGCTAACAGAAATTGTCTGATTAAAAGTAATGTTAGCTTTCACAGCCTTTCCTGAAGATTTAGCTGTTGCCTATGAATTATATACCTTATAAGTTACTATTTTACTTATTCTCAGCATTAGATGTTGAACTTTCTATATGATTTTTTCAGAGATTTGTGTTTAAAGGGCTTCTGTCACCCCACTAAAGTCTTTTTTTTTGGGGGGGGGTACTTATAATCCCTATACTGCGATGTATCAATACATAATGTTATTATTCATTTTGGTTCAGTAGATAATGCAAAAAACATACTTTTATCATATGCAAATTACCTGTCTACCAGCAAGTAGGGTGGCTACTTGCTGGTAGCAGCCGCATCCTCCTCTCATGAAGACGCCCCCTCCTCATGTTGATTGACAGGGCCAGCGAACGCGCTCGTTCTCTATTGGCCCTGTCTGCATTCAAAATCTGGCGCCTGCGCCGAACCTGTCTTCAGTTAGCGCAGGCGCACTGAGGGGAGGATGCTCGCTCAGCCACTCCATCCTCAATGCGCCTGCGCCGATGACATCACATCTACACCTGGCGCAGGCGCACTGAAGAAGGAGCTGCCGAGCGAGCGTCCTCCCCTCAGTGCGCCTGCACAGACAGGGCCAGCAGAGAACGAGCGCGTTCGCTGGCCCTGTCAATCAACATGAGGAGGGGGCGTCTTTATGAGAGGAGGATGCGGCTGCTACCAGCAAGTAGCCGCCCTACTTGCTGGTAGACAGGTAATTTGCATATGATAAAAGTCAGTTTTTTGCATTATCTACTGAACCAAAATGATTAATAACATTATGCATTGATATATCGCAGTATAGGGATTATAAGTACCCCCCAAAAAAATATGACTTTAGTGGGGTGACAGAAGCCCTTCAAACTTTATAGAGAACTTGATGAAGTACCCGGCTTCACTCGGGTATATTTAATCTATTTCATTTAATGTTTGTATGTGTCGTTAAAAGATATCAACACTATCCACTATAACAGTGACATCTACAGCACCCCGATCCCAAAACAGTGACCCCCCCACAGTTCCCCGTCCCTTAAAATTGGACCTCCACAGCAGCCCACCCCCTTAACTTTGACATATACAGCAGCCTTCCTCTTTCACAGCATATCACCCCCTTGACAGTGACCTCCACAGGGGCCCGCCCCCTTAACAGTAGCCTTTACTGGATCGGGGGCGTGTCCTTTTGAACAGCTCCCTCTAAGACAGCAGCACTGTATTGTCTGAGTGTGAACTGCAGGAAGAAAGTGATCCTCCCTCCCACCCCTGCAGCTGACAAAAGTTGATTTTTTAAATCTCTGTCAGCTGAGGAGAGGAGTAGGCGTGGCCTAGCCAGATCAGGGGCGTGGATTAGCGGGACCTAGAAGTTGATTTTTAGCTTCAGTTTTTCAATTTTAGTCGGCTGAGGAGTGGGAGGGGGCATGGCCTAACCGGTTCAGGGGCGTGTCCTTTTGAACAGCTCACTCTAAGACAGCAGCACTGTGTTGTCTGAGTGTGAGCTACAGGGAGTAATTCATCCTCCATCCCACCCCTGCAGCTGACAGAAGTTGTTTTTTGCCTTTATTTTTTCAATCCCCGTTGGCACAGGAGTGGGAGGGGGTGTGACCTAACCAGATCATGGGCATGGCTTAGCGGGACCTGGGGGTGGGGTTTTATGTCTTTTAAGGGTGGAGACATTGTGGCAGGGGGCGTCCCTGGGCTCCTTCCTGCAAGAGTGACGCCCCTCTGGGCACCTTACTGGCTCATTTGCATGCCAAATAAACTGTATTTTCAGAGGATAAAACATCTATTGCTGGAACAAAGGCACATCTGGAAATAAGGTAAGTGCTATTAGGCCATGGCTTTACTTCAATAGCAATTATCCTTGTGACAGATTTCCTTTTAAGCTCACCTACAGCAGTGAAGATAAATGACTGGGTTGTTATAGAAAGCCAGAGTAAAACTGTCTATGTGGAGGCTGGAGGACCTGCAAGCTTCTATTGGCTGAAAAGGGTCAAATGACCAAGCTTCTATTGGCTAATACATTTTTTGGGGAATATCTCAGGAATGGTACATCCTAGAGAGCTGAGACCTGCTCTAAAACCTTCCCGGACACCTGATATACCTGTGTGCCAAATTGTATGATTGTAAATGCAACGGTGTGAATTCCTTTAGCGGAGATACACACACACATACACTCAGCTTTATATATTACATGAATGTTAATGTCTTCTAAACAAACAAAAATCTAATTTTTAAATGGAGTCTGTCACCTAGTTTTCACTACTATACAAACAATGACCTTCAGACCTTTGTACTAGTTTGCTAGATATACCTTTATATCATTTGGCCACACTTTTAAAGATTTGAAAAACGTCTTCCAAGAGCCCAGCGGAGCAGCCTTTGTTTTGAAAGTGCACAAGCCTGCCGCCCTTAACTGCTGTTTGCTCCACTTCTGTCAGTGCCATGCTATGCTTCCCCATTGCGTACTCTACCCCTAAGCTTCCACAGATTTCCTCCCCTTCTCTGCTGACAATAAGACAATGTATCTCCAAATCTTGCACCAACTATAAGTAAGCCACTCCACTTCTGCCAATTTTCACACACAAATATATACACTTGTTATCCTTCTACTATTAATAGCAGCACAACTACTACTTTTAATAATAATAAAATAGAAATATCTTTCAGGTTTTGTGACTTTTTTTAATTTTTACACCACACAACAGTTATGAAAAGTGGGTCTGCTTAAAGCGGTTTTCTGGGATATAGCATAAGAAGCCGCCCCATTCACTTTAATGGGATGGCTCATTCCTATACACTTGTATAGGAAAGAGCAGTCCCATTGAAGTGAATGGGATGGCTTCTTGAAATTACACCTGCTCACCACTGTCATGTCAATGGCAAACAGGTAAACAATGCAGGGAAGGCTGAGCAGGAACGATGAGTAACCAACTTATCAGCAGGGGTGCCAGGTGTTGGATCCCTTCAATCTGATACTGATGACCTATCCTGAGGATAGGTCATCAATAAAAAATATCTTGGTAAACTCATTTAACTGTGTTAACTGGTTTCACTCCAGATTTACTACTTAAAAAAAAAAATATACAAAAAGTAGCAATTTTGCTTCAGTACAGGGTGGCACACAAAAACTTGGAGTAACATATGTAGACAAAAATAATTAGTTTTAAAGATGCACCAATATTAACAAGGAAAGTGCAACATTTGATAAATTTGCCACCAACTATGCCAACGCAGACTCCAGAAAATTGACTTCAAATATTACCTTTATGATAAATCCCACCCCCATCCCACATATATGAAAGCTTAAAATGCCATAGGGCATAAGATTTATGACCACACCAAATATATCAAAATTAAAATATAATGTTCTTGTGTACCTAAGAATCTATTATTATTGGCCTATACTTTAGGCAAACTGTTTGCACTAGATTTTAGTGTCTGTTTGAATCCCCCTGAGTTATTTTCTAAGAGTCGTTTTGAGGTAAGTACATCAAAGCTATTTGTCAGAACAGGTGCTTCAGAACATGCCTCTGAATTGAATACAGGTTCATAAAGGGATTATTTTGCAGAGCAAAATGAAAGCATAAAATGCAAATGTGGTAGTTTAGATATATAAGCCTAATGTTTTGAGCTCACAAATACTTAAAACCTCATCCAGAATTTTAATATTTGCTATATTGACAAAAATGATATTCAAATGTTGGCAGTAGCCACTCAACTGAGCATTTGAGAGAACAAATTGGCAGCATGTATCTTAGTACTGGTCAAAGTCCAAACTCTCCATGTCTAAATTGTTTTGGAAGATAGCAAGGAGCAAATTTGAATAACTGGCTATAACAAAATAGCAATAATATCTTTAATAAAACACCATATAAACACATTAATTACCCAGTCAATAACTTTTGAACATGTAGCTGATGTATTTTGTATTTACATACTTTATTTGCTAGACCTTTTAGTGATAAACCAAAATGTATTTAAGAATCTACATAACAGTGTGATCTATGCAGTCCTGATTGTGATTCAAATTATTGCCAGAATAATGATGACCTTTATATTAGGCATGAAATAAAGTTCAAAGTAAATGATTGAACTCATTTAGTTTTGCTAGTAATTGCAAGGTTAGAAGGACAAAACTGATCCAGAAAATGCTATTGGATCTTTCCCAAATGATATTAGCTCCAAAAACAAAGACCAGATTGAGTTTAGTTTTGACTTTTTCCCAGAAACATATGTTATTAATGAATAGTTTACTTGCATTTCAGAACTATTCAGAAATAGTGCTGGTCTAAAACTGGTTCTAGGTCTTGGTATGTGCAGTGTAGTGTGTGCAACTAGTTAAAATTATCATGTTCAATTACTTTCTGGGAATTACGCACATCTCTTCTAAACCACGAAATAAAATGATTAATTTAATTATCTTCTTTAAGTCATTCAGGTACTGTAGCTTAATTATACTCTTTTCCATTAAGAAGAAACTCCCTATTTCAAATATTGCGGTATTACAAATTAATCTACTTCACTCCTGTTGATTTATTTAGTCCCAATGTGTAGCATCAAGTTCCAAGCCATATTACACAGTCATCTAGGAAAACAGGGTATTGGATCTTTACACTTTAGTAATATTACTGCCACAAACCTTTATACTAAATATTGTTCTGCATATAGTGTAAACCAGGCCTAATTGATCAAAGCTACCTAAAATAAAAGCCAATATATTGGCTACTGCAACTGCTGACAGTGTAGTTTTCATTTACCAAGAGCAGTTTAAAGGGGTTGTCCAAGTTATGTAAAAAAAAAATAACACACTTCAACTCTCAATATATTTACACACTTCCGTAGTTTTGTTGTGGCCCTTTGTTGACATGCAGTTACAGAGCTGTGGGCTCATGTAACAACAAACTCTGGTTTTCCTCAGGAATATTTATGGGTGTCAACAAAGACTGCCTTTCCCTGCCCCTGCTCTGCAAAGAGAGTGGAAAATTTGCTGCTCTGTCTGCAGTCTGACTGTTGAGATACTTATGTTATATGCATTGGACTACAAGTCCCAGCTGTACAGTATAATGACTTGGTGGAAACACACAGGATTTTCCCCCACCTGTTCTTGTGCAATGCTCTGCAGACACTTCCTCACAGCTAAGAATACAGAGGAGATAACTCCTCCGGTCTTTTTTAGCTCTGCGTTTGCAGGGTGAGGAGGGAGGGAAGATCCTGTACACAGCATTTATCTTCTCAGTGCCTGGAGAAGAGAAAACTCTGCAGCTGCTCAGTACATGAGGCAGAGCCTCCAGCCCTGAGTCTGTTCTGCTTATGGTAGAAGGAGTTAAACTTTGCTGAAGAATCCAGTGGAAGGGGAGACACATGGCAGACAGCTCAGCCAGAAGATTGACAATGAAGGTGGGCGTGGAATGTTGTTCCAACCAGCACAGCCTTCACAGTGAGATTCAGTGAACAGAGGCAGGCCTGCTCCTCCTGCTCCTTCAGGTTTGTTAATGAAATTTCATCAGAGCAGGGAAAGAAGCTGACATTACTGGTCATGTGACACTCAGCTAAGTAGGAGAGCAGGGCCACTGTAGATGAAGTAAGTGAATAGACAACTCTTTACAAGAACAAAAACCTTTCTGTAATACAACCACCACCCCACCCTTTCAGCTGCTGGATATTTACAGATTAAAAGAGCAACCATGGATTAAGGGTAGCAAGTCCACCATTAAATTTCCTCTGCTGGAGGGTTTCTAGGCATACCCTGGCATACACCTTCTTCAAAATTAAGGAGCTAAGAATGCTCTGTATTCTACAGAAATACCTAGGAGGGATCCACACAGGTGAATTATGCAAAAGGATCTGAGGCATTATCATCATTTTCACAAGATTAGATCTCCAAATCACAGATAAAGGTAACTTGCACCAGATATTAACTTTTTGTTGACTGTGCACAAACAGATGGCTATCAAGTTAAATCTAATGCAATTTTGTGAGTGAGCAGATATTTGAATCGCTAAATATTTTAATCTGGTCACAATGGGAATTTGGCAGGCATCCAAAGATGGTCCCTGAGGGATAGTATCTAAAGGGAGAAGGGAAAATGTATCCCATTTAATGCAAGGGCCCATACAACGTTACTAAGTTCATAACAAAAGGAATAAATTCCTCCAGGTTTCCCAAGAACGGAAACATATGGTCAGAATAAAGTGAGATTCGTTCATAGATAGAACCATAACAAAATGCAACAAAATCATCTGCCTGCTTAATCGGTATTGCCAGGATCTATATGGCTATCTCAGAGTCAAAGGAAGGGCCGGGACAAGGGGCTTCAGTATCTAGTTCTTTACTCTCCTCCTCTTCCATCATATCAACATGCTTATTTGTTGAATATAATGCCCTCGCATATATGCCTTCACATATAATGTTTACAGTGTCAGTTCACCTGCAGGGCCTCACATATAATGTTTTACAGGGTCAGCTCACCTACAAACACTTGCATATAATGTTTTACAGGGTCAGCTCACCTACAGGCCCTCGCATATAAAGTTTTACAGGGTCAGCTCACCGGTAGGCCCTTGCATATAATGTTTTACAGGATCAGCTCACCTGCAGGCCCTCACCTACAATCTTTTACAGGGTCAGCTCACCTTCTGATGACAGCAGCAAAGTCTTGCCTGTTGGTACTCTGGCACAAATGGCTGACTTCATGTTAGGCTGCCTTTCCCACGACCTGCGCATTATACGCAATTTAGACAACACAGATTACTGGTTGTTCACCCTTCTCGACCCCCGTTACAAAGAAAACTTTTCATCTCTCATTCCTCTGGTGGAGAGGACAGGCAAAACGGTGCTATAAAATAAGGTCCTTGTTGAAAAATTGCTCCAAAGTTGATAGGGCAGACATCCAAATGGAAGTCCACTACTTGAGCTATTGTACCACAATGTAAATGAGGCCCTCCATTATGTGATATACAGGTCGCAGTGCCTCTTCCTTGTAATTTTTGGCAGCACTTGCACTTTATATACAAGTAAATATACAGGAAAGAATGTTTCTTAACAATATTTCTTCTAAAATTATTATATTTTTTTTTTTCCGGTTTTGTGCATATTACTGTCAATCTGTGAAAGTGGTGTACTACTCGGGCAACATGGTTCCCAGCAGTGACCTGGGAGTCCAAGATGCATCGAGACATTCTCCCCATGCTGTTCCCGAACCATTTCGGTGGTGTGTCTATAAATTTCAGAAATTTTTCTATGAAATAGGCACCCTCCTCTCTTCAGAGCAGGGTTTGCCTGGTTTAATGCTTGGGTTCTCCCATTGACTTCCATTATATCCCGATGTGTTCGGCCAGTGCACCCAACAACTTTGGTGTTCGATCAACACTAACGAATACCTCTATCATATGTACAGTAAACTGAGTGGAGTGCATGTCCCACCCAGAATCTCCTCATAGTGTCAATAGATTCTATAATTAAGTGTGTTTCAGAAAGACATAAGGTTGATATTGATTGAAGGCATTTTAGACAGCACTACTCTTAGCAGCTTCTCCAAGGCCACACATTTTAAAAGTCCTAACAAAAGAGAAGTGAATTTTTCAAAAATTCGATTTGCCGATTCACAGAATTTTTCGGGAAAAATTTGGTTAGATCAGAATAAATTTGCAACAAATTATGTTAAAAAAACTGCTATTTTCTAGCTTCTGAGAACCTTTATAGTGGTGTAGAACACTGTGCCTTGTAGTAACACGCGTAGGGAGGCTGCTTTGGTAGTGAAATAATACTGTGAGTCTGTATGACATGCAGATGACAGGCGTCACTCTTAGAATCACTGCACACTTCACTTATTTGGGCAGTCAGGGAGCCAAAACTGACCAAATAACTCAAGTATGAACTCAGCCTTACAAGTCGATGTTAGCGCCAAGAAGAAGCGCACTCCTTTTACACTGTCGACAGCTGATTCCACATCCATGTCAACAGAACCTGTTCTGTTAAACGCGTATACAAGTAGAGCCACCCTGACATAGTGGAGACGATGTCAGTACTAATTTTGTGTTGACGTCACCGATTAATTGGCCCTTCCTCTGATCCATCAGAATAATAAGGCCCCTTTCACACGGGCGAGAATTCCGCGTGGAATCTGGACCCATTCACTCCAATGCGGCTATGCACATGAGCGGTGATTTTCACACATCATTTGTGCATTGCGTGAAAATCGCAGCAAGCTCTATATTGTGCGTTTTTCATGCAACGCAGGGCCCATAGAAGATAATGGGGCTGCGTGAAAAATGCAAGCATCAGCAAGCAAATGCGGATGTGGTGCGATTTTCACGCATGGTTGCTAGGAGACGATCGGGGTGGGGACCCAATCTTTATTATTTTCCTTTATAACATGGTTATAAGGGAAAATAATAGCATTCTTAATACAGAATGCTAAGTAAATTCGGTATGGAGGGGTTAAAAAATAAAAATTAAATAATTAAACTCATCTCGCTCAGCCTGGCTTGTCATCGAACAAGTTGATAATGTGAGTTTAATTTTTATTTTTTATTTTTTAAACCCCACCATCCCTAATTTACTTAGCATTCTGTATTAAGAATGCTTTTATTTTCCCTTATAACCATGTTATAAGGGAAAATAAAATCTACACCTAACCCAAACCCGAACTTCGGGTCTGGGTACCAAACATGCCGATTTTTCTCATGCATGTGTAAAATGCATTAAAACGCTTTGCACTTGCGTGGAAAAATAACGCATTTTCCCACAACGCACCCGCATCTTGTCCGTCCCTCACACGCGACACCTGTGTGAAAGAGGCCTAACCCACAAAAAACGGATCCTGTCTGTTGAGCATACGCCTTCACTCGGTCAGCATTTGCTCAATAATTAATCAGTTTTGCTAAAGCCCCTAAAAACAGGAGTGGATGTACAAACCGGATTCCAAAAAAGTTGGGACACTATACAAATCGTGAATAAAAACTGAATGCAATATGTGGAGATGGCAAATGTCAATATTTTATTTGTAAGAGAACGTAGATGACAGGTCAAACGTTTAATCCGAGTAAATGTATCATTTTAAAGGAAAAATACGTTGATTCAAAATTTCACAGTGTCAACAAATCCCAAAAAAGTTGGGACAAGTAGCAATAAGAGGCTGGAAAAAGTAAATTTGAGCATAACGAAGAGCTGGAAGACAAATTAACACTAATTAGGTCAATTGGCAAGATGATTGGGTAAAAAAAGAGCTTCTCAGAGTGGCAGTGTCTCTCAGAAGCCAAGATGGGTAGAGGATCACCAATTCCCACAATGTTGCGCATAAAGATAGTGGAACAATATCAGAAAGGTGTTACCCAGCAAAAAATTGCAAAGACTTTGCATCTATCATCATCAACTGTGCATAACATCATCCGAAGATTCAGAGAATCTGGAGCTATCTCTATGCGTAAGGGTCAAGGCCGTAAAACCATACTGGATGCCCGTGATCTCCGGGCCCTTAAACGACACTGCACCACAAACAGGAATGCTACTGTAAAGGAAATCACAGAATGGGCTCAGGAATACTTCCAGAAACCATTGTCAGTGAACACAATCCACCGTGCCATCCGCCGTTGCCAGCTGAAACTCTACAGTGCAAAGAAGAAGCCATTTCTAAACAAGATTCACAAGCTCAGGCGTTTTCACTGGGCCAGGGATCATTTAAAATGGAGTGTGGCAAAATGGAAGACTGTTCTGTGGTCAGACGAGTCACGATTCAAAGTTCTTTTTGGAAATCTGGGACGCCATGTCATCCGGACCAAAGAGGACAAGGACAACCCAAGTTGTTATCAACACTCAGTTCAGAAGCCTGCATCTCTGATGGTATGGGGTTGCATGAGTGCGTGTGGCATGGGCAGCTTGCATGTTTGGAAAGGCACCATCAATGCAGAAAAATATATTCAGGTTCTAGAACAACATCTGCTCCCATCCAAACGTCATCTCTTTCAGGGAAGACCCTGCATTTTTCAACAAGATAATGCCAGACCACATTCTGCATCAATCACAACATCATGGCTGCGTAGGAGAAGGATCCGGGTACTGAAATGGCCAGTCTGCAGTCCAGATCTTTTACCTATAGAGAACATTTGGCGCATCATAAAGAGGAAGGTGCAACAAAGAAGGCCCAAGACGATTGAACAGTTAGAGGCCTGTATTAGACAAGAATGAGAGAGCATTCCTATTTCTAAACTTGAGAAACTGGTCTCCTCGGTCCCCAGACGTCTGTTGAGTGTTGTAAGAAGAAGAGGAGATGCCACACAGTGGTGAAAATGGCCTTGTCCCAACTTTTTGGGGATTTGTTGACACCATGAAATTCTGATTCAACATATTTTTCCCTTAAAATGGTACATTTTCTCAGTGTAAACTTTTGTTCTGTGATTTATGTTCTATTCTGAATAAAATATTAGAAGTTGGCACCTCCACATCATTGCATTCAGTTTTTATTCACGATTTGTATAGTGTCCCAACTTTTTTGGAATCCAGTTTGTAAAACAGAGATGTCTTCTGTGGAATATTTGCATGTCTTCTGTGTTTGGTACCCACTCCTGCTATAGACTACTAAATCATAAGCAAATTCTGATGGGACCATACAGGCCTTATAGCTGCTACACAGACAGGATCAGTTGTGAGTCTCATTTTTCCTTCCTGCTGACAGATCACAAGAAAGGTCAAATAAATGATAATGTCAGCCAGGCAAAAAGACAAAATAGTAGACCAGTCATGAATTGGGGAGGGTGGGAACAGCATTAGAAGTCCGCATAGTGGACCTATAAAATAGTGGTGAGGTGGAAGCAGAATAAGGACACCACAGAGTGGAAAGGTGACATAATGTGGAGATGGCAACAGTATGAGAACACCACAGAGTGGCAATGTGACATAGTCTGGAGATGGCAGCAGCATGAGAACACCACAGAGTGGCAAGGTGATATAGAGTGGATATGGCAGCAGCAGGAGGATACCACAGAGTGGAAAGGTGACATAGTGTGAATAGCATGAGAAGACCACAGAGTCGCAAGGTGACTAGTGATGAGCGGATTAGGCAATATTCAAATTAGTGATATTTTACAAATTTTTGGCCAAATATTCACCATAAATTTGCAGGTCCTGAAGAAAAGAAGATACTGGCTGCGCGATCAAGGGGATGAGGTGAGTTTATTTTTTATTTTTAACCCCTCAGTAGAGATTTTATTTAGCATTCTGTTTTAAGAATGCTATTATTTTCTGTTATAACCATGCTATAACGGAAAAATTATAAAGTAAAGTTTGGGTCTCCATTGACTTAAAAAGGATCCGGGTTCAGTGTAAAGTTCTGGTCAAGTTCGGGTCCTGAAGTTCGGCCGAACCCGAACTTCCACGGGTTCGCTCAACCCTACTTATAAATCCTTTTTTCATTTTTTTTTAAACAGTGAAGTTTTTCCAATAGCTGTCCCTAGTGCCTTCACACATCTGTCCCTGCACTCTGGACGCTGGAAAATGGCAGAATCTAAAATGGCTGCCGTATTTATAGGGCTGTGACATCACAGGGATGGCTGGCTGCTTATTGGCTGCATGCAGGCATGTCAATCTGGGTGATCCGCCTTCCCAGAGTTCCATGCCCCATGTCTTCAGTCCTCACACGTTTAGCCGCCATTTTAGGAAAATTGAGATTCGTTACCACGAAACACGAGGAAATTTGCATTTGTTGTGAATAAAAACAAATCAAATTTTTTCTTAAAATGGCTGCTGCACGTGTGAGGACATGGAGCAAGGAACTCTTGCAGCCAATCAGCAGCCAGCCAGCCCTGTGATGTCACAGCCCTATAAATAGCCTCAACCATCTTGTATTCTGCCATTTTCCAGTGTACTTAGTGCAGGGAAAGACGTCAGCAGGCAGTAGGGACAGTGCTAGAATAAATTTCATTCTGCTAAAAAAAGATTTAAAAGCAGGGAAAGATTATTCAAGGTATAGTTAAAGGATAGGGAGGAATCACCACAGCATTTTTGTTGAACAGGGTTCAGTAGGGGAGGTTACAGCTTGGGTAATAGTAATAATCCTATTACACCTTGCTGTACTGACTGTGCACCCAAATTGCCATTATACAGCTCTGTAATTCAAGGAAACCGTTCTTGTTATTGGGGTGTTACCGCTATTAACAGTGTTTTTTGCAAGGAAATATTTCTAGGTCTTATTTGCCCTTGTGCGGTGCAGTTATATGTTCTGAAGCATTTTTTGGCTTGTATTAGTGAGAAAAAGGGCTTATTAGCCATTGTGTAGTGTATTAAACATGGTTTAATGAAAGAAATGACTGGGACATAACCATACCAGGGTACTCTTTATACAGAAGAGACAGAGAAGGCAAGAAAGGAGGAGGAGTGGCCCTGTATGTGAAAGATAGCATTAAATCTAACCTAATACAAGTTGGTGAGGCCAACATAGAGTCAGTTTGGGTTACGTTGCAGTTTGCTAATCATGCAGTAACTCGTGTAGGTGTGATATATAGACCACCTGATCAAGTTAAAGAACTAGATGATCTACTAGTTGAAGAAATAGCTAAAATGACAATGAAAGGAGAAGTTATCATTATGGGAGATTTCAATCTTCCAGATATAAACTGGAAAACCAAAATAGCAAGTTCTACCAGGAGTACAGATATTCTAAATTCCCTACTGGGGTTATCCCTACAACAAATGGTTGAGGAGCCAACCCGGAAGGAGGCCATTTTGGATTTGATATTCACAAATGGGGATTCGGTATATGATGTCATTGTTGGCGAAACCTTGGGATCTAGTGATCACCAGTCAGTGTGGTTTAATATAAGAACTGTGAAAGAGTCCCACCACACAAAAACAAAAGTTTTAGATTTTAGAAAAACAGACTTTTCAAAAATGAAATTAGTCATAAATGAGTCCTTATCAGACTGGAACGGATTCCATGGAGTCCAGGAGAAATGGGACTACTTAAAAGGTGCATTATTGAAGGCAACAGAAAATTGCATTAGACTTGTCAGTAAAAGCAAAAAAAGGAAGAGACCACTGTGGTACTCAGCAGAAGTGGCCCAAATCATTAAAAATAAAAAGCTAGCATTTTGTAATTATAAAAAAAACCAGAGCAATGAAGATAAGGAAATCTACAAGATTAGGCAGAAAGAGGCCAAGCAAGTTATAAGAACTTCTAAAGCTCAGGCAGAAGAAAAACTAGCTCAGTCTATGAAAAAAGGGGATAAGACATTCTTCAGATATATAAATGAAAAAAGGAAATTAAAACAAGGAATAACTAAATTAAAAATAAAGGACGGAAGGTATGTAGAAGAGAATAAAGGGCTAGCGGACTGCCTTAATGAATACTTCTGTTCAGTTTTTACAAAAGAAAAAGAAGGAGAAGGACCTCCACTAGAAAGGATGACTATTAAATCGTTTGATGCATGTGTCTTTACAGAGGAAGATGTTCTAAGTTTGCTGTCTAAAGTGAAGACAAATAAGTCACAGGGGCCTGATGAGATACACCCAAAATTATTAAAAGAGCTTAGTGGTGAGCTGGCAAAACCGTTAACAGATTTATTTAACCAATCATTAGTAACAGGAGTCGCCCCGGAAGATTGGAAATTGGCAAATGTCGTGCCCATTCACAAGAAAGGTAGTAAGGAGGAATCGAGCAACTATAGACCAGTGAGTCTGACATCAATAGTAGGCAAATTAATGGAAACCCTATTAAAGGATAGGATTGTGGAACAACTAAAATCCCATGGATTGCAAGATGAAAAACAGCATGGGTTTACTTCAGGGAGATCATGTCAAACAAATCTTATAGATTTTTTTGACTGGGTGACTAAAATACAGGTCCTTCTCAAAAAATTAGCATATTGTGATAAAGTTCATTATTTTCTGTAATGTACTGATAAACATTAGACTTTCATATATTTTAGATTCATTACACACCAACTGAAGTAGTTCAAGCCTTTTATTGTTTTAATATTGATGATTTTGGCATACAGCTCATGAAAACCCAAATTTCCTATCTCAAAAAATTAGCATATTTCATCCGACTAATAAAAGAAAAGTGTTTTTAATACAAAAAAAGTCAACCTTCAAATAATTATGTTCAGTTATGCACTCAATACTTGGTCGGGAATCCTTTTGCAGAAATGACTGCTTCAATGCGGCGTGGCATGGAGGCAATCAGCCTGTGGCACTGCTGAGGTGTTATGGAGGCCCAGGATGCTTCGATAGCGGCCTTAAGCTCATCCAGAGTGTTGGGTCTTGCGTCTCTCAACTTTCTCTTCCCAATATCCCACAGATTCTCTATGGGGTTCAGGTTAGGAGAGTTGGCAGGCCAATTGAGCACAGTAATACCATGGTCAGTAAACCATTTACCAGTGGTTTTGGCACTGTGAGCAAGTGCCAGGTCGTGCTGAAAAATGAAATCTTCATCTCCATAAAGCTTTTCAGCAGATGGAAGCATGAAGTGCTCCAAAATCTCCTGATAGCTAGCTGCATTGACCCTGCCCTTGATAAAACACAGTGGACCAACACCAGCAGCTGACATGGCACCCCAGACCATCACTGACTGTGGGTACTTGACACTGGACTTCAGGCATTTTGGCATTTCCCTCTCCCCAGTCTTCCTCCAGACTCTGGCACCTTGATTTCCGAATGACATGCAACAGTCCAGTGCTGCTTCTCTGTAGCCCAGGTCAGGCGCTTCTGCCGCTGTTTCTGGTTCAAAAGTGGCTTGACCTGGAGAATGCGGCACCTGTAGCCCATTTCCTGCACACGCCTGTACACGGTGGCTCTGGATGTTTCTACTCCAGACTCAGTCCACTGCTTCCGCAGCTCCCCCAAGGTCTGGAATCGGTCCTTCTCCACAATCTTCCTCAGGGTCCGGTCACCTCTTCTCGTTGTGCAGCGTTTTCTGCCACACTTTTTCCTTCCCACAGACTTCCCACTGAGGTGCCTTGATACAGCACTCTGGGAACAGCCTATTCGTTCAGAAATTTCTTTCTGTGTCTTACCCTCTTGCTTGAGGGTGTCAATGATGGCCTTCTGGACAGCAGTCAGGTCGGCAGTCTTACCCATGATTGCGGTTTTGAGTAATGAACCAGGCTGGGAGTTTTTAAAAGCCTCAGGAATCTTTTGCAGGTGTTTAGAGTTAATTAGTTGATTCAGATGATTAGGTTAATAGCTCGTTTAGAGAACCTTTGCATGATATGCTAATTTTTTGAGATAGGAATTTTGGGTTTTCATGAGCTGTATGCCAAAATCATCAATATTAAAACAATAAAAGGCTTGAACTACTTCAGTTGGTGTGTAATGAATCTAAAATATATGAAAGTCTAATGTTTATCAGTACATTACAGAAAATAATGAACTTTATCACAATATGCTAATTTTTGGAGAAGGACCTGTAATAGACGGTGGAGGTGCAGTAGACATCGCATATCTAGATTTTAGTAAGGCTTTTGCCACTGTCCCACATAGAAGACTTATCAATAAACTGCAGTCATTGAGCATGGACTCCCATATTGTTGAGTGGATTAGGCAGTGGCTGAGTGACAGACAACAGAGGGTTGTAGTCAATGGAGAACATTCAAAACAAGGTCATGTTACCAGTGGGATTCCACAGGGATCTGTACTGGGACCAATTTTGTTTAATATCTTCATAAGTGATATTGCAAAAGGCCTCGATGGTAAGGTTTGTCTTTTTGCTGATGACACAAAGATATGTAACAGGGTTGATGTTCCTGGAGGGAAACGCCAAATGGAAAAGGATTTAGGAAAACTAGAAGAATGGTCAGAACTCTGGCAACTGAAATTTAATGTGGATAAGTGCAAGATAATGCACCTGGGGCGTAAAAACCCAAGGGCAGAATATAGAATATTTGACACAGTCCTGACCTCAGTATCTGAGGAAAGGGATTTAGGAGTAATTATTTCAGAAGACTTAAAGGTGGGAGACAATGTAATAAAGCAGCACGAAATGCCAGCAGAATGCTTGGATGTATAGGGAGAGGTATAAGCAGTAGAAAGAGTGAAGTGCTTATGCCGCTGTACAGATCACTGGTGAGACCTCACTTGGAGTATTGTGCGCAGTACTGGAGGCCATATCTCCAGAAGGATATAGATACTCTAGAGAGAGTTCAGAGAAGAGCTACTAAACTGGTCCATGGATTGCAGGATAAAACTTACCAGGAAAGGTTAAAAGACCTTAATATGTATAGCTTGGAAGAAAGAAGAGACCGAGGGGATATAATAGAAACTTTTAAATACATAAAGGGAATCAACTCGGTAAAGGAGGAGAGCATATTTAAAAGAAGAAAAACTACCACAAGAGGACACCGTTTTAAATTAGAGGGGCAAAGGTTTAAAAGTAATATAAGGAAGTATTACTTTACTGAGAGAGTAGTGGATGCATGGAATAGCCTTCCTGCAGAAGTGGTAGCGGCAAATACAGTGAAGGAGTTTAAGCATGCATGGGATAGGCATAAGGCTATCCTTCATATAAGATAGGGCCAGGGACTATTCATAGGATTCAGATATATTGGGCAGACTAGATGGGCCAAATGGTTCTTATCTGCCGACACATTCTATGTTTCTATATTAGTGGAAAAGAAAAAAAATTGCCATTCAGAGGTGAAGTTATATGTTCTAAAGCCTTTTGTGGCGTGTATTAGTGGCAAAAGAAAAATATATTTGCTGTTCAGCAGTGCAGTTATATGTTCTAAAGCCCTTTTATGGGGGTGTATTAGTGGCAAAAGAAAAAATATTTGCCGTTAAGCGGTGCAGTTATATGTTCTAAAGCCCGTTTGTGGCGTGTATTAGTGACCAAACTAAAATATATTTGCCGTTCAGCGGTGCAGTTATATATGTTCTAAAGCCCTTTTTGTCTTGTAATAGACGGGGGGGGGGGGGAAGGGTTTATTAGCCGTTCTGTGGTGAAGTGAGTAAATGATATACTTTTTTGGGGTGTTTTAAATTTCTTTTTATTTATTTATTTGATTTTGCAGTATGTCATACAGAGTAGAGCCAGGCCCTGCACAGGGAGTGGCAAAAGCCTAAATGTTTGTGGCACGGGCAGAGATGGCAGCAGAGTAAGGGGCCGTGGCAGCAGGGGTCACTTCAAGAGGCCTGAGCTCCCAGTGTCAGCTAGCAGTCGTGTCTTGACCAGCAACCCAGCGGCTCTTGAATGGTTGACTCGAACTTCGACTTTGTTGCAAGTGACATCAGACACCCCCAGCCAAGAGTCAGTGGGTTTGTCAGACACCACCATTTGTTGGTATGGCCCGGGAGCAGGACCTGTGTCCTCACCTTTCCTCAACCTGCCTCTGTCCTTTTCTGTTCACTCAGCCAGAGAAGTATTGTATGTTCTGGGCTCAGCTCCAATATACAGTGAGGACAAGCTACTAGAAGACAGTCAGCAGCTACTTGCGAGCCAAGATGTGGAGTAGACATCTGCCGCTTTCTCCACTAGGTGGGCAAGTAGTGATGAGGAGAGTGGCATGGGAGCTGGTGTTGCGAGTGGTCAGGCTCCTGACCAGAGACGGTTGAGGAGGACATCAGTGACTTGCAGACAGTACTTGATGATGATGATGATGATGATGATGATGATGATGTAGCTGATTGCACTTGGGAGCCTGGTGACGAAAGGGCTTCCTCATCATCGGGAGAAGAGGGTGGCAGCTTGCCCGTGAGGCAGCAATAGAGCCAGCAAGTAGCTAGCGTGGCCGGGAGTTAGCAGGGTGGCAGCAGTGGGAGGTCAGAAGCCAAAAGTGTCCAGGGTAGACCACCCACTTCGCAGGAGCCTACATGCCCCGTGAAGTAGTGGCGCACGGGTTAACTGAGGCAGTAGCGGTAGCAGTCAATCAGTGCATAGTGTTGGGGTAAGATCACCTATAGAGTTGAGCGGACACCTGGATGTTCGGGTTCGAGAAGTTCGGCCGAACTTCCCGAAAATGTTCGGGTTCGGGATCCGAACCCGATCCGAACTTCGTCCCGAACCCCATTGAAGTCAATAGGGACCCGAACTTTTTGGCACTAAAAAGGCTGTAAAACAGTCCAAGAAAGGGCTAGAGGGCTGAAAAGGGTAGCAACATGTAGGTAAATCCACTGCAAACAAATGTAGATAGGGAAATGAATTAAAATAAAAATTAAATAAATAAAAATTTACCAAAATCAATTGGAGAGAGGTCCCATAGCAGAGAATCTGACTTCACGTCACCCACCACTGGAAAAGTCCATTCTCAGATATTTAGGCCCCGGCACCCAAGCAGAGGAGAGAGGTCCCGTAACAGAGAATCTGTCTTCATGTCAGCAGAGAATCAGTCTGCATGTCATAGCAGAGAATCAGGCTTCACGTCACACACCACTGCAACAGTCCATTTTCATAAATTTAGGCCAAGCACCCAGGCAGAGGAGAGAGGTTCCGTAACACAGAATCTGGCTTCATGTCAGCAGAGAATCAGTCTTCATATCATAGCAGAGAATCAGGCTTCACGTCACCCACCACTGCAACAGTCCATTTTCATAAATTTAGGCCCAGCACCCAGGCAGAGGAGAGAGGTCCAGTAACAGACAATCTGGCTTCATGTCAGCAGAGAATCAGTCTTCATATCAAAGCAGAGAATCAGGCTTCACGTCAGCCACCAATGCAACAGTCCATTGTCAGATATTTAGGCCCAGCACCCAGGCAGAGGAGAGAGGTCTCATAACAGACAATCTGGCTTCATGTCAGCAGAGAATCAGTCTTCATATCATAGCAGAGAATCAGGCTTCACGTCAGCCACCAATGCAACAGTCCATTGTCAGATATTTAGGCCCAGCACCCAGGAAGAGGAGAGAGGTCCCGTAACAGACAATCTGGCTTCATGTCAGCAGAGAATCAGTCTTCATATCATAGCAGAGAATCAGGCTTCACGTCACCCACCACTGCAACAGTCCATTTTCATAAATTTAGGCCCAGCACCCAGGCAGAGGAGAGAGGTCCCGTAACAGACAATCTGGCTTCATGTCAGCAGAGAATCAGTCTTCATGTCATAGCAGAGAATCAGGCTTCACGTCACCCACCACTGCAACAGTCCATTTTCATAAATTTAGGCCCAGCACCCAGGCAGAGGAGAGAGGTCCCGTAACAGACAATCTGGCTTCATGTCAGCAGAGAATCAGTCTTCATATCATAGCAGAGAATCAGGCTTCACGTCAGCCACCAATGCAACAGTCCATTGTCAGATATTTAGGCCAAGCACCCAGGCAGAGGAGAGAGGTCCCGTAACAGACAATCTGGCTTCATGTCAGCAGAGAATCAGTCTTCATGTCATAGCAGAGAATCAGGCTTCACGTCACCCACCACTGTAACAGTCAATTTTCATAAATTTAGGCCCAGCACCCAGGCAGAGGAGAGAGATCCCATAACAGACAATCTGGCTTCATGTCGGCAGAGAATCAGTCTGCATGTCATAGCAGAGAATCAGGCTTCACGTCACCCACCACTGTAACAGTCCATTTTCATAAATTTAGGCCCAGCACCCAGGCAATGGAGAGAGGTCCCGTAACAGACAATCTGGCTTCATGTCGGCAGAGAATTAGTCTGCATGTCATAGCAGAAAATCAGGCTTCACGTCAGCCACCATTGAAACAGTCCATTGTCAGATATTTAGGCCCAGCACCCAGGCAGAGGAGAGAGGTCCCGTAACAGAGAATCTGGCTTCATGTCAGCAGAGAATTAGTCTGCAAGTCATAGCAGAGAATCAGGCTTCACGTCACCCAACATTGGAACAGTCCATTGGCATATATTTAGGCCCCGGCACCCAGACAGAGGAGAGGTTCATTCAACTTTAGGTAACCTCGCAATATAATGGTAAAATGAAAATAAAATTAGGATTGAATGAGGAAGTGCCCTGGAGTACAATAATATATGGTTAAGGGGAGGTAGTTAATGTCTAATCTGGACAAGGGACGGACAGGTCCTGTGGGATCCATGCCTGATTCATTTTTATGAATGTCAGCTTGTCCACATTGGCTCTAGACAGGCGGCTGCGTTTGTCTGTAATGACGCCCCCTGCCGTGCTGAATACACGTTCAGACAAAACGCTGGCCGCCGTGCAGGCCAGCACCTCCAAGGCATAAAAGGCTAGCTCTGGCCACGTGGACAATTTAGAGACCCAGAAGTTGAATGGGGCCGAACCATCAGTCAGTACGTGGAGGGGTGTGCACACGTACTGTTCCACCATGTTAGTGAAATGTTGCCTCCTGCTAACACGTTGCGTATCAGGTGGTGGTGCAGTTAGCTGTGGCGTGTTGACAAAACTTTCCCACAACTCTGCCATGCTAACCCTGCCCTCAGAGGAGCTGGCCGTGACACAGCTGCCTTGGCGACCTCTTGCTCCTCCTCTGCCTTGGCCTTGGGCTTCCACTTGTTCCCCTGTGACATTTGGGAATGCTCTAAGTAGCGTGTCTACCAACGTGCACTTGTACTCCCGCATCTTCCTATCACGCTCCAGTGCAGGAAGTAAGGTGGGCACATTGTCTTTGTAGCGTGGATCCAGCAGGGTGGCAACCCAGTTGTCCGCACACGTTAAAATGTGGGCAACTCTGCTGTCGTTGCGCAGGCACTGCAGCATGTAGTCGCTCATGTGTGCCAGGTTGCTCAGGGGTAAGGACAAGCTGTCCTCTGTGGGAGGCGTATCGTCATCGTTCTGCCTTTCCCCCTAGCCACGCACCAGTGATGGGCCCGAGCTGCGTTGGGTGCCACCCCGCTGTGACCATGCTTCATCCTCATCCTCCTCCACCTCCTCCTCATCCTCGTCCTCCTCGTCCTCCAGTAGTGGGCCCTGGCTGGCCACATTTGTACCTGGCCTCTGCTGTTGCCAAAAACCTCCCTCTGAGTCACTTCGAAGAGACTGGCCTGAAAGTGCTAAAAATTACCCCTCTTCCTCCTCCTCCTCCTCCTGGGCCACCTCCTCTTCCATCATCGCCCTAAGTGTTTTCTCAAGGAGACATAGAAGTGGTATTGTAACGCTGATAACGGCGTCATCACCACTGGCCATGTTGGTGGAGTACTCGAAACAGCGCAACAGGGCACACAGGTCTCGCATGGAGGCCCAGTCATTGGTGGTGAAGTGGTGCTGTTCCGCAGTGCGACTGACCCGTGCGTGCTGCAGCTGAAACTCCACTATCGCCTGCTGCTGCTCGCACAGTCTGTCCAGCATGTGCAAGGTGGAGTTCCACCTGGTGGGCACGTCGCATATGAGGCGGTGAGCGGGAAGGCCGAAGTTACGCTGTAGCGCAGACAGGCGAGCAGCGGCAGGATGTGAACGCCGGAAGCGGCCCGCACTTTATGCAGCAGCTCTGACTTGTCGGGGTAGTTGTGAATGAACTTCTGCACCACCAAATTCAGCACATGCGCCAGGCAAGGGATGTGCGTCAAACTGGCTAGTCCCAGAGCTGCAACGAGATTTCGCCCATTATCGCACACCACCAGGCCGGGCTTGAGGCTCACCGGCAGCAACCACTCGTCGGTCTGTTGTTCTATACCCCGCCACAACTCCTGTGCGGTGAGGGGCCTGTCCCCCAAACATATGAGTTTCAGAATGGCCTGCTGACGTTTACCCCGGGCTGTGGTGAAGTTGGTGGTGAAGGTGTGTGGCTGACTGGATGAGCAGGTGGAAGAAGAGGAGGAGGAAGCGGAGAAGGAGGAGGTGGCAACAGGAGGCAAAGAATGTTGCCCTGCGATCCTTGGCGGCGGAAGGACGTGAGCCAAACAGCTCTCCGCCTGGGGCCCAGCTGCCACTACATTTACCCAGTGTGCAGTTAGGGAGATATAGCGTCCCTGGCCGTGCTTACTGGTCCACGTATCTGTGGTTAGGTGGACCTTGCTACAGATGGCGTTGCGCAGTGTACACTTGATTTTATCGGATACTTGGTTGGGCAGGGAAGGCACGGCTCTCTTGGAGAAGTAGTGGCGGCTGGAAACAACATACTGTGGGACAGCAAGCGACATGAGCTGTTTGAAGCTGTCTGTGTCCACCAGCCTAAATGACAGCATTTCATAGGCCAGTAGTTTAGAAATGCTGGCATTCAGGGCCAGGGATCGAGGGTGACTAGGTGAGAATTTACGCTTTCTCTCAAATGTTTGTGAGATGGAGAGCTAAACGCTGCCGTGTGACATGGTTGAGACGCTTGGTGACGGAGGTGGTGGTGGTGTTGGTGGTACATCCCCTGTTTGCTGGGCGGCAGGTGCCAACGTTCCTCCAGAGGCGGAGGAAGAGGCCGAGGCGGCAGCAGCAGAAGAGGCCGAGGCGGCAGCAGCAGAAGAGGTAGCAGGGGGAGCCTGAGTGACTTCCTTGTTTTTAAGGTGTTTACTCCACTGCAGTTCATGCTTTGCATGCAGGTGCCTAGTCATGCAGGTTGTGCTAAGGTTCAGAACGTTAATGCCTCGCTTCAGGCTCTGATTGCACAGCGTACAAACCACTCGGGTCTTATCGTCAGCACATTGTTTGAAGAAGTGCCATGCCAGGGAACTCCTTGAAGCTGCCATTGGGGTGCTCGGTCCCAGATGGCGGCGGTCAGTAGCAGGCGGAGTCTCTTGGCGGCAGGTGTTCTGCTTTTGCTCACTGCTCCCTCTTTTGCTACGCTGTTGGCTCGGTCTCAAAACTGCCTCTTCCTCCGAACTGTGAAAGTCAGTGGCACGACCTTCATTCCATGTGGGGTCTAGGACCTCATCGTCCCTTGCATCGTCTTCCACCCAGTCTTGATCCCTGACCTCTTGTTCAGTCTGCACACTGCAGAAAGACGCAGCAGTTGGCACCTGTGTTTCGTCATCATCAGAGACTTGCTATGGTGGTATTCCCATGTCCTCATCATCAGGAAACATAAGTGGTTGTGCGTCAGTGCATTCTATGTCTTCCACCGCTGGGGAAGGGCTAGGTGGATGCCCTTGGGAAACCCTGCCAGCAGAGTCTTCAAACAGCATAAGAGACTGCTGCATAACTTGAGGCTCAGACAGTTTCCCTGATATGCATGGGGGTGATGTGACAGACTGATGGGTTTGGTTTTCAGGCGCCATCTGTGCGCTTTCTGCAGAAGACTGGGTGGGAGATAATGTGAATGTGCTGGATCCACTGTCGGCCACCCAATTGACTAATGCCTGTACCTGCTCAGGCCTTACCATCCTTAGAACGGCATTGGGCCCCACCATATATTGCTGTAAATTCTGGCGGCTACTGGGACCTGAGGTAGTTGGTACACTAGGACGTGTGGATGTGGCAGAACGGCCACGTCCTCTCCCAGCACCAGAGGGTCCACTAACACCACCACGACCATGTCCACATCCGCGTCCCTTACTAGATGTTTTCCTCATTGTTATCGTTCACCACAACAACAAAAATATTATTTGGCCCAATGTATTGTATTCAAATTCAGCTGAATATAAACTTGAGGACTAGTATTTAGGCGCTGGGTGACAGGTATGGGTTTACTGACAGAATTAGACTTGGAAATGCACAGTAGGGTGTGTGAAGTTATTCAGAATGACCCTATATGCACCTTGAATATTATATACCCTTTTAGGGATAGATTTCAAATAGCTCTGATACAGCAGAAACCACTAAATTAGGAAATTGCTAAATTGGGAATTGTATTTCAACCCAGAACAAAAAATGTGCTTTGACGGACACTAAATAACTTGCCCAGCCACAACAGTACAGCAGTAACGACAGATTTAGCGGGATATAAATTTGAGGCCTAGTATTTAGGCGCTGGGTGACAGGTATAGATTTACTGACAGAATTAGACTTGGAAATGCACAGTAGCGTGTGTGTGAAGTTATTCTGAATGACCCTATGTGCACCTTGAATATTATATACCCTTTTAGGGATAGATTTCAAATAGCTCTGATACAGCAGAAACCACTAAATTAGGAAATTGCTAAATTGGGAATTGGATTTCAACCCAGAACAAAAAATGTGCTTTGACGGACACTAAATAACTTGCCCAGCCACAACAGTACAGCAGTAACGACAGATTTAGCGGGATATCAATTTGAGGCCTAGTATTTAGGCACTGGGTGACAGGTATAGATTTACTGACAGAATTAGACTTGGAAATGCACAGTAGCGTGTGTTTGAAGTTATTCTGAATGACCCTATGTGCACCTTGAATATTATATACCCTTTTAGGGATAGATTTCAAATAGCTCTGATACAGCAGAAACCACTAAATTAGGAAATTGCTAAATTGGGAATTGTATTTCAACCCATAACAAAAACTGTGCTTTGACGGACACTAAATAACTTGCCCAGCCACAACAGTACAGCAGTAACGACAGATTTAGCGGGATATAAATTTGAGGCCTAGTATTTAGGCGCTGGGTGACAGGTATAGATTTACTGACAGAATTAGACTTGGAAATGCACAGTAGCGTGTGTGTGAAGTTATTCTGAATGACCCTATGTGCACCTTGAATATTATATACCCTTTTAGGGATAGATTTCAAATAGCTCTGATACAGCAGAAACCACTAAATTAGGAAATTGCTAAATTGGGAATTGTATTTCAACCCAGAACAAAAAATGTGCTTTGACGGACACTAAATAACTTGCCCAGCCACAACAGTACAGCAGTAACGACAGATTTAGCAGGATATAAATTTGAGGCCTAGTATTTATGCGCTGGGTGACAGGTATAGATTTACTGACAGAATTAGACTTGGAAATGCACAGTAGCGTGTGTGTGAAGTTATTCTGAATGACCCTATGTGCACCTTGAATATTATATACCCTTTTAGGGATAGATTTCAAATAGCTTTGATACAGCAGAAACCACTAAATTAGGAAATTGCTAAATTGGGAATTGGATTTCAACCCAGAACAAAAAATGTGCTTTGACGGACACTAAATAACTTGCCCAGCCACAACAGTACAGCAGTAACGACAGATTTAGCGGGATATCAATTTGAGGCCTAGTATTTAGGCACTGGGTGACAGGTATAGATTTACTGACAGAATTAGACTTGGAAATGCACAGTAGCGTGTGTTTGAAGTTATTCTGAATGACCCTATGTGCACCTTGAATATTATATACCCTTTTAGGGATAGATTTCAAATAGCTCTGATACAGCAGAAACCACTAAATTAGGAAATTGCTAAATTGGGAATTGTATTTCAACCCAGAACAAAAACTGTGCTTTGACGGACACTAAATAACTTGCCCAGCCACAACAGTACAGCAGTAACGACAGATTTAGCGGGATATAAATTTGAGGCCTAGTATTTATGCGCTGGGTGACAGGTATAGATTTACTGACAGAATTAGACTTGGAAATGCACAGTAGCGTGTGTGTGAAGTTATTCTGAATGACCCTATGTGCACCTTGAATCTGATATACCCTTTTAGGGATAGATTTCAAATAGCTCTGATACAGCAGAAACCACTAAATTAGGAAATTACTAAATTGGGAATTGTATTTCAACCCAGAACAAAAAATGTGCTTTGACGGACACTAAATAACTTGCCCAGCCACAACAGTAAAAAAATAAACAGACTATTGCTGGTTAAATGCACTTGGTGTGACAGCTTCACCCTGAGGTAGGCTTTAGCCAAAAAACAACCACACCATTGAGGGTTAAATGCACTTGGTGACAGGCTCAGCTTGCCCCTGATGTAGTATATGGCCAAAAAATAAACAGACTATTGCTGGTTAAATGCACTTGGTGTGACAGCTTCACCCTGATGTAGGCTTTAGCCAAAAAACAACCACACCATTGAGGGTTAAATGCACTTGGTCGCAGCAAGGGCTGGCGCACCACAAGACACAAAATGGCCGCCGATCACCCCAGAAAACCGTGACTGACAAACGGTCTGGGCAGCCTAAAAACAGTGAGCAATTGAGTATCAGCAGCTCAATGATCCACAGCTTCAGATCGATCACTGGATGGAGTCTTTTGGAGGAGTTAATCAGCCTAATCTCGCCCTACTGTCGCAGCTGCAACCTCTCCCTACGCTAATTAGAGCAGAGTGACGGGCGGCGCTATGTGACTGTAGCTTAAATAGAGGCTGGGTCACATGGTGCTCTGGCCAATCACAGCCATGCCAATAGTAGGCATGGCTGTGACGGCCTCTTGGGGCAAGTAGTATGACGCTTGTTGATTAGCTGCTTTGCAGCCTTTCAAAAAGCGCCAAGAAAGCGACGAACACCGAACCCAAACCCGGACTTTTACGAAAATGTCCGGGTTCGGGTCCGTGTCACGGACACCCCAAAATTCGGTATACAGTTCGGGTTCGCTCATCCCTAATCACCTACTCAACGGTGTGGTAGTTTTTTGTTAAGCCGCAGGAGGAGGTGAACATGGCCATATGTAGAATCTATGGGCAGAAGGTGAAGCGTGGCCAGGGTGTCAAGATTGGCTCCACGGTCCTGCGTCAGCATATGCAGCTTCACCATTGGCTCCGATGTGGTTGTCCAGCCTGCCGCAGCAACCGCTGCATTGTTCAGTGGCACACAGCAGATTTCAGGCAGTCAAGGCTCCACCACCTCAGCCGAAGGGAGCTGTCTATCCTTCCCATCATCTGCTGGTTCTGATGCTCCTACTCATCGCCCTCCTACTCGTCAACATTCATTCCATCATTCCGTCAGCAATCCATCACCGAAGCGATTGCCAATAGACAAGAGTATGCATGCACTCATTCAACAACGCAGAAGCTTAACGTGCTCCTGTCCAAGTTGCTGGTGCTGCAGTCCCTCCATGTTCTCATTCCGTTAGTCCTGCAACAATGTCCGCATAGTGAAGAAACTACTCACTATAAGCTAGACACAGAGTAGAACCTGAACCAGCAGATGGGGGCATAGTTGGACTGCACCCTGCCAGCTGTCATTGAAAATCCACTGGACTACTGGGCAGCTGGATTTGTGGCCGCAACTGGCCGAGTTTTCCCTTGAAAAGCTGTCCTGACCGGCCAGTAGTGTGGCATCAGAGTGGGTTTATAGTTACCCCAAGAAGAACTTGCCTATCCACCAAAAATGTGGAGAGACTGACCTTTGTCAAGATGAATCAGGCGTGGATCAGCCAGAATTTCCAACCACCAATGCCTGATCTATCAGACTAGATCAGGGGTGTCAAACTCAAATTCATCGGTGGCCGCATCAGCAGTTTGGTCACCCTCAAAGGGCCGGGGGCCGGCATCTGCTTTTATAATGACAGCGGGGGCCGTGCAGTGACTATATTCTACTACACGGGCCCCGCTCACTGTATAATCGTATCTCTAATAGTTAATGGTTACCGTATGTATATAATCGCATAAGGAGCGCTGTGTATTATCTGTACTTACAACTACAAGCGCTCGCCGAGAGGAGGGAGGAGGCAGGCCGGGAGGACAGGCGCTGTCAGAGTGATTCATATGTCATGCGCCCACGCCGCCTGCTTCATTCATAAAGTGGGCGGCGCAGGCGCGTGACGTATGACTCACACTGCCAGCGCCCATCCTCCCAGCCTGCCTCCTCCCTCCTCTCGGCGAGCGCTTGTAGTTGTAAGTACCGGTAATACGATACTTGCTGGTAGCAGCCGCATCCTCCTGTCATGGAGACGCCCCTTCCTCATGTTGATTGACAGGGCAGCGAACGTGCTTGTTCTCTGGCTTGCCCTGTCTGCATTCAAAATCTGGCGCCTGCGCCATACCTGTCTTCAGTCGGTGCAGGCGCACTGAGAGGAGGACGCTCGCTCGGCCGCTCCATCCTCAATGCGCCTGTGCCGATGATGTCACATCTACACCCGGCGCCTGTGCCGACTGAAGACAGGTACGGCACAGGCGCCAGATTTTCAATGCAGACAGGGCGAGCCAGAGAACAAGAACCCTCGCTGCCCTGTCAATCAACATGAGGAGGGGGCGTCTATATGACAGGAGGATGCGGCTGCTACCAGCAAGTAACCGCCCTGCTCGCTGGTAGACAGGTAATTTGCATATGATAAAAGTATGTTTTTAGGAGAATCTACTGAACCAAAATGATATTATAACATTATGTATTGTTAAACTGCAGTATAGGGATTATAAGTAGCCAAAAAAAAAAAAAAAAGACTTTAGTGGGATGACAGAAGCCCTTTAAACACTGTTACATTACACTTCAAATGTTTTATATTTATACCTTTTTAGAAGTGATTATCTGGTGTCAGGACTGTCTTGGTCAGGTTGAAAAACCACTGCTGCACTGTCTGCAGGCAGGGCACAGTGGGCACTGGGCTGGCCACTACTTGGGCGCTGGAGCTGGACTGGAGAAGAGAAGAATGATTTCAATTCTCCCTCCCTGCCTCTCTCTCTCTGATGTCACTTCCTGTGTGGACTTGACTTCCTTATCAGAGAGAAGGAGGGAGGGACTAGTCTGGGAGGCAGGGGAGGAGCGAGGAGGAGCAAGGAGGAGCAAAGACTGGAGACCGGAGACTGATTGAACACAGTGAGTGAGCAGCTGCGCTGCCTGGCATCATTCACTGTTACACTGTAGTGACTGTGTAGACTAGAGGAGGGAGGGACTCGGGGAGGCTCGGGAGGAGCTTTGGCTGCCTCTGCTGATCACCCGGCCCCGGCTGCCGCAGTGAGTGACAGCAGCTAAGGTTATGCGATCGGAGTCTGTCTCACAGCACTCTCGGTCGGACATCCACACTGCAGTTTGTCAATCCCGGACGGGTGGCAACCCTAGGCTACGCGGGCCAAATGACGAGGTCTGGCGGGCCGGATTCGGCCCGCGGGCCTTGTGTTTGACCCCCGTGGACTAGATCATCCATGGTGGCACACCAACACTTTGACAAAAGAGACCGGTTTCTTCTGGCTACATGCCTTAGCTACTATTTGGATGCTGCCAACCGCCTGATGCCACACATCTGATGCCAAATGCTCCTTCTTCCACGCACCATCTTCAGCTGGTACTGGTATTGCCACACACCTCCACACTATATCACCTTGCCACTCTGTGGCCTCCTGATGCTGCTGCCACCTCCACACTATGTCACATTGCCACTCTGTGGTCTCTTCATGCTGCTGCCACCTATACACTATGTTACCTTGCCACTCTGTGTCCTCCTTATGTTCCTGCCACCTCCACACTATGTCATCTTGCCACTCTGTGTTCTTCTGATGCTGCTGCCACCTCCACACTATGTCACCTTGACAATCTGTGATTTCTTCATTCTGGTGCCACCTCCAAACTATGTCACCTTGCCACTCTGTGGTCTCCTGATGCTGCTGCCACCTCCATACTATTTCACCTGCCAATCTGTGGTTTCCTCATGCTGCCGCCACCTCCACACTATGTCACCTTGCCACTCTGTGGTCTCCTGATGCTGCCACTCCTCACTCTGACACTGGGTCACTCTGTGGTCTCCTCATGTTGCTGCCACCTACACACTAGGTAACCTTGCCACTCTGTGGTCTCCTCATACTTCCCCCATCTTTTCACTATGTCAACTTGCCACTCTGTGGCCTCCTGATGCTGTTGCTGCCACCTCCACACTGTCATTGTGCCACTGTGTGGCCTCCTAATGCTGCTTCCACCTCACTAATATGTCATTGGGCCACTCAATGGACTTTTCACGCTGTTCCCACCCTCCCCACTTCATGACTGGGCCACTATTTTGCTTTTTGGTTTGGCTGACATAATCATTTACTGTATTTGACCCTTCTTCTGATCTGTCAGAAGGAAGGAAAAATGAGACGCACAAGGGATCCTGTCTGTGTAACAGCTGTAAGGCCTGTATGATCCCATCAAAATAGGCTTGTGATCTGGTAGCCGATAGCAAAACACAGAAGACATGCAAATATTCCATTCATGTGTTATCTCTGTTTTGGAACTACTTCAGTTTTTTTTGGTATTAGCAATACTGATGGATTACTGACCAAATGCTTACTGAGTGAAGGCAGATGCTCAACAGACAGGATCCGTATTTGGGGGTTATTGCTATGATGGATCAGAGGCTGGGCAAAATAATCAGTGACGTCAACACAAACTTACGGCTTTACTTATATAAGCGTATAAAAAAACAGGTTCTGGAGACATCTATGTGGAATCAGCTGATGATGGTGTAAAAGGAGTGCGCTTCTTATTGGCACTAACATTGACCTGTAAGGCTGAGTTCATACTTGAGTTATATGGTCAGTTTTGGCCCCATGACTGCCCAAATAAGTGAAGTGTGCAGTGATTCTAAGAGCAACACGTGTCATCTGCATGTCATACTGACTCACAGTATTATTTCACTACCACAGCAGACTCCCTATGCATGTTACTGCAAGGCACAGTGTTATACACCACTATAAAGGCTCTCTGCAGTCAGGAAATAACAGTTTTTTAACACTATTTGCCACAAATAAACTCAGATCGAACCACATTTTTTCAGAGAATTCATCAAACCGACCAAATCAAATTTTAGAAAAATGTGCTTTCATCTAATCATATTAAATTTTACAGCCAAAATGTCTATGGAGGGGGGAGTGGGGAATAGGTGTAAAATGTACGAAATCCTGCTGGAAAGTGGCAGAAGCAGAGACACACAAACTTCAATATTGGATGTCTACTGCTGTTATACCCTGCTCACAAAAGTTAGGGATATTTGGCTTGTGGGTGAAATTTCAGGATGAACCTAAAATGCACTCTAACCTTTACGGGTGAACTTAACCACTTCAGCCCCGCTAGGTGAAACCCCCTTCATGACCAGGCCACTTTTTACACTTCGGCACTACACTACTTTCACCGTTTATTGCTCGGTCATGCAACTTACCACCCAAATGAATTTTACCTCCTTTTCTTCTCACTAATAGAGCTTTCATTGGGTGGTATTTTATTGCTGCTGGCATTTTTACTTTTTTTGTTATTAATCAAAATGTAACGATTTTTTTGCAAAAAAATGAAATTTTTCACTTTCAGCTGAAAAATTTTGCAAAAAAAACGACATCCATATATAAATTTTTCGCCAAATTTATTGTTCTACATGTCTTTGATAAAAAAAAAATGTTTGGGCAAAAAAAAAATGGTTTGGGTAAAAGTTATAGCATTTACAAACTATGGTACAAAAATGTGAATTTCCGCTTTTTGAAACAGCTCTGACTTTCTGAGCACCTGTCATGATTCCTGAGGTTCTACAATGCCCAAACAGTAGAAAACCCCCACAAATGACCCCATTTCGGAAAGTAGACACCCTAAGGTATTCGCTGATGGGCATAGTGAGTTCATAGAACTTTTTATTTTTTGTCACAAGTTAGCGGAAAATGATGATGATTTTATTTTTTTTATTTTTTCTTACAAAGTCTCATATTCCACTAACTTGCGACAAAAAATAAAAAATTCTAGGAACTCACCATGCCCCTCACAGAATACCTTGGGGTGTCTTCTTTCCAAAATGGGGTCACTTGTGGTGTAGTTATACTGCCCTGGCAATTTAGGGGCCCAAATGTGTGAGAAGAACTTTGCAATCAAAATGTGTAAAAAATGACCGGTGAAATCCAAAAGGTGCACTTTGGAATATGTGCCCCTTTGCCCACCTTGGCAGCAAAAAAGTGTGACACATCTGGTATCGCCGTACTCAGGAGAAGTTGGGGAATGTGTTTCGGGGTGTCATTTTACATATACCCATGCTGGGTGAGAAAAATATCTTGGTCAAATGCCAACTTTGTATAAAAAAATGGGAAAAGTTGTATTTTGCCAAGATATTTCTCTCACCCAGCATGGGTATATGTAAAATGACACCCCAAAACACATTCCCCAACTTCTCCCGAGTACGGCGATACCAGATGTGTCACACTTTTTTGCTGCCAAGGTGGGCAAAGGGGCACATATTCCAAAGTGCACCTTTCAGATTTTGCAGGCCATTTTTTACACATTTTGATTGCAAGGTACTTCTCACACATTTGGGCCCCTAAATTGCCAGGGCAGTATAACTACGCCACAAGTGACCCCATTTTGGAAAGAAGACACCCCAAGGTATTCCGTGAGGGGCATGGCGAGTTCCTAGAATTTTTTATTTTTTGTCACAAGTTAGCGGAAAATGATGATTTTTCTTTTTTTCTCTTTTTTCCTTACAAAGTCTCATATTCCACTAACTTGCGACAAAAAATAAAAAATTCGAGGAACTCGCCATGCCCCTCACGGAATACCTTGGGGTGTCTTCTTTCCAAAATGGGGTCACTTGTGGCGTAGTTATACTGCCCTGGCAATTTAGGGGCCCATATGTGTGTGAAGTACTTTGCAATCAAAATCTGTAAAAAATTACCGGTGAAATCCGAAAGGTGCACTTTGGAATATGTGCCCCTTTGCCCACCTTGGCAGCATAAAAGTGTCACACATCTGGTATCGCCGTACTCAGGAGAAGTTGGGGAATGTGTTTTGGGGTGTCATTTTACATATACCCATGCTGGGTGAGAGAAATATCTTGGCAAAAGACAACTTTTCCCATTTTTTTATACAAAGTTGGCATTTGACCAAGATATTTTTCTCACCCAGCATGGGTATATGTAAAATGACACCCCAAAACACATTCCCCAACTTCTCCTGAGTACGGCGATACCAGATGTGTCACACTTTTTTGCTGCCAAGGTGGGCAAAGGGGCACATATTCCAAAGTGCACCTTTTGGATTTCACCGGTCATTTTTTACACATTTTGATTGCAAAGTTCTTCTCACACATTTGGGCCCCTAAATTGCCAGGGCAGTATAACTACCCCACAAGTGACCCCATTTTGGAAAGAAGACACCCCAAGGTATTCTGTGAGGGGCATGGTGAGTTCCTAGAATTTTTTATTTTTTGTCGCAAGTTAGTGGAATATGAGACTTTGTAAGGAAAAAAGAAAAAAAAAGAAAAATCATCATTTTCCGCTAACTTGTGACAAAAAATAAAAAATTCTAGGAACTCGCCGTGCCCCTCACGGAATACCTTGGGGTGTCTTCTTTCCAAAATGGGGTCACTTGTGGCGTAGTTATACTGCCCTGGCAATTTAGGGGCCCAAATGTGTAAGAAGTACCTTGCAATCAAAATGTGTAAAAAATGGCCTGCGAAATCCGAAAGGTGCCCCTTTGCCCACCTTGGCTGCAAAAAAGTGTCACACATGTGGTATCGCCGTACTCAGGAGAAGTTGGGTAATGTGTTTTGGGGGGTCATTTTACATATACCCATGCTGGGTGAGAGAAATATCTTGGCAAAAGACAACTTTTCCCATTTTTTTATACAAAGTTGGCATTTGACCAAGATATTTTTCTCACCCAGCATGGGTATATGTAAAATGACACCCCAAAACACATTCCCCAACTTCTCCTGAGTACGGCGATACCACATGTGTGACACTTTTTTGCAGCCAAGGTGGGCAAAGGGGCCCAAATTCCTTTTAGGAGGGCATTTTTAGACATTTGGATCCCAGACTTCTTCTCACACTTTCGGGCCCCTAAAAAGCCAGGGCAGTATAAATACCCCACATGTGACCCCACTTTGGAAAGAAGACACCCCAAGGTATTCAATGAGGGGCATGGCGAGTTCCTAGAATTTTTTTTTTTTTGCATAAGTTAGCGGATATTGATTTTTTTTGTTGTTTTTTTCTCACAAAGTCTCACTTTCCGCTAACTTAGGACAAAAATTTCAATCTTTCATGGACTCAATATGCCCCTCACGGAATACCTTGGGGTGTCTTCTTTCCGAAATGGGGTCACATGTGGGGTATTTATACTGCCCTGGCTTTTTAGGGGCCCTAAAGCGTGAGAAGAAGTCTGGAATATAAATGTCTAAAAATGTTTACGCATTTGGATTCCGTGAGGGGTATGGCGAGTTCATGGGAGATTTTATTTTTTGACACAAGTTAGTAGAATATGAGACTTTGTAAGAAAAAACAAAAACAAACAAAAAATTTCCGCTAACTTGTGCCAAAAAAAAATGTCTGAATGGAGCCTTACCAGGGGGGGGGGGGGGGTGATCAATGACAGGGGGGTGATCAATGACAGGGGGGGTGATCACCCATATAGACTCCCTGATCACCCCCCTGTCATTGATCACCCCCCCTGTAAGGCCCCATTCAGACATCCGCATGATTTTTTACGGATCCATGGATTGGATCCACAGAACGCATGCGGACGTCTGAATGGAGCCTTACAGGGGGGTTATCAATGACAGGGGGTGATCAGGGTAATCAGGGTGATCACCCCCCTGTCACTGATCACCCCCCCTGTAAGGCTCCATTCAGACATCCGCATGATTTTTTACGGATCCATGGATACATGGATCGGATCCACAAAACGCATGCGGACGTCTGAATGGAGCCTTACAGGGGGGTTATCAATGACAGGGGGTGATCAGGGTAATCAGGGTGATCACCCCCCTGTCACTGATCACCCCCCCTGTAAGGCTCAATTCAGACATCCGCATGATTTTTTACGGATCCATGGATACATGGATCGGATCCACAGAACGCATGCGGACGTCTGAATGGAGCCTTACAGGGGGGTTATCAATGACAGGGGGTGATCAGGGTAATCAGGGTGATCACCCCCCTGTCACTGATCACCCCCCCTGTAAGGCTCCATTCAGACATCCGCATGATTTTTTACGGATCCATGGATACATGGATCGGATCCACAGAACGCATGCGGACGTCTGAATGGAGCCTTACAGGGGGGTTATCAATGACAGGGGGTGATCAGGGTAATCAGGGTGATCACCCCCCTGTCACTGATCACCCCCCTGTAAGGCTCCATTCAGACATCCGCATGATTTTTTACGGATCCATGGATACATGGATCGGATCCACAAAACGCATGCGGACGTCTGAATGGAGCCTTACAGGGGGGTTATCAATGACAGGGGGTGATCAGGGTAATCAGGGTGATCACCCCCCTGTCACTGATCACCCCCCCTGTAAGGCTCCATTCAGACATCCGCATGATTTTTTACGGATCCATGGATACATGGATCGGATCCACAGAACGCATGCGGACGTCTGAATGGAGCCTTACAGGGGGGTTATCAATGACAGGGGGTGATCAGGGTAATCAGGGTGATCACCCCCCTGTCACTGATCACCCCCCCTGTAAGGCTCCATTCAGACATCCGCATGATTTTTTACGGATCCATGGATCGGATCCACAGAACGCATGCGGACGTCTGAATGGAGCCTTACAGGGGGGTTATCAATGACAGGGGGTGATCAGGGAGTGTATATGGGTGATCACCCGCCTGTCATTGATCACCCTCCATTCAGACGTCCGCATGTGTTTTGCGGATCCGATCCATGTATCCATGGATCCGTAAAAATCATGCGGATGTCTGAATGGAGCCTTACAGGGGGGGTGATCAGTGACAGGGGGGTGATCAATGACAGGGGGTGATCAGGGAGTGTATATGGGTGATCACCCGCCTGTCATTGATCACCCCCCTGTAAGGCTCCATTCAGACGTCCGTATGCTTTTTGCGGATCCGATCCATGTATCCGTGGATCCGTAAAAATCATACGGACGTCTGAACGGAGCCTGACAGGGGGGTGATCAATGACAGGGCGGTGATCAATGACAGGGGGGTGATCAGGGAGTTTATATGGGGTGATCATGGGTGATCGGGGGTTTATAAGGGGTTAATAAGTGACGGGGGGGGTGTAGTGTAGTGTGGTGTTGGGTGCGACTGTACTGACCTACCTGAGTCCTCTGGTGGTCGATCCTAACAAAAGGGACCACCAGAGGACCAGGTAGGAGGTATATTAGACGCTGTTATGAAAACAGCGTCTAATATACCTGTTAGGGGTTAAAAAATTCGGATCTCCAGCCTGCCAGCGAACGATCGCCGCTGGCATGCTGGAGATCCACTCGCTTACCTTCCGTTCCTGTGAGCGCGCGCGCCTGTGCGCGCGCGTTCACAGGAAATCTCGGCTCTCGCGGGAGGACGCGTATATGCGTCCACCCAGAAGAGCAGGACCGCCGCCAGGACGCAATCCTGCGTACGGCGGTCCTGAGGTGGTTAATGTGCCCTTCTCTAAACTTTTGAATGCATATGTCCAACTGTTCAGTGTTTCATCACTTTTTGTACAACTTACTGTTCTCTAACAAGGAGCTTAATGTTAAAATTCACAACAGGTGAATACATTTCCTGGTTCAATTAGAATTATATTTAAACAGTCCTTCTCATCATTTAGGTGCTTATGGGGGTTAATCTGGGGTTAAAAAAAAAAAAAAAAAGATCTCTCATCCACTATATTACGTATAGGCCGTCTGCTTCCTTATTGATAGAAGATCACTCGCCAAAGGACCTGCGGTGAGGATGAAGTCATCGCCATGTGATCCCACTAGCTGATATCACCATGCGTGCCCAGCATGATCACGTGGTGACTTTTTTACACTCGCCACAGGTCCTTTAATGGCTTTTCTTCAATCAAGACAGGAGTGGTTGGCCTCTCCGCGATCAAGTGGATGAAGTGAATATAATTTTTCTATTTTAAGCCACCATTTTAGAATAAATTGATTTGTTACCATGAAGCACGAGGAAATTGGGATTCATGGTAAAACAAATTTTCCTAAAGTTTGGATCGAATTCCACTTTGCTGAACATCATTGAAGAAAGATTTTGGTTGTGGTGGTGCTAAAGATTTATGGAAACTATCCCTAGTACTTGCTAAGCCACCCTCTGGTAAAGGAAGCTAATATGACAGATTTCTGCTTATCTGTAATTCTAACAATTTTGGCACCAAAAAATGTTCCAGTTTAGTGATAGATGTTATAAAAATACAATACAATTCTGAAATGTTTAAATTACTTATGAAAAACAAATGATCAATATGGTGCATGTTATGAGTATTACATTTTCCAACATACTTTTCACCTTTTTTTGTCCAAAACATTATATATATATATATATATATATATATATATATATATATAATATATAATATATATATATATATATATATATATGCCCCTTAAGGCATGCTGCAGTAATATAGTATAACAGTTTCATAGAGAATAATGTTCGAAATAGGAAGTTTACTTACATACAGAATTCTTGTGGTTGCTTTCTTTGCTGGGCAGCATCTTTACCCCTCTAGATTTTAGTTCTATTGCCTTTTTTACTGTAAAAAAAAGTAGACACAATGGGAAAGCATTGATAAGTCAAATATGAAAGAAAATAATGTAGAGAAAAAAATGTAAGTAAGCAAAGACTTACATGGAATCTTAGCCCACCAAACTTCTGACATACATATTTTCCTGAGATCCTGAAGCGTCCTCACTTTTCTACTAAAATAATCTTCTCCATTAAATATGCATACAAGTTTGGCCAAGCCAAACATGCATGTGTATGAGTGAAGTGTTGTGAGATTGTTTGGCCAACCGTTATTAAATGTGCATGGCTGGCTTGAAGGGTCTCAATAATGCAAAACATACAGTACACTTAGCTGATAATTATTTCTCTATGTCATGAATTTAATTATGACATCAGAATCTGAGCATACCAAATGATCCTCTGCTCCAGTGATATGTCATCTGAATTGTTCATACAATTGTCTATATTTTATTTAAGAATCATGCTGCTGACAAATTTACAACTTAAACAGAAAATGGCCATTACTTCTTCCAAATTGCTAGAATGTCAATAGTAAAGCCAAAGATCTGCTTTCAAATCATGATTGCAATAAGGATGCTATTTTTTTTTTTTATAGAGATCAACAAACTCCGAAATGTGAACTCGCCTTTTTATACTTTCTTGACTTCTACAGGAAAGGTAGGGATCGATTACTGATTATATTTTGGACTTCACTGAATGCAGTATTCTTCCCAAAAGAATTACTAGAGTACATGTATGGCGGAAGTCTGGTCACTATACATGATGCCCACACGCACGTGCAGTGGGCGCCATTGCAGCTGAGTTTCTGCTATTTTAGATAGCAGAGACCCAAGGCACATGTAAGCGATAAGCAATTTTTTTTCTGCTTCCCACTAAATGGCATGTAACCGTAAATGGTGCCATTAAAAAGTACACCTTGTCCCACAAAAAATAAGACCTCATAAGGCTATGTGAATGAAAAAATAAAAAAAAATTGGATAATGGGAAGGCGGGGAGTAAAAAACGAAAAAGCAAAAATGAAAAGAGCTGCTCGTACTAGTGTAGGCCACAGGGTCCCTGGCATGGCAGTCCACTTGCTCCGCCTGGTGACATCTCCGTCGCCTTGGGGGCTCATCATCATTGCTAGATGATGAGGAGGACGCGGATGACAAAAGGAAAGTGGGGTCATCCTCATTCTCACTGGGTCTCTCGGAGTCGGAGGCAAGCTTGGCATATGCCTCTTCGGCCGAGAACATCTGTCGGGCCATAGGGGAGTGTGTGTGTGTGTGTGCGTGTGGAAAACCTTATTCAGAGTGCGTGTGTGTGTGGGGGGGTGTTCACGGACTTTATCCTACACCTAACAGAAAAAATTATAATAATTAAAAAATCCCAAAAAGTGTAAAAAAAAATATGATTCACTGATCAGTGGTACGAAGCTGATCAGTGGTGGGGTGGGCCATTCGCTAACAGTGGCCGGACGCTAAGAGTGCCGGCCACAGTCAGCGCATGCAAAAAATAAATAAATTGCATCCCCAAAAAATGTGTGTGGGGGGGGCAAGCTGTAGCACCCCTGGGGGGTCTAGGGTCACACAGCTGGGTGCTGTGGACCCCAGACACCCGATCTAGTGCTACAACCCAATAAAACAACATATTTTTTTTTCCCCTAACACTCCCTCACTATCCCTGCCTAACCTACCTCTCCCTAGCTCTCCCTACTTTACCAAAAACACAGATTTGTGCTGTGAGCACAAATTTGTGTTTTTGGTAAAGTAGGGAGAGCTAGGGAGAGGTAGGTTAGGCAGGGATAGTGAGGGAGTGTTAGCCGGGCTCCTCTCTCTGCAGCTCCACGAATCGGTATGAGCAGGGAGAGGAGCTCCGGCAATTCAAAACTGCGGCTCCGCCCGCCCACGTGCCCGGCCGACCAATCAGAAGTGATCCTGAGAGGTGGCGTGACCGCCACCTTTTAGGATCGCAGGACGGTGATTGGTGGTGTATTATCACACCACAGATCACCGTCCTATTCCGGGTTATCGGGTCACCAGAGACCCGAATAACCCGGAAACGCACCCTGAATTGACCTGCAGTTTGTTGCGATCGCTGACACGGGGGGAGGTCACAGGACCCCTCTGGGCATAGACCCAAGGTGCCTGCTCAATGATTTGAGCAGGCACCTTGTTCCACTCTCCTCCCGCCGCGCGGCGGTGATCGGAAATACATCAGGGCGTAAGTGTCCGTAACAGGTTAAAAAGAAATGCGCTTCCTGACATAGTAATACGGCAAAGCAGCCTAATCAAATTTCTTGATACTTTTCTCCTCTTTAATATCTATTTTTAGAGTTTTTGCCCAAAATTACTTATATTGATTATTGAGAGCACACAATTACCTATTTACACTAATCTATTATAAGAAAAGACTGGTTTATTTTAATTTGGGGAACTCAATTCTACAGATAACATTATGAATACAAATTCCTCATCCTTACTCTAGCACATTTGTATCACTAATCTATATTCTGACTTATTCATACAACTGAATTACTATAGTTGAGAATGGTATATTTAAGAATATCAAGCAATGTACATTGACTTCGAGGAAGGATGTTAAGGTGATTCCCAAATGCCAAAAATGTATCTCTTGTAATGAGAACCCTAGGGGAATGTTCTTTGTCCAGAGCTAATCTTTAGACAGAAAAGAAGTTATCTTTTAAATGTGATACATAACTTGTGGGGTACTAACTTCCATTTCCAGGGAGAACATAGCAAATGTCATAAGAAATGAATAGAAACTATTTACTTAATAATTAATTTCTTTGTAGAATTTCCTTTTAAAGATAGTATAATATGTATGTGCTATACTGTAGCAATCATCACAATTATACATACTAGTTTAGCATTTTTTGTGTAAAGAATTATACTTTTTTAACCCTTACTCCACTTTAATAACTAAAGTGGGGTTTCATCCTGTACTTCCGTTCCCCAAAAAGATAGAACATGTCCTATATTTTTGCGGAATGGGCAGATCCGCTGCAGCTGCCCCACTGTCGGTGTTCGTGCATTGCGGCATGCAATTTACGGGCCGCAGCATGGCCACAGGGTGCACATGTTCATGTGTAGGAGGTCTAAGAGTAGTAGCAGCCTTATGGAGGAAGCAAAGCTATAGAACAGGGCCGGCCAACCTGCGTCTCTCCAGCTGTTGTAAAACTACAACTCCCTCCATGCTCTGCTGTAGGCTTATAGCTGTAGGCAGACTGGGCATGCTGGAAGTTGTAGTTTTGCAAGAGCTGGAGAGCTGCAGGTTGGCCATACCTGCTATAGAAAGTGTAATTATGAAACACATATACATGAGTTGTCCCATAAAAAACCTTTTTACAATTTTATACACTGTCAAGTAGTGAGCTATTAATAAATTTCTAGTCAATGAACTCTATGTAACCGGTTGAATGGGTGAGTTCAGATACATATATGGAAGTCTCAGAGGTTGAACTTCTACTGTTCTTGCTTTTATAACGTCTGCAGCTGGGGTATTTAAAGATGGCACCCATCAATTGCAAACATTTAACCCCTCAGATGCAATGGTCAAATGTGACCTTGGCCTCTATAAGGTCAAGAATGAGGAGCACACATTCCTGGCCGTGCACTGACTCCCCCTAGCAAGGATCAGGGAGCCAGATGGTGTGTGTGGCAGCCTCGGACCCCTCCTGAATGAACCAAGGCTGCCCACATAAGTTTCAATGGAGAGCCTGCCTTTCCCAAAACTTAAAGTAAAAATACATAAACAAGATGATAAACAGCATCACTGTGTGCCAAAATGCCCGTGATATTTAAAATAATATAAATATAAGGGGCGTATCCTATATGGCAATTGGTGAAAAGGAAAGAAAAGTCAAGATGGCTGATTCGTTGTTTTTTGGTCGCTTCTCCAAACAAAAAGATAGAATTAAAAGTGATCCAAAGGTCATACACACTTCAAAATGGTATCACAAAAAATGAGCTCTAGCTCCGTACACATAAAAATAAAAAAGTTATAATGTCATAGTTTGTGGATACAAAGAAAAAATAGTTTTTTCCAAAGTCAAACATAAATGGTGCCATTAGAAAGTACAACTTGTCCCATGAAAAACAAGTCCTCATATGGCTATGTGAATGAAAAAATAAAAAAGCTATGGCTTTGGGAAAGGCTAACCATAAAAGACAAAAATGAAAAAAATAAATAAAGGAAAATCATCCGGTCAAGAAGGGAATAATGCTAAATTTGTATTCCAAAAACTTTGCACTTTCCAGAGAAAGTTAAAAACTTTGCACTTTCCAGAGAAAGTTAAAAATTATCCTTCAATCCATAAAAAAAAAAAAAAATACTTTAGTTTCCTTAATCAATAAAATACATTTTTGCATGCTAAAATCATCTTAGTAATATTTGTAATTCACTGGTTTTCTAGTCTTGCTCCTCCATTGTTCTGTACTGGGTATAGTGGGCTTTACTGCAAGGCAGCTTATGTTATGGCTTCTCCTGGCTCCTCCCATGTATTATATTTTGGCTTTTCATGCATACAGAATAGTTTATGAGTGTTATTTTCAGTTCAGGCTTGTCTGTAGCTGAACACAGATAAACAGCACCTAATGAGAGAGAGGATCTCAATAGTCTGGAATATGCAGAGATGCCAGCAAAACCATCCATATACCAGCTCCTCCATAGGCAGACATATCCTCTATAGAAAGATAATAAGTCTATGTACATGTTCCATTTGAAAATGCAGAACTATTAGCAGACATAACCTTAAGTTACAAAGAACATGGAAATATTGGCGTGCATGTTAGATTTCATATTGCAGAATATTAATGCATTTTTTAAACAATGTATTATTTACAAAGGAATTATAAAATAACATAGTCAATATAATACAGGTATGGAGGAAATACCAAAGTCATCATATTTCCTTATTCATCATATTTTCCTTCCATAGTTTGTTCTTACATGTCTTGTTCTTGCGAACAGGCTAGAATATGCCTGGTATCATAAGTGCCATATCACTTTCATTGTTTGGTATTGGTATTGCTCCATACATTTGGTAGTGGCTATGCTTGGTACGACAGCTCAGTTTTGGCCACTCAAAAGAAACTAATTTGCATGAGCTGCAATACAAGCATAGCCCATAGCACCAAAATGTTCTGAGGTGGCGCTTGCCTGTTTATTTAGTGCATCTAATGAGCTGCTAGAAGTAGGACGCTCACTGATCTAATATTCATGGTCTATACTAAGGATGGACCATCAATATTACAGTCCTGTAACATCCTTTATCACTTTAGCTTTCCCTAACCTTCAAGTGCCGACACATTAGATCACATGCAAAATAAAAAAAATGTAAACTCAGCCATAAATATATTTAAAAATAATCAATTTGTAGAAGGGAATTTGGTATTAAGAAATTACTTGTACCTTGAAACTGAGCATTGAATCCTTTCCTTCTGTGGTTACTGTCAGATGTAAAATGAAGGCGCAGCCAATTTTTATTGCTTATAACGGGAGATGGCAGGCTCATCCCAGTTAACCTACAAAGTAAAAGCAGTCAATTTAATAGGAGAGAAACAGTTATATTTTATTATAGCTAGTTTTGAATAGCTAGTTTATGTAGTGCACTGCATATTTTGGAAGATGTATTAAAATGGACTTTCTGAGCATACAAAATATTGAAAAAGACCTAAAGAAATTGTGCCTAGATAGTCACTAGGTTATGCCACATAAACTTCCAAGTATTTTGTATTATTATTTGCATTATCTTGCTCAGCACAGTTTTTTTTTTTTTTTTTGTTTTTTTTTTGCTTCCATAGCTTACTATAGTAGTATTACCATGATCCCTCTTCCCTCTCATAGACACTGCCTCTGTTTGTGCTGTAACTGCCTGTATGCCTCCATCAGGAAGTATAAGATAGCGCTGTTTGTACTCTCAGACACTGCTCTACTACTTAGACTCTGCACAATGTTTTCTGTATTGCTCCCATAATTCGGCATTAATGACAGCAGTATGGCATATGACTGCTCCTGCCAGTGATCAGCGCACAATTGGTGGGGGGTAGAAGATGTAAGTAGTCTTTTTATTTTTATTTATTTACCTATTTATGTACTTTTAAATTGCATAACCCACTAGCAAAAGGACCCGGCTTTGCACGGGTATATTTCATATATTTAATTTAATGTTTCTGTTTGTCATTAAAAGATATCAACATTATCCACCATAACAGTGACATCTACAGTACCCCTTAACAGTGACCTCCACAGCATCCGTCCTTTTATTAGTGACCTCCACAGTACGCCGTCTCGTTACCAGTGATTTCCACAATGACCCTCCCCTTAACAGTGACCTCCACATAGCGCCATTCCCTTAAAATGTGACCTCCACAACACCCCACCCCCTTAACAGTGACCGCTACAGCACCTCGCCCCTTAACACTGACCTCCATAGCAGACTGTTCTCTTAACTGTAACCTCCACCTTTCCCTGCTCCCTTAACAGAGACCTCCACAGCACACACCCCTTTAACAGTGACCTCCACAGCATCCTTCACCCTTAATAGTTTCCTTGACAGCAGCACACCCCTTTAACAGTGACCTCCACAGCATCCTTCACCCTTAATAGTTTCCTTGACAGCAGCACACCCCTTTAACAGTGACCTCTACAGCAGCCCGCCCCTTTAATAATGACCTCCACAGTGGTCGTCCCTTTATTAGTGACCTCCACAGTACCCCATCTCCTTAACAGTGATTTCCACAACACCATGTCCCCTTAACATTAGCCTCTACAGCAATCTGCCTCTTAACACTGGCCTTCATTGTATACCGCCCCCTTAAGTGTGACCTCCACAGCAGCCTGCCTCTATGGTGGCCAGAGGTCTGGTTTTAGGCCAGACAGTCCAGCTTTCATACTCCCTGTCCTCCGTCTGGTGCAGGGCCTGGATGGACACAGGGATTTCCTTTTGAACAGCTCACTCTCAGACAACAGCACTGTGCTGTCTGAGTGTGAGCTGCAGGGAGAAAGTTACCCTCCCATCCACCCCTGCAGCTGACAGAAGTTGATTTTTACCTTCATTCTTTCAATCCCTTTTGGCCTGCAGAGTGGGAGGGTGTGTGGTCTAACCAAGTCTGGGCGTGGGTTAGCAGTGCTAGGGGGTGGGGGTTTTAAGTCCACTTTTTGAGGGTGGCCTGAATGGCTACCCTACCCGCCCCTGAAATGTGACCTCCACAGCACTCCACTCCCATAACAGTGTCATCTACAGTGCCCTGCCCCTTTAAAGCTGATCTACAGCAGTGAAGAAAAATGTCTGGGTTGTTATGGAAAGCTGCTTGTCACCAGGCTTCTATTGGCTAATGCTGGAAATATCTTAGAAACGGTATATGCTAGAGAGCTGAGACCTGGTCTAAAAACATTCCCGGACACCTGATGTACCTGTGTGCCAAATTTTGTGATTGTAAATGCAACGGTGCAGATTCCTTTAACGGACATACATACATACATACATACACACACACACACACACATTCATACACTTAGCTTTATATGTTAGATTTAATTAACTTAAAATAAATTCCTCACTGATTACGTCACCGCGCGCAACCAGAGCGCCGGCATGGTGATGTCATCAGTCACCCCACTTGGTCATGATTGTCTCTTCACTCGCAAATGGATGAGGTGAGTATGTTTTTTTTCACCATTCCACCACTAAGCAAGAAGAAATACGACTTTTAGGCTAATCTACTTTTTCCTGAAATTCGGATCGAAGTCAATTTAGCTTTGATTCTCTCAACACTAATTATTATATCACAGAAAAAAAAAAGACCATCGGGAGGCACCAGAGCAGCATTGGAACACCAGGGGATTTCTCTGTTAAGTATTTTTATTTTCATGTCATTTGGCCCCATTTTCTTTTAAACACTGAAGGGGTAGTGGATGACATAATTAAATAATTGAAAAAAGAACTCTCAAGTCCTGGACTAGGTGCTTTACAACAGTACATGTTGTATATGTTGTTTCCCAGGGTATTCCTACAAGTAAATAAAGTAAGACAAAGGATTTGATTTTAATTTTAGGTCATTAGGAATTTTTGAGCTATTCACAAAACATGCAAAGGCCACAAATATATCTCAACTAAGCATGTATTTGAGTTCCAATTAAATGAAATATGTGTGTTCAAAAAAAGGAAGCTTCTGTAATACAAATGATACTTCATGGTTCAACTGCATTGCGTGATGTAGGCTAAAAAGAAATATGTCTAGATAAATAAAAAATGTAACCCATATCTGCTTATTGTCTTTGATCTGACTGATATTAAATCCTACAACATCAAAGTCTCAACAAGAAAGGTAGGGTGCAACAGTAACTCTAAGCTCTTTGCAGCCTAAATAAAAATACATAGAAAACCTGTGCAAGAAATTGAAGTCAACACAGACACTTCTTTCTTGCTGAGAATATAGTATTCGTTCTCTTGCTGTATATAGTTTATGATACTTATTTTTATAAATATCCTATTAGGTTATCTTTGTATCATTTTTTATACAAAAAAATCCTTAAGAAAAAAGAGCATAAGATGCTACAGCAATCTCAAGCTTCTACAGTGTGATAATAATGAAAGAAGCATAGTATACATAACCATGTTTAATAACATTATAATGAAGTCTTTGATAAATGAGCCAATATCATCCATTTACTTTTAGAAATTATATTGGATTAAATTATTCATGAAAACATCCATTCAGGGTACACTTTAAATGTATAATAAAAAAATTAAAAAATTAAGGAGAAAGATTAGTAAAAGGAAAGTTTACCCTTTAAATGAATGTAACATAAAGTCTTCAAGGGTTAAAATGTACCTCAAATAAAAATCTGCAAAAATAACTCTAAACATTAAATGAAACATTATACTGTACTTGTATTTGCACCTTCACTTCTTGTTTTCTCATTATCACTGTTAAACCTCTTGCACACAAACGTGTGCTGCCTGTGCCCATGCTGCGGACCAAAAATATTTCTAAAAAGTAACAATATTTCTAGAAAAAGTCATTTACTGTCACGGAAGTACCAAGACAAATGGACGTTCCCGCGACAGGTGGCAGGAGATCTGTGAGAAAGTGCTTTGATCTGACATGTAGCTATTGTGGTCATTTTACCTTCTCTATTTATTTTTGTTTCTCCCACTATGCTATGCGGTTTATAGCTTCTTTTGGACTTGTGGTTAGCTTGTGTTTGGTTCCTGTCTGATAAGTGTTTCCTTTCCCTTTTGTATTATATATATACACTCACCTAAATAATTATTAGGAACACCATACTAATATGGTGTTGGACCCCCTTTTGCCTTCAGAACTGCTCAGGTAGCCTGTGGCATTGGCACTAAGGGGCCTAAAGTGTATCCAGAAAACATTCCCCACAGCATTACACTACCACCACCAGCCTGCACAGTGGAAACAAGGCATGATGGATACATGTTCTCATTCTGTTTACGCCAAATTCGGACTCTACCATTTGAATGTCTCAACAGAAATCGAGACTCATCAGACGAGGCAACCTTTTTCCAGTCTTCAACAGTCCAATTTTGGTGAGCTCGTGCAAATTGTAGCCTCTTTTTCCTATTTGTAGTGGAGATGAGTGGTACTCGGTGGGGTCTTCTGCTGTTGTAGCCCATCCGCCTCAAGGTTGTGCGTGTTGTGGCTTCACAAATGCTTTGCTGCATACCTTGGTTGTAATGAGTGGTTATTTCAGTCAACGTTGCTCTTCTATCAGCTTAAATCAGTCGGCCCATTCTCTGACCTCTAGCATCAACAAGTATTTTCGCCCACAGGACTGCCGCATACTGGATGTTTTTCCCTTTTCACACCATTCTTTGTAAACCCTAGAAATGGTTGTGCGTGAAAATCCCAGTAACTGAGCAGATTGTGAAATACTCAGACCAGCCCGTCTGGCACCAACAACCATGCCACGCTCAAAATTGCTTAAATCACCTTTCTTTCCCATTCTGACATTCAGTTTCGAGTTCAGGATATTGTCTTGACCAGGACCACAACCCTACATGCATTGAAGCAACTACCATGTGATTGGTTGACTAGATAATCACATTAATGAGAAATAGAACAGGTGTTCCTAATAATTCTTTAGGTGAGTGTATATATCTATCTATCTATCTATCTATCTCTCTCTCTCTCTATATATATATATATATATATATATATATATATATATATATAGATATACAGTACAGACCAAAAGTTTGGACACACCTTCTCATTGAAAGAGTTTTATTTTCATGACGATGAAAATTGTAGATTCACACTGAAGGCATCAAAACTATGAATTAACACATGTGGAATTATATACATAACAAAAAAGTGTGAAACAACTGAAAATATGTAATATTCTAGGTTCTTCAAAGTAGCCACCTTTTGCTTTGATTACTGCTTTGCACACTCTTGGCATTCTCTTGATGAGCTTCAAGAGGTAGTCACCTGAAATGGTCTTCCAACAGTCTTGAAGGAGTTCCCAGAGATGCTTAGCACTTGTTGGCCCTTTTGCCTTTACTCTGCGGTCCAGCTCACCCCAAACCATCTCGATTGGGTTCAGGCCTGGTGACTGTGGAGGCCAGGTCATCTGGCGCAGCACCCCATCACTCTCCTTCATAGTGAAATAGCCCTTACACAGCCTGGAGGTGTGTTTGGGGTCATTGTCCTGTTGAAAAATAAATGATGGTCCAACTAAACGCAAACCGGATGGAATAGCATGCCGCTGCAAGATGCTGTGGTAGCCATGCTGGTTGAGTATGCCTTCAATTTTGAATAAATCCCCAACAGTGTCACCAGAAAAGCACCCCCACACCATCACACCTCCTCCTCTATGCTTCACGGTGGAAACCAGGCATGTAGAGTCCATCCGTTCACCTTTTCTGCGTCGCACAAAGACACGGTGGTTGGAACCAAGGATCTCAAATTTGGACTCATCAGACCAAAGCACAGATTTCCACTGGTCTAATGTCCATTCCTTGTGTTCTTTAGCCCAAACAAGTCTCTTCTGCTTGTTGCCAGTCCTTAACAGTGGTTTCCTAGCAGATATTCTACCATGAAGGCCTGATTCACACAGTCTCCTCTTAACAGTTGTTCTAGAGATGTGTCTACTGCTAGAACTCTGTGTGGCATTGACCTGGTCTCTAATCTGAGCTGCTGTTAACCTGCGATTTCTGGGGCTGGTGACTCGGATGAACTTATCCTCCGCAGCAGAGGTGACTCTCGGTCTTCCTTTCCTGGGGCGGTCCGCATGTGAGCCAGTTTCTTTGTGGCGCTTGATGGTTTTTGTGACTGCACTTGGGGACACTTTCAAAGTTTTCCCAATTTTTCGGACTGACTGACCTTAATTTCTTAAAGTAATGATGGCCACTTGTTTTTCTTTACTTAGCTGCTTTTTTCTTGCCATAATACAAATTGTAACAGTCTATTCAGTAGGACTATCAGCTGTGTATCCACCTGACTTCTCCACAACGCAACTGATGGTCCTAACCCCGTTATATGGCAATAAATCCCACTTATTAAACCTGACAGGGCACACCTGTGAAGTTAAAACCATTTCAGGCGACTACCTCTTGAAGCTCATTAAGAGAATGTCAAGAGTGTGCAAAGCAGTAATCAAAGCAAAAGGTGGCTACTTTGAAGAACCTAGAATATGACATATTTTCAGTTGTTTCACACTTTTTTGTTATGTATATAATTCCACATGTGTTAATTCATAGTTCATAAACTCTTTGAATGAGAAGGTGTGTCCAAACTTTTGGTCTGTACTGTATGTTGCCTTACCATTTTGTTTGTCATTAGGACTGAGGGAGACTCCTGTTCGTCCTTTTCTTTGGAGGAACAGTTAGACTCAGTCCTGACATTAGTTCCAGTGTCCTATAGCGTGAGATAGGATTCTAGGTATACGGTGTATGAACTTGCCTACCTTTGGGGCCTGTTCATACTGGTAGTCTGTCAGGACTGGAGTTAGGGTTTTCTCTAGAAGGTGTCCATCTTCCTTTCCTAGTTTTCAGGCCTTATTCTGGTATGCTCGGCATGGTATTTTCCTCCCACGAGCGTGACATTTACTTGTAAACCATTGTAATCAAGGCTGCTGTTATGATTCTGTGTGTGTTTTATATTTAAGCTATAGACTTGCAATAACTTTATATTATATAGGAAAATAATGAAAAAACTAAATAATACCCTAAAACAATTTAATAAAGTACACAATAATAATAGAGAGTTCCTAATTCACCTTAGAATGACAGTTACACAATTACTTTATTTTTGGATTATAAGATGCACTATTTAGCAAGAAAAAATCTTGCTAAAAAGTGCCTCCATTGTAGTCCATAGTCAGGGTGGTCCACCAGTGCCAGACTTCCCTGATTGCTTCCTTAATGATCTGGCCTAGCGTTTTGCTGGATCAATGAGAGACAAGTGCACCTGCAGACTTCCCTCTCTCTCTCTAGCTCAACACAGATGTCAGTGATAAGTTCAATCAGGGAAGAGGCTGAATGACCATTTAGCACAAGAATGAGACTGTTAGAAATGCTGTCCTCTCCATCTTGAAGGTCTCCACACTGCAGTAAAGGAGAAAAGTGTGGCTGAAGAACCTATGATGATGTCATGAGTTGGAGGGCCAAACCAGGAAAACAGTACCGTGCTTGTGTGTGTAAAATGTTTTTTGAACAGGAGGTACCATATCTTTATAGAAATATCAAGTTTTAACAGTAGTAGTGACAACACATGGCTAGTTTATTACCTTGTTTTCTCCATGATTCTATTCACTAAGTATTCTAGTATGAACACGCCTTCAATAGGCCTCATCATCCACTGGTCACTTCAATTATGAACAAATATACACACAGCCTACACAATCTATGCAGTTGTTCTCAAAGTCTATCACCTTGTCTATTGGATACTACAGTCAGAACCACTCAGATTCCTAGCTATGTTGGTTCCTGTCTCCAGCTCACTAGCCTATTTCACAGTAGCTATTCTCAGACTTTACGAAACAGCAACACTCAGGATCTAAATTGTATCAAACTCCAACATATTTCAGCAGTATATGTGGTCTGTAGTCTGATGTCCGATAACAGTTATCATAAAATACATTTTCACAAAGGTCAGTATGATCCAAAAAAATCCCACTCTTGTGTAGAAGTTAAAACGTAACCTTTATTATTGGAAATCAAAAATAATAAATCAATCGTAATGAGTGGGTGCAACCCCATATTTAGGGAAGAAAAAGGTTAATTCTATCAGTTTATCATGGAACAGCGGATGTGAACCCACTGACTAGCAATACTCCAGAGGGGTGTGACTAAACAACTACCCGGATTTGACTAGAGCCTCTGATGGTGAGGATAGGATTGACCATCGGTAGTTTCCAGGGGCTACTCTGGAGCTTAAACCAGTCAGTGACAGCTGGTCCAGGCAGACCAGGAGGTACCGACATTACAGACGTAGTAAACCAGGCAGGGTCGTGACCAGAAGCAACAAGACAGGAACCAGAGGATGATGCAGAGACGTATCAGGACGAGCAAAGGGTCAAGGCAGGAACCACAGGAGAAAGGTCAGACAATCCAGGTCGGCAACAGGAAAAGCAATGCAAGCAGGCTGGGATAGGAAATAAACGAAGTCCAGGAACAAAGCATGAAGTCAGGAACACGAGTGGTAAGCAAGCTCTTTAGCGCAAGATTAGAACCTTGACACTGAGGAGTCTGGCTAGAGGGCTAAGCTATTAAAGTACCTGCAGGAGAGCCAAGATAGGTTAACGAGATCACCTGACACAACTCAGCTCCGCCCAGGGAGTAATGCGTACTGCCACAACCAAAGCCAAGTTCAAACAGTGTTCAGGTTGAGTGGAAGTTGTGGAGCGGAATCTTCAAAGGTAATACTAACCACGCAGGCAGAGCCCAAAGCTGCAGCAGAGACAGGGCAGCACAGACCAGAATCACAGATGAGCACGGTGCCCAAAACCGTGGCGGTATGCAGGGGGACAGCGTCGCACAGGGGACGCTGTTACACAGCTGACTTATTATTCAGGATATGTATGATCTCAATTGGGAACTCAGGGACAGCAAACAAGCTGCAGTGTGTTCAGATATGTTAAGTTGTGACAGAACAATGTTGACAAATAGATAATTTGAAATGTATTTTGCCAGCTGTATTCATTTTGTGAACAGCAAACTGATAGGGCTACAGAGTAGCAAAAATCACTGTATTACTACAGGGAGTGCAGAATTATTAGGCAAATTAGTATTTTGACCACATCATCCTCTTTATGCATGTTGTCTTACTCCAAGCTGTATAGGCTCGAAAGCCTACTACAAATTAAGCATATTAGGTCATGTGCATCTCTGTAATGAGAAGGGGTGTGGTCTAATGACATCAACACCCTATATCAGGTGTGCATAATTATTAGGCAACTTCCTTTCCTTTGGCAAAATGGGTCAAAAGAAGAACTTGACAGGCTCAGAAAAGTCAAAAATAGTGAGATATCTTGCAGAGGGATGCAGCACTCTTAAAATTGCAAAGCTTCTGAAGCGTGGTCATCGAACAATCAAGCGTTTCATTCAAAATAGTCAACAGGGTCGCAAGAAGCGTGTGAAAAAACCAAGGCGCAAAATAACTGCCCATGAACTGAGAAAAGTCAAGCGTGCAGCTGCCAAGATGCCACTTGCCACCAGTTTGGCCATATTTCAGAGCTGCAACATCACTGGAGTGTCCAAAAGCACAAGGTGTGCAATACTCAGAGACATGGCCAAGGTAAGAAAGGCTGAAAGACGACCACCACTGAACAAGACACACAAGCTGAAACATCAAGACTGGGCCAAGAAATATCTCAAGACTGATTTTTCTAAGGTTTTATGGACTGATGAAATGAGAGTGAGTCTTGATGGGCCAGATGGATGGGCCCGTGGCTGGATTGGTAAAGGGCAGAGAGCTCCAGTTCGACTCAGACGCCAGCAAGGTGGAGGTGGAGTACTGGTTTGGGCTGGTATCATCAAAGATGAGCTTGTGGGGCCTTTTCGGGTTGAGGATGGAGTCAAGCTCAACTCCCAGTCCTACTGCCAGTTTCTGGAAGACACCTTCTTCAAGCAGTGGTACAGGAAGAAGTCTGCATCCTTCAAGAAAAACATGATTTTCATGCAGGACAATGCTCCATCACACGCGTCCAAGTACTCCACAGCGTGGCTGGCAAGAAAGGGTATAAAAGAAGAAAATCTAATGACATGGCCTCCTTGTTCACCTGATCTGAACCCCATTGAGAACCTGTGGTCCATCATCAAATGTGAGATTTACAAGGAGGGAAAACAGTACACCTCTCTGAACAGTTTCTGGGAGGCTGTGGTTGCTGCTGCACACAATGTTGATGGTGAACAGATCAAAACACTGACAGAATCCATGGATGGCAGGCTTTTGAGTGTCCTTGCAAAGAAAGGTGGCTATATTGGTCACTGATTTGTTTTTGTTTTGTTTTTGAATGTCAGAAATGTATATTTGTGAATGTTGAGATGTTATATTGGTTTCACTGGTAAAAATAAATAATTGAAATGGGTATATATTTGTTTTTTGTTAAGTTGCCTAATAATTATGCACAGTAATAGTCACCTGCACACACAGATATCCCCCTAAAATAGCTAAAACTAAAAACAAACTAAAAACTACTTCCAAAAATATTCAGCTTTGATATTAATGAGTTTTTTGGGTTCATTGAGAACATGGTTGTTGTTCAATAATAAAATTAATCCTCAAAAATACAACTTGCCTAATAATTCTGCACTCCCTGTATTTGATACTTAGTGTGACCAGCACTCCATACATCCATCATTCAAGCACACTTTTTCCCTGTTCTCCAAGTAATCTCCAGCAGGAGTATTCATATGTACAAGCACAACTTATTTTTCTCCATTTTTAAAGCTAAATTATGTCAGCTAGCCTAAAAGAACTTGCACAACCTATGCAACATATTTCATCGCTGGTGCGGCTTCGTCAGGGGTACTTGGGTTGTAGCGCGAGAACGTCGAGCTCACCCTCCTATAGTACCTCCTAAAACCCTCCCCAAGGTAATTGTAGTTATGCTTAGACATCAGTAGTATATGAAAAGGCCTAGCTCAAGCAATTACCCCCTTCATATTTTAGACATGTAATATATGATCACAAAAGAAATACAGTACAACAAATTTGACTTACAGAATGTCAAGCAAGATATAACATCTCATTCTCCTATTGTTTAAATAGTTTGGAAATCATGAAAAAAATATTGTACTTTTGAATTGTCTTTCCTGCTGAAAATGTTGCGCTCAGAAGAAAAGGGACATTGATTAAAAAATATTTAGCTCCTGGCAGTCTAGCTTTTAGAGTTTTTGAGCTTGGTTACCAAAATCATATGTCTCGGTTTTCTAAATATTATCACAGTTGTTCTATTTTATTTTAAACAACACAAATAAAGTATTGATTAAATCTGACATTGTGCCCCTAGAAGTATTACTGTGGAGTTATCACTTTGGGGTATAATAAAGTACTGTAAATGTTATTAACATTCTAAATAATTTACTTGAGCTCTCTATGAAAGTGAATATACCCATGCTCAGTAAAGTCGATACATTTCTATAGGACCTTGCTGTCTATTGGACTTCAGACTAGAGCACAGAAAAGTCAAGTATGCTAGATTACTATGGAAGTGCAGTGAGCCCCAGAGGAGCAGATGCAGAGGATAAGAGTGGAAGTGGCCCTGGTAAAGTGTGGTGTCACGGTGTACTTCTTCAGCCTGTTGATCCCTGGGAATTGCTGCAATAGAAATGCAGCATAGAACAATGAGGCTAGAATTAAATGTAGCAAAGTATTTTTTACTAAGTGCAACATAGAGCTTAAAATACATTCAACATCAATATAACTTGTGTGCAATCTTCTCTGGCACCAGTAGGGATTTTGTAGGAAGTTTGGATGGCCGCAATTAAACCCTTAGTTCATGCTGGCCTAGTAGTGTTCTGGGTGATGGATGTCTGCTGGATTTAGCTGTTCACTGTGTCAGTATCTCAAGGATTCACTTAAGTTTTTAATACAATTGATTTTTTCTGTAGAACCTCTCTTAGGAGCAGGAGCTCTGTAGTGTCCCTTCTCACTCCTTTGTGGTTGCAGAGGAACTCTCCCCCAAGGCAGCCCACTCCTACCAAGAAGGGAATTAACAGGGTGGTTAGCCAGGTTCCTGGTTTACCCTTACCACCTACATCCATATTAGTAACAATGGTCATACATACAAATACTACAAAATAATACAATTCAATGCATAACTATTTACAATTTGTAGAACCTGCAAGTCTAGGACACTACAAAAGTGCAACAACTTCAGTGCTTCTGTGCTTCTGTATTGGAAAAAAGTTACAAAACTCTGACCATTGAACATTGAGATAATCACACAATTGTACCATCATGATTTAAAAATTCACAGCAAAACTGCTAAAATTTCCTCATGGAAACTGTCTGCTCTATGTGGATGGCATTTACTAAAAACTCTTCCACATCTATTGTATTGAAATCTGATGCAGATTTTGATACTGTAGATTGTACTGATCTGCAACAATTTTTGCTATGTGTGCAGTACATCTGCAATATAAAGGATAACTTGACAGTAATAGATAATATGTTTTTTTAGTACAGTGATGTTATGAATATTATTTTGCCATTGTTTTCCTCTATTAGTCTAGGAGCCAGGGAAGCCAACCAGAATGTTTTTTTCTGGACAACTTATTCCAAAATCACGGCCAACCAATCTTTTTTTACAGACAATTTGTGAAACCATAATAAATACTAAAGATTATAAGTAATATATGTCTATAGCTCAATATACTCATAATAACTCATTACCAGCATTTACTGTGAGCTGTAAAATGATGAGAATTACCACCAAAATAATCTAGTCAAGTACAAACTGCCTGAAAAAATCTTTTTTTTTTTTTCATGGACAGAAGTTGCTTATTTTTATGGACTGTCCAGAAATCGCTGGACGGTTGGCAACCCTGCAAGGAACACATTAGCATATACTGTACTACACCATACACTCGCAATTCATTTTGCCTTACTTAAGTTATTAACTTTTTTTTTAGTACATTTTAATTCCCCTACTTCAGACACCCACATGTTAAAAATAACTTCTTTTTTTTTTTTTTGGAGGGTAGAACATATGAACTACATACTTTGGATTCAAAGTTAGGATTCAGGTTATGCAGGACAACAATGCAAACCACTGTGCCACTCAAATGCAAGTTGCGGTGTCTGAGCAAGTTGAAGGGGTAGACAAATGATTGCAATGCCTCTTTCACATTTGCGCTATTCATTTCTGGACCTCTGCTCCATTATAGAGCAGAACGCTGAAAATAACAGAAGTGCTTGATTCGCACATAACTGACCCAAATGGAACCAAACAGATCCTGTTTGATTTCAGTTCAGAAGCTTTTTAGTGGACACTTATCTCTCTGCTGGATTCTGAACAGAAACCCTGAATAGAGCCGTCAACGCAGATGTGAACGAGCCCTTAAATGTGAAAGAAATCAAGCAGTGTGTTGCTAAGAAGTTAGAATCATTAATCTTGTTTTAGTTAATGTCCATACAAGAAAAAAGGTCGGCACTGCTGAGTGTGATAAATGTCCAACTGTATTCACACCTGCACTTGCAACATGCTATATATGGTGGTGCTCTGCTTGATAGCCATACAAAAATAAACGAATGAAGAAAAAATTAATAGTGGCACAAGTAATATTCACAGCTTTATTCTGGTTAAAAACTGAAAAGTGCGGGCACCGCACAGATGAATCAGGCAACAGCCGTAGCTACTTGTGCTTTTTCAAGCCTCCCATGACGTGGTTGGGGTTTGGGCACAATTTATAACACTCCATCTGGCGCGTCATGCTCAACAGGTGAGATGATCATTCCCAATCAATGCATACTACATACATCAAAACAAAATAAACCCATGTGAATAAAACACATCATATAAAAAATAATTCAAAGAAAAAACCCCAGGTCGTTCTTGTCATTCAGTCCTAGAGAACCCATTGCATTCGTTTTAATAATGGCGTTTTTTGTTTGAATTGTTTTTCTATGACATGTTTTTTTTTTCACATGGATTTATTTTGTTTTGATGTATGTATTATGCATTGATTGGGAATGATCATCTCACCTGTTCAGCATGACACGTCAGAGCGAGTGTGATAAATTGTGCACACACCCCGACCAAGTCATAGGAGGCTTGACAAAGCACAGGTAGCGCGAAACGACTGTTGCCTGATTCATCTGTGTGGTGCCCGCACTTTCCAGTTTTTAACCAGAATAAATCTGCAAATATTACTTTATTTTTCAGTTATGAAAATATTTATTAGCATCCACTTGTTCATAATTTCTGTGCCACAGCTTCGTCATTATAACCAGAGCCAGAGGCATATTTGACTTTTTTCTGCCACTTTGATACTTGCTGTTTAATATTTTAGAGATTAGTTAGTCTGGGATACAACTGATAGATTAGTTAACTGGGATTACAGTTAGTCTGGGATATAAGTTCGGTAGGATGTATAGATTTCACTGACTTGAAGAGGGACAATTTCAAACCTACTCTACCTACTCTACTCGCTGCAGGTTCACATTTACCAATATAAAGAAATCCATCATCTACTGGTAATTGTCATGGTAGGTGAGATAAGGGAAGGAAACAGAACACGGCAAAGCAAACAAAACAACTGACTAGGCCCCAAATGGCCGGGGGCAGGGACGTAGCTAGAAATGCATGGGCCCCATAGCAAAAAAAATGTTTGCCCCCTTCCCCAGTGCCATCCACAGATCCCCCTCCCCTAAACAGTGCCATCCACAGATCCCCCTCCCCTAAACAGTGCCATCCACAGATCCCCCTCCCCTAAACAGTGCCATCCACAGATACAGATCCCCCTCCCCTAAACCTTGCCATCCACAGATCCCCCTCCCCTAAATAGTGCCATCCACAGATCCTCCTCCCCTAAATAGTGCAATCCACAGATCCCCCTCCCCTAAATAGTGGCATCCACAGATCCCCCTCCCCTAAATAGTGCCCACCACAGATCCCCCTCCCCTAAATAGTGCCATCCACCACAGATCCCCCTCCCCTATATAGTGCCATCCACCACAGATCCCCCTCCCCTAAATAGTGCCATCCACCACAGATCCTCCTCCCCTAAATAGTGCCATCCACCACAGATCCCCCTCCCCTAAATAGTGCCATCCACCACAGATCCCCCTCCCCGACGCTCACAGGAGCACATTTATAAACTAATCAGTAACTTTAATAATTTAATCATTGACATTGCTGATCTCTTTACTTGGATTAGATTTGGATATCTTACTCTGTCTTAGCTCCGGCAACGGTAACAGCAGGCAGTGCGGGCGGGCGGCGCTCACTCACTGACGTCACGCGCCTGCGCCTCCTAGTGGGAGGAGCAAGCACGTGACGTCAGTGAGTGAGCGCCGCCCGCCCGCACTGCCTGCTGTTACCGTTGCCAAAGCTAAGACAGAGTAAGATATCCAAATCCAATCCAAGTAAAGAGATCATCATCAGCGATGTCAATGATTAAATTAAAGTTACTTATTAGTTTATAAATGTGTTCCTGTGAGCGGCATGGCCCTGTATATTCTAACCCCCAGGCAAGCGTCCCTGTCACCATGGGAATGCCTGGGGGTTAGAATATACCATCGGATTTGAGTTTTCATGCTCTCACTGGTATATTGTAACCCCCAGGCAAGCGTCCCCGTCACCATGGGAACGCCTGGGGGTTAGAATATGATCTGATCTTCTGAGTTACTCAGTGGCCTGGCTGGAGCCTCCCCAGCCTCTGTGTCGGCCCGGCCCTGCCTGCGCCCTGCTCCACTTCTTCTCCCCAGCCAAGCCCGAGCCGCGGACCGCCCGCTCCCCGCCCCGGACAGGCCCCCAGTGGCGTAGGGCCCCATAGCCACTGTTATGGTTGCTATGGCGATCCCTACGCCACTGGCCGGGGGCATCCATATTGCACTGCTAGCGGTGAAATTCTTGGACCGGTGCAAGAGGAACCAAAGTTAAAGCATTTGCTTAGAATGTTTTCTTTGATCGAAAACGAAAGTCAGAGGTTCAAAGACGATCAGATAACGTCGTAGTTCCGACCATAAACGATGATGACCAGTGATCCGGCGGCGTTATTCCCATGACCCGCCGAGCTGCTTCTGGGTAACCAAAGTCTTTCTGTGGAAAGTATGGTTTGAAAGCTGCCAGTATGTCCCAGATAAATTTTTAAAGTGCACACGTTACAGTGCAGATGTGGCCCTGGTATGGTCACTGTCAGAAGCAGACACTGTCTACGGAAAAAGTGCAATGTATGTCACAGAAAAATAACTTTAAGCGCTCACGTTACATTGCAGATGTGGCCCTGGTAAAGTTACTGTCAGAAGCGGACAACATCTACGGAAAAAGTACATTGGATGGCACTGATATTTTAGGAAAGCGCACACTTTACACTGGAGATGTGGCACAGCTAATCTCACTGTCCGCAGTGGACACTGTCTATTGAAAAAGTACACTGGATGTCACAGATATTTTTGGGATGCGCACACTTTACACTGGAGATGTGTCGCACCTAATCTCACTATCCGCAGTGGACACCGTCTATTGAAAAGTACACTAGATGTCACAGATATTTTTTAGTTGCGCACACTTTACACAGGAGATGTGGCGCGGATAATTTAACTGTCCGCAGCGGACACCGTCTACTGAAAAAGTACACTGGATGTCACTAATATTTTAGGGATGTGCTTTACACAGGAGATGTGGCGCAGATAATTTAACTGTCCACAGTGGACACCGTCTACGGAAGCAGTGCACTGGATGTCACTTATATTTTAGGGATGCGCACACTTTACAGAGGAGATGTGTTGCTGATCATTTTACTTTCCGCAGCGGACACCATCTATGGAAAAAGTACACTGGATGTCACTGATATTTTAGGGATGCGCACACTTTAAACACAAGATGTCTCACGGATAATTTTACTGTCAGCAGCGGCCTATTAGACGCTATTTAGGGCAGGACTTCCTATGCACAGCTCTCCCTAACACTGAGCAATTTAGCACAGGTTGTGCTTCAAACATATATTGTTGCTGTCACACACAATAGTCCTTACAAGGACTTTTGGGACCCTGAAACTTTTTTGCACAAAATAAATATTCAATTTTACTCCCTACACTCTCTGGACCTTCATATGCTCAGCTCTCCCTGACTACGAATGAGCTGAACGTGATCATCGGGTGCTAGCACCCGATGACGAGTTCTGGCCAGCCAATCACTGTAATGACATTGCGCTCAAGCACATGCGGTACTCGGCCGAGTACCTCCATGTGCCAAGCATCGAGTTGCGCGAGCCGAACAGGTGTTCGGCCGAGCATGCTCGATCATCACTAGTCTCTATACATTGCCTTATGCATTGTATTTCCAAAGACTGCTGGGAATGAATAGTGTATTACTTGCCCACTTCTCAATTGAAACAGTACAGAGCGTCTGTATTTTTTAAATACTGAAACTGAATTTCTCATCTACAGTGCAGATATATACATTAACACAGTGATTAGCATTAGGCCTTGTGCACACGGCTGTTGTTTGGTTCCGCATTGGAGCCGCCGTCTTGGACCCATTCACTTCAATGGGGCCGCAAAATATTCGGACAGCACTCCGTGTGCTGTCCGCATCCGTTGCTCCGTTCCTTGGCCCCGCTAAAAAAATATAACATGTCCTATTCTTAAAGGTTTTCCGTGCCGTTCCGCAAATTGCAGAACGTGCACAGACGCCATCCGTGTTTTGCGGATATGTGATTTGCGGACCGCAAAACACACCGCGGTCGTGGGCATGATGCGTTACTGAAATAAATGGACTTTTGCACCATACTCTAATTTTTAGAGTTTCGCCTGTGTGTGTTACCAGTGACACATTACAGGACAAACACATAATACATTGCTGTTACTCTGTAGGATGTGGTGTCTCTTTCTTGTCCATTGCTATCAACTTCAATTAGCCAGTATCTGTCAATGATATTCTCAGAATTAGCAACCTTTGTGGAAGCAAGAAAGATTTTTATTGCAATTAATCAGGCTTTAAATTAACCAATGAAGAGCAGTTTAATGGCATGTCAGTTATTCAGAGGTTATAATAATGTGTTGTGTCTCTCTTGATAAACTTGTGTTTCCATCATTAGAGTAAAGGCTTGTGCAATATATAGAGATAGAGATATATTCTTAAAGCTAACCTCAACTCACTAGATTAAAAAAACACTATAAAGTCAGTGACCTTGATTAAACAAAACTAGCAAACTTATTTGTTTTTTACATTTTCTCCCGCAACTTCCTACAACATCTTACACTTAATATGTAATAGGATCGGGGCCAGAATGGAAACACTTATTTGGTTTACTCAGGTTGTACAAATAATTGCCTGTATTTAAGTCAAGTTAAGGGAAGAATTTATCATAAGAGGAATGACACACAGAAGTTCTGGACTCACTGTGTCATTTAAAATATTGTAAGTGGCTTGGAGCTACTTCTGAGGGCATCATCAAGGTGGCCTACTGTCATGGTCCCTCAGTTGACTGATGTCAGGAAATCAAGGAGATTGGCTGAGCGTGGCGGAATCTAACAGCCTCCTTGATTTCTCTTGATTTAATGTTAATAGGGTCAATGACCATTTCCGTTTTCTCAGCTGTTGCTCAGGAGTCATCACTTCTACCCTTTATAGTCTCACCCCACCCTTCTGACTATGCAGTTGATAGCTTCATTTGGGTTTGGCTGAGCTGGTGTGAGATCCTCTCTGGTGTTCCTGTTCTTCCATCTCTACAGAAGTTAAGTGTCGGGTTTGTATTTGTTATATTCTCTATTGTTGTATCTGGGCCTGAGAAAGAGACTTCCATTCGTCCAACTGGGGAGGAATGGGTTGTCTCTGGTCTTTTACTTATTCCAGGGCCTTATAGGGAAATCAGGGCATAGGTATCCTGCTTATGAATATTTGTACCTTCAAGGTATATTCATATTAATAGGTAGTCAGGGCCTGAATTAGGGTTGTCTAGGAGGTGACCTGTTTCTTCCCTAGTTTCCAGGCCCAGTTCCTGTTCCCCTCACCTCCTGTGTTCAGTATGGAGTTTCCCTCCCCCACACTGATCGTGACATTATAAACTGCCACAAAAACCGCCATTTGGTTCAGGTCAGTGCAGCTATGGATCCTATATCTGTACTGGTCGAACAGCTGCAGGGACTGTCTTCGGAGGTAGCTGACGTCTGTGCGACAGTCTTATGGTTGCCCTACCGGACATATTTTCTGGGGGTAGTGACAATTTCATTTGGTTCAGGGAATCGTGTAAATTGTATTTTAAGCTGTGTCCATACTATTCTGGGGGTGAGTGTCAACGTGTGCATATGATCATTTCTTTGCTTAAGGATGATGCACAGTCTTGGGCTTTTTCTCTGCCAAATGGATCACCATCCCTCCAGTCGGTAGATTAATGTTTTAGAGCCTTGGGTCTTATTTATGATGATCTGGATCGTATCTCTTAAGCTGAGACCAAGTTACGTGGTTTACAGTAGGGAGAACACTTCGTGGAGATCTATTGCTCTGAATTTAGGAGATGGGCTACGGATACGGAGTGGAATGATTCTGCTCTCCATGGCCAGTTCTGTCAGGGACTATCTGAGAGGCTGCAGGACGCGTTGGCCATTCATAAAAAACCTGAGTCATTGGAAGCAGCCATGTCCCTTGCTGTACGTCTGGATAGAAGCCTGAGGGGGAGATCTAAGGGTCCTCATCCTCAGGACGTACTGTCAAAGGGGCGGTAAAGAGACACCTGTGGTTATGCCTTGTGAAGAGCCTATGCAATTGGGGGAAGCTGCTCCTGGGACTGCTGGTAAGAGCTCTGGTCATATGAAGGGAGTCTGTTTTTGTTGTGGAAAGAAGGGACATTTCATGAATATTTGTCTGTACATTCAGAGTCAAGGTATAAAAAATAAAATAAAATTGATCCCCAAATTACTATTGGGGGTGTGGGTGAGGAGCAAGAAAACGTACTTTTGTAATTTACTTGTTTTACCCAATTTGCCAGTCTGCCGAGGAGGTGCTAGAGTCCAAAACTGTGGAAACTGAGGTATTTATGGACAGTGGGGCTGGGGTTAACATGATTTATGGACAATTTGTTGATATTTATGGGTTGACTACTAGTGCACTAGAGAGAAGCATTTCTGTCTTTGCAATTGATTCTGCACCTCTTACCTAAAAATGCCTGTAACAGGTGGTAAATGACATCCATTTCAGAATGGGTGATTCCCATCAGGAATCTGTATTGTGTTATGTGTTGGAGGGTCTGCCTGCTCAGATGTTTTTGGGCTTACCATGGTTAAGCAAACATAACCCTACCATCGACTGGCAAGCGAGACAGATTCTCAATTGGAGTGATTTTTGCATGGACAACTGTCTTTATGCGTCTTTCTCTGTGGTCACCACTAAAACTGTACCCTCCTTTATTTCCGAATTTTCTGATGTGTTTTCTGAGAGTGGTAACCAGGAATTACCCCTGCATCGGGGGTATGATTGTCCCGTCAATCCTATTCCTGGAGCTAAACTGCCCAAATCTCGGTTGTATAATCTTTTGGAGCCTGAAAGAAAGGCTATGCGAGAGTATATCACCGAGAGCTTAGCAAAGGGTCATGTCAGACCATCCAAATCCCCAGTGGCTGCTGGGTTGTTCTTTGTAAAAAAAAAAGATGGTACCCTTAGACCATGTCTGGACTTCCGTGAGCTCAACCGTATTTCCGTCCGTGATCCTTACCCCCTTCCATTGATTCCAGATTTGTTTAGTCAGATTGTCGGTGCCAAGGTGTTCTCTAAATTGGATCTGAGTGGGGCATATAATCTGGTAATGATCAGGGAGGGGGATGGGTGGAAGACCACATTTAATACCCCTAAGGGTCATTTTGAAAACCTGGTCATGCCCTTTGGGTTAAACAACGCTCCCGCAGTTTTTCAACACTTTATCAATGACATCTTTCATCATCTGGTGGGGAGATTTGTTGTTGTATATCTGGATGACATACTAATTTATTCTCCATACTATACTTATTTCAGGTCCTTATAGGGAAATCAGGGCCTAGGTATCCTGCTTAAGAATATTCATACCTTCAAGGTCTATTCATATGGATAGGTAGTCAGGGCACAAGTTAGGGTTGTCTGGGAGGTGACCTGTTTCTTCCCTAGTTTCCAGGCCCAGTTCCTGTTCCCATTCCCTCCTGTGTTCAGTGTAGATTCTCCCCCCCACACTGATCGTGACACCTACTTGGTCTTCACCCTTTGACCCCTGTACAGGGAACTGGACACTGCTGCAAGTGAACCTCCAGGCCTTTACTCATGAAATAGTCTCTATTTAGTGACAGCTGACCCAGGCAGGTCAATAGATATCAGTCTGTAGCTGAGCAGAGGTCAGGGCAGGCAAAATATATTTAATCTAATAACAGTCCAATTGTTAGGGGAAGCAACACAAGATCAATATAGGAGTCAGGCAGAAGTCAGGTTAGGCAGCAGATCCTGTAACAGGCAGAGGTCGAGCATGGAAAATCAAAACAGAATAACAGTATATCTTCATAGGGACTAGCAAGCTAGAGAGCCTATTGCTCAGTCTCCTACTTACAGGGAAAGCAACTTGTAATACCAAGGGACAAAAGCCACTGAATGGGGATAAAATAGGCAGCATGTATGCTTGCAATTTATCGTGTCACTGAAAATGTTATCTGCCAGTTAAAATCAGATAGTAACACATATCTTTTTTTCTAATTTGTTTTAATTTTCCCATGGCAGATTATTTTATTCTATTTTCTGAATGGTGACATCATCACAGGCAGTGATATCTTCAAAATGGCATATCTTCAAATGGAGACAGCTGGCTCTTCGCGATCAAATGGATGAGGTGATTGTGATTGTATTTTTTTTTTAGGTTTTTAATGTTTAATGCACTTTAATGTTAAAGTCAGATGCCACTATGAGCTATGAATGCGGCATCTGAGGGGTATAATGACTGGGATTGGCACAGATGCCTCCCTGTAATTGCACCCACTACTTACAAAGAAATGTGCTTTGTGATGAAGTAATTCATCACAAAGCAAATTTTTTTTGTAAAAGCAATTGAATCAAATTTTCTAATACTCATCTCTAGTAGCAACCCCTGAATTTTTATTTTTTTTCTGTCATCCACCTCACCTGATGGGATTCTTATTTCTGCTCTCTTACATTAAAATCACTCAATATAGCTCAGTTCTTATCTTAGTGATAAGAATGTATCTTAAAAAAGTGTTTATAACCCATTAGTAAATTAGAGATAAGAGTTATTAGAGGACCACCTCAAAGTAGAAGTGAAAGTACCAGTCAAACAGCTAGAAAAACAGTTAACCCTTTGTGGCAGAACAGCTAAATATTTTTAATAAATGAGTACAATGCAATAGTAAAAAACATAACTCTCATGTGTCACGGCTGGCGGTGGGGAAAACCCCCAGCCGTGCGGTGCCAGGAGAAGGTAGGGTTACCACTTGGCCGGGACCACAGAGTTAGGGAGCAGGTCACCTCCTATTGCGTCCCTAACGCTGACCCTGTCTCCTGTCAGTATGAGCCGACCTTGGTGGTAGGAGGGCTCATACGCCGGAACCTAAAAGTCCCTACAAGCCCTCAAGTCGGCCCTGAACTAGGGGACAGAGTAAGACGACCTGCTCCTCCTAGACACGGAGGAGCAGGAGTCTCAACGGCCAAGCAACACAGGGGGATACAAAAACAGCTATGGCAGTGGCAGGCAAATGGAAACAACTCATCACTCACCTGCCACAGACAACACAACCAGGAACCCATGTGCAGGTGCTGTAAGTACAAGACAACAACGGACACAGCACACCAGACATCACACAGGAACCCTGGACCATAGGCTGCAATAACACAATCCCATACACACCTAAATAACACCGTGAAACATAGAATTTACTGACAAAGGTTTATGACCAGAAGGATGGTCCCCACCAGGCAGATGGAGGAGACAGGAGGCTGCTCCAGCCAGCATGGCTGAGAGCAACCTACTGAACCCAGCCAGGGACTAAGGCTTTATAGGCCAAGAGGCCACACCCAACGGTCAGAACACACCCAGTGACATCACACACACACTGGGAAGGGAATTAACCCTTCCAGCACCACAGAAGGGAAACTCACATAAAGGGGAAAGCACACAACCTCACTCACCTGTCTCCGACGGCAACGGCATGCGTGGCAACCGTGTCCTCCAGAACAGCCAACAGGCCGAGACACTTCCACAGCATGCAAACATCACCAGACGTTGCCGCGGACAACCGCAGGTGAAGGGAGGAGTCCAGGTGCATACTAAACATCACCTTGTGCACAACAAACAAACAAGGAAGTGCACAATATCACACGTTGCCAAGGGCAACCGCACACATGCCTATTGTCCGCGGCAACCGCACCTGAGGCAAACAACTAAGTGCCCCCAGCTGCGGTTGACAACACCAAACCGCGGGCAACCGCATGCGGCTCCCAAGGAGTCACGACCATGACCAAGGGTCGTGACATCATGGTATACATAGTGTGACACAATGAGAGGTTTGGTCTGGCAATACAGGTATTTTCCTCCCAGCATGTGCTGCTGGGCTGATTTAAAGCCAGGTGAGGTCAAATACCGTACCAAATTTTAAGTGTGGACCGGGTTTTGGCAGCACCTGGCTGTCCTTAAATAGGCAGCTGGGCTAAGAAGTGAGGTCTCTGTGTTGGGATCTGGGAGCCTTGTATCTGGATTAAGGCTTGCTATCGCGTAAAAACAGGTTGGTGCTTCTATGCTCAATGACTCTTTGAGGCAGAATTGCCACATGGTGTGAATTACCACCAACACCGCAAGATGACTTTTTGCTTGTTTATGACTGCTTGTTTTGTCACTTGCCTAAGTGTGAATAAAACATTGAACTGTTTGATCCAAAGAACTTGTTGTTGCCTCTATAATGTGTCTGCTAATCCTGTCTACCAGAGCGAAGACCCACAATTGGTGGAGGATGTGGGCAAGAGCAGCGAGGCTGGCATGAACACTGATATTTTTGGTTTCTGCATTTTTCAGGCACGGTTGTATGTCGTACGTTAAAAGAGCTGTATTACAACCAGTGTCCCATGACAAAATGGAGGCTGTTGTGAAGGCCCTCATGGAGGCAAATCTGCAGCAGTGAGAAAAACCTGCAGCAACGCAAGGCTAATAAGCAGTAGCAGGAGAATAACCGGTTGTTGCTACAACACGTGATGGCTTTGCAGACAGCAGAAGCAACCCCGAGCGTCCACGATGCCCGTAAAGCAGTCCGTGCCATGATTCCTAAGATGGGTCATCTCGTAGATGACATAAAAACCTACCGGGCGATGTACAAGAAAGTGGCCATCCGGGAAAAGCTACCCCGTGACCAGTGGGCTGAGGTCATCACTCCGTTTCTGGCATCCGATTCCCAGTGGGTGTATTTCGACTTACCGGACGATTAAGCGTTCGACAACCATAAAGTCAAGGGTGAGATTCTAGCAAGACTGGGGTTGAATGTGTTGGTCCGGGACCAGCGGGTACTTCACCTCTTGCAAAATTGACTACAGCCTGACGTGCTGAGTCCCACTGCTATGCTGGATCGACTTGGTTGAACGCTATAAAGCTACCAGGAATCTAAAGGAGGGTTCTGTCAGGAGGGTGTCTGGCCAACCCCCAGAATCTCCACCCCAGGCCCGGAGATTTGTGCCGATAAATCCCCACGGCGGACCTGCTTCCGATAGTCTTCTGGTGGTGTCAGGAGCCTGGCCATTTAAGGGCTGACTGTGCCCATTTGGTTGAGCCCATGGACACTAACTATGGCTACTGTCAGTCGCTATATGCCAGGAGGCTGTGTGCAACAGGTACCCCAGAGTCTCTATATCACCTGTGCCAGGTGGAAGTGGGAGACACTCTGGCGGAGGCTTTGCTGGACACAGGGAGTCTGGTTACCCTAGTAAAGGCTACCCTGGTGTGGTCCACTGAGTATACTGGCTGGAAAGTTGGGATGATGTGCATTCACGGAGACTTAAAAGACTACCCCACCATGCTGGTGTCTCTAACCACGGTGGGTGGTAGATGGACCAACAAGGTCCCACGCTGTCACCACAAATCTACATTATGAACTCATAATAGGGAGAGACTTCGCGGGCTTCCCGGCAGTGTCGCCTGCTATGAGAGTGACTGATACCCATGAGACAGGGATAACCCTAGCAGAGTGGCAGTGCTCAGGGGGGAGACTAGATCCCTGGAAACCTGAGACCGAAGGGCCAGCGGTAGGGGTGACCGCCACTTTGGTGGAAGAGGGGAAGACAACCCCACTAAGTGTGATGATGGGAGACAGATCCTGAATTGGCAGACCATAATGTCTTCTGGGATAATTTTGGTACCGCCTAACGTAGAGACCAAACCCTATCCTGCGCCTGGAAAAATGTGTTAATAGTAGATAGTGAACCACAACAACCTGGGGCAGAGTCAGTGTTTCCCTGTTCTGTGGTTCATCAGGATATGTTATATCGGGTAAACCAACTAAGGGGTGAGCCTATTGAACAGTTGGTGGTCCCCAAGACTTATCACAAGCTTGTTTTAGACCTAGCCCACCAACACGTTCTTGGGGGTCACCTGGGGCTGCAGAAAACTCAGGATCATATTCTACAGCGGTTTTATTGGCCCAACATATTCAAATATGTTAAATAGTTTTGTAAGTCTTGCCCCAACTGCCAGTGAACTAGCCCCCAGCCACATTTCCATAGTCCCCTAGTACCTCTCCCGATTATCAAAGTACCGCTTGACCGAATAGCTATGGACCTCATAGGCCCAGTACCGAAGTCCGCTAGAGGGCATCAACACATCTTAGTCATTCTAGACTATGCCACTTGGTACCCGGAGGCGGTGCCACTGCAACATACCTCAGCCAAACTCAAGTAGTTAATGGAGATGTTTTCCCGAGTGGGACTACCTAAAGAAGTTCTGATCAACCAAGGAACCCCTTTTATGTCCAATATGATGAGGGAACGCTGTAAGTTGCTGCACATAAAACAACTACGGATGTCCTTTTACCATCCGCAAATGACGGTCTGGTAGAACGGTTTAGCCAAACATAAAAAAATATGTTGAAAAAGGTAGTGTCTAAAGATGGGAAGGACTGGGACCTCCTTCTGTCCTATCTCATGCTCGCAGTGCGAGAGGTATCCCAGGCCTTTACTGGGTTTTTGCCCTTCGAACTGCTATATGGCAGACACCCTAGTGGTCTCTTGGAAGTGGCCAAAGAGGCATGGGAACAACAACTCACTCCACATAAAAGTGTAATTGTTTATGTTACCCAGATGCAAGATTGGATAGAGACACTGTTGCCTCTTGTTAGGGAGCATATGGATGCAGCTCAGCGAGCCCATAGTAGGCTCTATAATTGGCAGGCTCGGGTCCGGACCTTTAACCCTGGTGATCAGGTTTTGGTTCTGGTGCCAATGGTGGACAGGAAGTTCCTGGTTAGGTGGCAAGGGCCCTATGAGGTACTCGAGAAATTGGAGATGTCAACTACAAGGTACACCAGCCAGGGCGGCGAAAGCCGGAGCAGGTTTACCATGTAAATTTGCTCAAACTGTGGAAAGAAAGGGAAACCTGTACAGAAGACAGCCTGTGGCTGGGTTTTCTAGGAGAAGAGGTACCGGACCCCATGTCTGATGCAAGAGAGCCAGCTGCCACAGTAAAAATTGCTGACAGCCTCTCCTCTAAAAAGACTCAGGAGGCCAGTGAGTTCAGGGGCCAGATGAGTTCTCAGATATCCCTGGACGCACTTCCATAATCCAGCATGACACTGTCACTGAGCCTCAGGAAAAATTCAGATTAAAACCATACGGGTACCCAAGGCTCAGCGATGAGCCATATAGGAGGAGGTGTAGCTAATGTTGCATCATTGAGGAGTCAAAAAGTGAGTGGGCCAGGCCTATAGTATTGATACCCAAGCCAGATGGGACGTTGCGGTTTTGCAACGACTTTCGAAGACTTAACAAGTTTTCCAAGCACGATGCGTATCCCATGCCCCGGGTGGATGAGCTCATCGAGAGGTTAGGACAAGCCTGAGATGTTTCTGTTTTGGACCTCATGAAAGGGTATTGGCAGGTGCCCTTAATGGCGGCTGCCAAAGAGAAAACTGCCTTTATCACGCCTGAGAGGCTGTATCAAAATAAGGTCTTACCCTTTGGTCTGCATGGTGCCCCTGACACTTTTCATCAACTAATGGACATTGTGCTTTGTTCACATCGTCGTTACGCTTCGGCTTACCTGGACGATATTGTCATCCACAGTACCGACTGGGAAAGTCACCTACCCAAAGTGAAGGCTGTAGTGGACTCCCTTCGGAAAGCTGGCCTAACCACTAACCCCCAAAAATCTGCGATAGGGTTAGAAGAGACTAAGTACCTGGGGTATGTCATCAAAGCCCAAGTGAACAAAATATAGGCGATACTGAATTGGCTCCGAAGTCATTCCTGGGAATGGTGGGCTATTACATGAGGTTTGTTCCCCACTTTGCAACTCTAGCCGTGCTCTTGACAGGACTCTTGAAGGGACACAAGTCAACGATGGTTCGCTGGGATGATCAGGCGGAAGAGGCTTTCTCCGCTTTGAATTCGGCCCTGTGCGGGTCCCCGGTTTTTGAGACGCCCGACTTCAAAAGGGCGTTTAAAGTACAAACCGATGCCTCCGAAGTAGGCCTCGGTGCTGTACTGTATCAGTAAGTCAACAGGAATGAGCATCCCGTTGTCTTCCTCAGCCGTAAGCTCACCCCAGCCGATACCCGGTATAGTATAGTGGAGAGAGTGTGCCTGGCTATCAAGTGGGTACTAGAATCGCTCCACCTGGTGACTGACTACTCCCCTCTCAAGTAGATGAGCCAGACCAAGGACAGAAATGCCCGGGTTACCCGATAGTTTCTCTCCCTACAAAACTGAAAGTTTTCGATGGAACACAGGGCAGGCCGGTTACAGGGAAACGCGGATGTCCTGTCCCGGGTACACTGTCAGGGTTGAACAAAGGGGGAATATGTGACACAGTGAGAGGTTTGGTCTGGGAAAACTGGTATTTTCCTCCCAGCATGTGCTGCTGGGCTGATTTACAGTCAGGTGAGGTCAAATACAGATTTTAAGTGCTGATCCGGGTTTTGGTAGCACCTGGCTGTCCTTAAATAGGCAGCTGGGCTCAGAAGTGAGGTCTCTGTGTTGGGATCTGGGAGCCTTGTGTCTGGATAAAGGCTTGCTGTGAAAACAGGTTGGTGCTGCTATGCTCACGGACTCTTTGAGGCAGAATTGCCGCGTAGTGTAAATTACCATCAACACTTAGCTAAATGTAATGATACCTTTCACTGATCTGTGATCTGTTGCTTCATCTGGAGAAAAAAATCATATGTATATGAGCGGTTAAGTGCATCAAAGGTGGCCCAAGCAACCGTGTTCACCCTTGCTCCTCTTGCTTTTACTTCTATCTCTACCCTCTCCATCCTGATTGTCACTGCCAGATTCCTACATGATCATCTTGTTTCATCCTGTCCATTAAGAAGGAAAAGGAGGGATGTCAGAGGAAGCAGGAGGAGTAAGGGTGTACAAAGTGTCTTGGGCCTGCCCTCAGTGCACTTAACTGTAAAAAAAAAAAGCTCTCTAGAATGAAGCAACAAATTGCTAAGTGAAAGGTATTATTATATTTAGGTCAGTTAGCCTTACAAGGCATTGAACCTGATTTAACAGTGCATTTCCTTAAGACAGAGTACCTTTAACATTGTTGAGTGCTGCAACATTATGTTATTTTAAATTATTGTTACCTTAGATCGAGTGGATGCTTGCTGGCACCCATCAGTCTGCATATTCTTACCTTCAAATGTTCATGAAAATAAATAAAACTGTTACATTTTGATCCAGTATCAGCCAAACTAGCACAAACAAACGTTCAAGTTCACTTAATGTGTTAGATTGAATTACAGTAAATGGTATTATTTTCACAGCCACTGTGAGTTCCCTTTTGAATTTCAACAGCAATATGGCAGCAATATGTAGGTTTTCGTTTCTATGATCCCACAGTGGGAGAGACAGAGAATGCAATGTTCATTTGATATACCGTAGTTAGACAGTGGCAGTGGCCTCATGAGGCTACCTTTCAGTCTTTTAGTCACAGCATGGCATAGTTAAATTAAAGCCAATTTTAACTTTAATGATACATCGTTGAAATAAAATGCAATAAATTAAGGAAAAAAGCAAAACATCTTTTTTTTCCAGATATATAATAAATAATCAAACACTGGCTATGTAGGGCAAAAGTAACCAGTTTTTTATTCAGGGAGCCGACATATACAACTTGGTGAATAAGAAATAATCTGGACATAATATGCAGTCTCTAAAGACAGCATCTTATGTCTTTGAAGAATAAATTCCATGTTTCTAATTTATGTCTTGCTTTTTATGTTAATAATAATAATAATATGCACTCCTCTTTATAGATACATTTAAAAATAATCAAATCTCTGTAGGAATTTTTAACCTGGTCTACAAAAGTCACAATGTTCACTTACCATTTTGACAAAGAACATAAGGACTTTGTAAGCACACTGTCATTATTTACACATTCTCATATATACAGTACAGACCAAAAGTTTGGACACACCTTCTCATTCAAAGAGTTTTCTTTATTTTCATGACTTAACACATGTGGAATTATATACATAACAAAAAACTACTGAAAATATGTCATATTCTAGGTTCTTCAAAGTAGCCACCTTTTGCTTTGATTACTGCTTTGCACACTTTTGACATTCTCTTGATGAGCTTTAAGAGGTAGTCACCTGAAATTGTCTTCCAACACTCTTGAAGAAGTTCTCAGAGATGCTTAGCACTTGTTGGCCCTTTTGCCTTCACTCTGCGGTCCAGCTCATTCCAAACCATCTCGATTGGGTTCAGGTCTGGTGACTGTGGAGGCCAGGTCATCTGGCGCAGCACCCTATCACTCTCCTTCATGGTCAAATAGCCCTTACACAGCCTGGAGGTGTGTTTGGGGTCATTGTCTTGTTGAAAAATAAATGATGGTCCAACTAAACACAAACCGGATGGAATAGCATGCCGCTGCAAGATGCTGTTGTAGCCATGCTGGTTCAGTATGCCTTCAATTTTGAATAAATCCCCAACAGTGTCACCAGCAAAGCACCCCCACACCTCCTCCTCCATGCTTCACGGTGGGAACCAGGCATGTAGAGTCCATCCGTTCACCTTTTCTGCGTCGCACAAAGACACGGTGGTTGGAACCAAAGATCTCAAATTTGGACTCATCAGACCAAAGCACAGATTTCCACTGGTCTAATGTCCATTCCTTGTGTTCTTTAGCCCAAACAAGTCTCTTCTGCTTGTTGCCTGTCCTTAGCAGTGGTTTCCTAGCAGATATTCTACCATGAATGCCTGCTTCACATAGTCTCCTCTTAACGGTTGTTCTAGAGATGTGTCTGCTGCTAGAACTCTGTGTGGCATTGACCTGGTCTCTAATCTGAGCTGCTGTTAACCTGTGATTTCTGAGGCTGGTGACTCGGATGAACTTATCCTCCTCAGCAGAGGTGACTCTTGGTCTTCCTTTCCTGGGGCGGTCCACATGTGAGCCAGTTTCTTTGTAGCCCTTGATGGTTTTTGTGACTGAACTTGGGGACACTTTCAAAGTTTTCCCAATTTTTCGGACTGACTGACCTTCATTTCTTAAAGTAATGATTGCCACTCGTTTTTCTTTACTTAGCTGCTTTTTTATTGCCATAATACAAATTCTAACAGTCTATTCAGTAGGACTATCAGCTGTGTATCCACCTGACTTCTCCACAACGCAACTGATGGTCCCAACCCCATTTATAAGGCAAAAAATCCCACTTATTAAACTTGACAGGGCACACCTGTGAAATGAAAACCATTTCAGGTGACTACCTCTTGAAGCTCATCAAGAGAATGCCAAGAGTGTGCAAAGCAGTAATCAAAGCAAAAGGTGGCTACTTTGAAGAACCTAGAATATGACATATTTTCAGTTGTTTCACACTTTTCTGTTATGTATATAATTCCACATGTGTTAATTCATAGTTTTGATGCCTTCAGTGTTAATCTACAATTTTCATAGTCATGAAAATAAAGAAAACTCTTTGAATGAGAAGGTGTGTCCAAACTTTTGGTCTGTACTGTGTATATATATATATATATATATATATATATATATAGTATTTGGAAAGTCTTCAGACCCTTTCACTTTTTTCACATGAATATTTATTGTGGCCTTGTGCTAAAATAAATGTTCACAAATGTATTAATAAGGAAAAACTAAAATTTTGCATTGGCATAACTATTCAGACCCTTTGCTATGACATCTAAAATTTATTTTGGAGGGGCTCTCATTTCTCTTGCTCATCTTTGAGATGTTTCTACACCATGATTGAAATCCATCTGTAGTAATTTCTGTAGATTTTACCTACACTTAGGGACAACTCTGTAAATGCTCTTGAGTGGCCCAGTGGCCTTGACTTAAACCCAATTGAACATCTCTAGAGAGCCCTGGAAATAGCTGTCCCCATCCAACCTGATAGAGCTTAAGAGGATCTGCAGAGAAAAATGTCAGAAAATCCATAAATCCAGGTATACAAACCTTGTGGCATCATACCCAAGAAGATTGGAGTCTGTAATCCCCATCAAATGTGCTTTAACTAAGTACAGAGTAAAGCGTCTGAATATTTATGTCAATGCAATAGTTTAGCTTTCCCTTCTCAATAAATTAGCAAACATTTTTATCATGATGTTGGGGAAACATATATATATATATATATATATATATATATATTATTTTTTTTATTTTTTTATGGTATATAGAGGCAGAACTCCGGCTACAGTGAAGAAAAAAGTGGATCTCTTTAGTCACTCAATGTTGAGGAAAAAGAGTATGAAATTGTGGATTGGATGGCTCATTCCTGCTCTCAGTCGCAGAAGGATGACATGGAAATGATTTCAGAGTCCGACACTGTGCCATGGAGCCATGGTCACAGGGTTTCTTCTGCTTCTCCTCCTTGCAGCCCCAAAGAAAGCTTTCAGTGGAGTTTTCCAGGTCTTCACTGCCCTTTTTTCTAAGAAGTGGCAAGAAAACCCCACCACGTTTTATGGCAGATATTCAAGAGAGTCTCCCTGTTGACAACTTGTGTGAGAGCAGTCACCATTTGTACTGTCCTTAGGAGGAGTTGGAGGAGGAGAATGCAAACCCCAGGCATAGCAGTATTGGTGGTGGTAGCAGTAATGGCCCCCGTAGCCTCTCTATTGGCATTGGGGGCAGTGATAGTGGCAGTCAGGAAAGAACAGAGTGAGGAAGCCAAAAAACACACAATTATATCCCACAGTCTGATTAAAGCAAAAGGGAGGGTGAGGACTCTGATGCAATTGTGTGCTGGACTGGACCTGGGAGCCAGATCAGGAGGCAACATCAGAGGAAGAAGGGGTTGGTGGCAGAAATAAAGAGCAGAAGCCACATACCTCCCAAAGAACATCCAAGACTACATCTGCTTTAGGATCTGGTTATGCCACTGACAGAGTGGTTAGGTTAGGCCTAAAATGTGCCAGCTTAGCTCAGCTACCTCTAGTCCTGCATGAGTATGTTCCATCTGGCAGTTTTTCTCCACGCTGCTGGAAGACAAAAGCATTGTCTTGTGCAAGCTGTGCAAGAGCAAAATAAAACTTGGGCAGGCAAACACAAACATAGGCACCACAGCTCTATTAAATCACATGAAGTGAAATCACCCCACCCCGTGGCCAAACAGAGGTGGCAGCCAGCCACCGTGGTAGGAGTTCCTGCCTTCTCCCAGTCCAGCTTGCGGCATCCAATAGAATTACTGTGTCTTTCACATCATCATCATCCCTTTCCACTTCTCCCACTCAGACTCTTCCTCCTCCTCCACTCCATCGACAGCCAGAATGCATGGCCAGGAAACAAACAAATCTACTTTCCCAGGAATCAGTGCACAGCCTTAATTCCCACATGGCCATGTTGCTGGCGGTGCAGTTGCTGCCTAAGAGCCCCTTTGCCCATCCTCGGGAAGATATGACTTGGGGGACCCTCTGCGCTCATGCTCCACTGCCATGATTGAGGGAAGCGTGGGCAGGATCATCACCAGCTCCATATGCAGCAACTTCAGTCTGGAGTCTCTGATAATCTTTTTTTTTTTTCAGCCGCCAACTGAAGAAACCACCCAGCAGAAGCAGGACATGCAGCAGAACCTCAACAAGCAGGTGCTGGCATACTTGGACTGCACCATGTCACCCATGATCCAAGATCCTCTGGACTACTGGGCATGCAAACTTGAATTGCGTCCAAAACTGGCTGAGTTTGCTATGGGCATGCTTTCCTGCTCAGACAGTAGTGTGGCATGAGAGCAGGTGTTCAGTGTGGCAGGGGGCATAGTTACTCTTAATAGAACTTGCCTTTCCTCCCAAAATGTTGAGAGACTAAGCTTCATAAAGATGAATCAGGTGTGGATCAACCAAGATTTCAAAACATCGGTGCCTGATGCCACAGAATAAATCCATTATTCAACTAATTATCATACTGTAGTGTACTGCCACAACAGGACATTGTACAAAATGGACCATTACTACTGCTGCTGCTGCCACTATTCTGATGGTGCCACCCGCCTGATGCCACCCTCTGATATGTAGTGATGAGCGGCAGGGGCAATATTCAAATTTGCAATATTTTGCGAATATTTGGGCAAATATTTGTCATATATTTGCAAATTCAAGAATTTGCTATAATGTTCTTGATTGCAAAAATCACCAATGTAATATGCGCGTATTGTGCACGCAATACAGGCATGTGTCACTGTTGCTACATTTTTCAAGCTGCTAGAAGTTTCCTGAGACTGGAGAAAATGGTTGGCACGGCAGAACATTACAATAGCCATATATGCAGATAGAGTGCTCCAATATTTTCGCAATTGCGCAAATCGGCAATTAATCATGCACATATTTTTGTGCAATAAGTGCTACTTCACATTTAGCAGGTCTGATTACATATTACTGATTGGTGCACTAAGTATTGTTGTGAACTTGTGACATCACAGCACTATGTCTGTAGCATGTATGTACGTATGTATGTATGGACAGCAGAACCTATCACACTACCTAACACCCTGCACTGGAACCAGCTACACTATATCAGGATATAACCTACACTGACTATCTCCCACTAACTATCTGTATTATACAGTCAGGTCCATAAATATTGGGACATCAACACAATTCTAACATTTTTGGCTCTATACATCACCAAAATGGATTTGAAATGAAACAAACAAGGTGTGCTTTAACTGCAGACTGTCATCTTTAATTTGAGGGTATTTACATTCAAATCAGGTGAACAGTGTAGGAATTGCAACAGTTTACATATGTGCCTCCCACTTGTTAAGGGACCAAAAGTAATGGGACATTTGGCTTCTCAGCTGTTCCATGGTCAGGTGTGTGTTATTCCCTCATTATCCCAATTACAATGAGCAGATAAAAGGTCCAGAGTTTATTTCAAGTGTGCTATTTGCATTTGGAATCTGTTGCTGTCAACTCTCAAGATGAGATCCAAAGAGCTGTCACTATCAGTGAAGCAAGCCATCATTAGGCTGAAAAAACAAAACAAACCCATCAGAGAGATTGCAAAAACATTAGGCCTGGCCAAAACAACTGTTTGGAACATTCTTAAAAAGTAGGAACGCACCGGTGAGCTCAGCAACACCAAAAGACCCGGAAGACTACGGAAAACAACTGTGGTGGATGACCGAAGAATTCTTTCCCTGGTGAAGAAATCACCCTTCACAACAGATGGCCAGATCAAGAACACTCTCCAGGAGGTAGGTGTATGTGTGTCAAAGTCAACAATCAAGAGAAGACTTCACCAGAGTGAATACAGAGGGTTCACCACACAATGTAAACCATTGTTGAGCCTCAAAAACAGGGAGGCCAGATTAGAGTTTGCCAAACGACATCTAAAAAACTTTCACAGTTCTGGAACAACATCCTATGGACAGATGAGACCAAGATAAACTTGTACCAGAGTGATGGGAAGAGAAGAGTATGGAGAAGGAAAGGAACTGTTCATGATCCTAAGCATACCACCTCATCAGTGAAGCATGGTGGTGGTAGTGTCATGGCGTGGAGATGTATGGCTGCCGATGGAACTAGTTCTCTGGTATTTATTGGTGATGTGACTACTGACAAAAGCAGCAGGATGAATTCTGAAGTGTTTCGGGGAATATTATCTGCTCATATTCAACCAAATGCTTCAGAACTCATTGGACGGTGCTTCACAGTGCAGATGAACAATGACCCAAAGCATACTGCAAAGCAATGGCCAAGTCAATCACCTGACCTGAATCCGATTGAGCATGCATTTCACTTGCTGAAGACAAAACTGAAGGGAAAATACCCCAAGAACAAGCAGGAACTGAAGACAGTTGCAGTAGAGTCCTGGCAGTGCATCAACAGGGTTGAAACCCAGCATCTGGTGATTACTATGCGTTCCAGACTTCAGGATGTAATTGACTGCAAAGGATTTGCAACCAAGTATTAAAAAGTGAAAGTTTGATTTATAATTATTATTCTGTCCCATTACTTTTGGTTCCTTAACAAGTGGGAGGCACATATGCAAACTGTTGTAATTCCTACACCGTTCACCTGATTTGGATGTAAATACTCGTCAAATTAAAGCTGCCAGTCTGCAGTTAAAGCACATCTTGTTTGTTTCATTTCAAATCTATTGTGGTGGTGTATAGAGCCAAAAATTTTAGAATTGTGTTGATGTCCCAATATTTATGGACCTGACTGTATATATAAGCTAACTAACTATGTAATGTAATTAAACAGTAAAGCACAGAGCACAGCAATGACACTGCTGTCTCTCTGAGAACTCCATAAAACTACAGAAAATGGCTGCTGGGAAGGTTCTTATATAGTAAAGGGGTAGGCAACTTTCCTATTGGTTGCTAGGGATGTTTCTAAGCTCAAACAAAGACATTGCAGCCTTCACATTGGCCCACAAGCAAGAAGGGAGGATACTGATGATCTAGAATATTTGCGAATACTCATATATAGCACTATATTCTAAATCTTTTTAGTGGCGATATTCGCAATTAAAATTCACAATTCAAATATTCGCAACCAACACTACTGATATGTAGATGTTAAATGTTTAAAAGGATATGAATACCAGTGGGCCTATTTATCACACTGCTGTTTTTAGTTTCTGCTACTACTGTGATCTGCACCATCTTGTGCTATATACCATTGCTGTTGCCCCACCTAATCCATCTTTGGCATGGGGCCAATATTGTCCCTGTTACTGCCACTGTTGTTGGCCTCCATACCCACTCAGTTATGGGGACTCTATTGTCCCTGTTTGTTCGTGCTGACATAATTGTTTAGTTTTTCGTTCTTCTGATCCAGTGGAAGAACACAATAAATACAAGATCCTATATGTTGAGCATCTGTAAGGCCTCTTTCACATGATGAGTATTTGGTCAGTGTTTTACATCAATATTTGATCTGAATTTGCTATCCAAAAGCAGTAGTGTGTCCAAATCACAGAGGAGATGCAAATTTTTTTTTTCCCTTCAATACTTTATTGATTCCATTTCTTTTTTTGCTCCACTAAGGACCATTTGGAAACAGGTCCTGAAAGGGCGTACACTGTTTTGTTTTTTTGCTTCACTGAAGTGTGCTGTATGCTTTTATTTTTGTTTAACAGAAGGAATTATCTAACAGTTTTGGTGCTCACTGTTCCTGCCACTGCTGCTGATGACTTGAATCTTGGTGCTACTTTCACACTTTTGTTGTTAATTCCGCTATTGGGATCCAGCAGAGGATCTCTATACCGGAATTAAACTGATCTTTTTTTTTGCACATCAGAATGCCACTTGTCATCCATCACATTCCCTCAAGCTTTGTTTTTGTTTTTTTTGTCTCATAACACTGCGTGTGTTTAAACATAATCTGCTCCCAATCACAGATAATTTTTGGAATCTTTTGAATATGAAAAAGCATGAGCTAGTGCGGTGTTTCATTAAATACAATGTATGCTAATGCCATCAAATGTGCGTTGGGTAGGGGGATTATATACCAACCTTTAGGGCCATTGGAGCAACTTCGACGCCCAAACAGATTTTGGTTCAAACCAAACTTTTTCAAAAATTTGGCAAATCGGACCCGTAATGAATACATTCATTTTATTCTTGGCTATAGTGTAAAATCTAATTGTGTCTTCTATTCTGTTCCTGCTCCCTGTTTAACGGCCTTTGAACATGTTTGTCTCGTTAATCATACTTCCTTATATGACTGTGATCTTTCCTGCTTCTACTGAACCATGCTTTTGGTTTCTCAGCCTGTTCTCTGTGACAGATGTTGCTGATGGATGCCATGAAAGACAATCTGGGCAGTGTCTCCATAAAACCCACATCTTCCATAAACTTTGGGAGTTCTCAGTGAGTTAGTGTAAGTTTTCATTAAATCCAATAATAATCCAGTGGTTTAAGAACTGAAGTGAGCATTTCACATTTCTATAAGCACTAATTTACATGGCTGTTGTTTTCTTGTGTCCAATTGCGGCCCACAAACAGCGGATCTGCTATATGCGGGCACCGCATGCACCCCACATCACGGATGCAGACCCATTCACTTGAATGGGTCTGCAATCCGAAATGTCAGTAGGTTTCCATAGGGTTCCTCTCCGTGCCCCCGCACAGCAAAAGAAATAGAACATGTTCTATTTTTTTTGCAGTGCGGACGGATCATGGACCCATTAAAGTTGAATGGATCCGGCTCCATCTGCGGAATGTGCACTGATGTTGCCCGTGCATTGGGGACCGCAAATTGTGATCCCCAATGCATGGAATGGCCAACCAACAGCCATATGCATGAGCCCTAAACCTGGAACCCCTATCTAACTGCAATATCGCAATATTATGGCAGACACAGAGATGTCTACACATTTTGCTTTTTATGAATTTATTGATTACAAATTTAATACTTTCCTGCAACATGCTAGCAAAATGGTTGACAGGGTGCAATTCATATAACTGGGTGGCCACATGTAGATACATATAGCTCAATAAATCCAGATAGAGTTACACAAACTAATGTCTTTCCTCAAAGCTGGTCATCTTGTACCATTAATCTCATTGTCATTTGTCAAACCAATAACAAAGGTACGGAAGGAGGTATTTTTATTCTCTGCATATTAAACCAGGCAATATCCTCATGAGTGTATGACAGAGCACTATTCCTGTAGACTTATCCTGTGCACATGTCTGATGATAGTGATTGGTACAGTAAGAAAGCATTTCACCCATTATGATGAGTGCAACCACTTTGAGATTATTACAGGTATGTGGTAGGAAATATTGAGAAATGTTGTGGGTAACATAGGTCAACCAGAGAACTTGATACATGACTTTCATTTCTACTAAGTGCATACAATGGCACCAAAATTTTCGAAAAAGAATGCCAATTGTAGAAAAAATTTTGTCAGACAATTTGAAACCTCTTTGACCCCTTCCTGACATGGAAATTTTAGTGTTTTCTTTTTTTATTCCCTGCCTTCCCAGGGCTAAAGCTTTTTTTTATTTTTTAATGACACCATTTAATATGGCATATGATGTAGCGGAAAGCTGGGAAAAAAATCCAAATGTTGCGGAACTGGAAAAAAAATGCAATTTCACCACAGTTTTATGGGGTTTGTTTTTATGGCATTCAATATGCATTAAAACAGACCTGTTTTCTTTATTGTCTGGTTCAGTACAGTTAAGACAATACCATATTTATATAGTTTTTCTCTTTCCTTAATACTGAAAAACAAACTTTGGGATTTTGTTTTCTTTTCATTGCCATAATCTGACCTTCATGATTTTTGTTTTTATACTTTTTATGTCTATGAAGCTGTGCTCATTGCAAAGATCCATAAATTGCAATACAATGCTGCCATCTATTGCCCTGAATTAGTATATACCAGCCTAGGATCCTGGTATTGCCTCTGGCTTATTATTTAAAATAGAACACCTTCCCCACTCTTATCTTTGGGGAGCCATTCCTGCCAGGCAAGTGCACGCTTCCGACTTTTTGACCTTTCAGATGCTGGTCATCTGACCATGTCCGGAATTGGCATTACCACTGATCGCATACATTTGCTCTGGTTGTCTGCTATATGAAACAGCAGTAACCCAATAACTATAGTGCTCACTCCGCTCCAGAGTGGCCGCAATCTTTAACTCCTTCCCAACTGTCATAAGGCTATATATGTTCTATCTGCACATACCCCGTGCAGCTAGCATGTGTATAAACGTTATGGCACCTCTTTAATCCAAGCACTGCAAAATGCTTGGATTAAAGCTTCTGCCCCTGCATTGTCGCTGTCAAAGACAGAGTCCAGTAATGCCGGCAAGGGACCAATCACAGTGGTCCCTTGCCGGCGATCACTCCGATTGGTTAGTCTGTGCAGACTAACCAATCGGATTGCTACAGTGTAAAAGTGCCAGTTTCAGGCTTAGATCTGCACTCTGCAGATCAAAGCCTGAAATCAGGCACTGGCTGCTGTGTGGACCCCATCTGTGCCCCCTGTCACTATCTGTGCCCCCCCTCCCCTGTGCGCTCTGCCTCCAAATTTGCTGTCCGCGCACTGTCTGTGCCGGCAACTGTGCCTGCCTGTCCCAATCCATGTCCCCATCCATGTCCTCTGCCCCATCCATGTCCTCTGCCCCGCTCTGTGTCCCCTCCCCAGCCCTCATCTGTGCCTCCTTATGCGGCCCCCCTTCTGTGTCTGATAGTGGCGGCTCTATTTCTGAGCCGCCACCATCAGCAGCTAGTGTCAGCTATCAGCTATCAGCTATCAGCTATCAGCTATCAGCGTCATCCAAGGAGTTAACAGTGGGAGGAGGCTCCCTCTCTCAATCATCAGGCTGCCGCGCTGCAATGGCAGTGGCTGGGTGGTAGCGATGGCAACCAGACGCCTTGCAAAGGGGTCCAGTGTTGCCATCTATCAGTGTAAAACTGATAGTATTATACTTTGCAATGCACGAGTATTGCAAAGTATAGTACAGCCATTAAGCCCCCACTGGATCTTCAAGATCCAAGTGGGACTTGATTAAAAAAAAAGGTTTAAAATATATATATATATATATATATATATATATAAATGCAAAAACAATTTTAAAAAAATTAAAAAAGTAAATAAAAAATCAAATAAATTGCCTTTTCCCACATCCTTTCATTTATAAGAGATTAAAAAATGTAAAAATGTAATAAACTACACATAAATGGTATCGCTACGTCCATAAAAACTTGATCTATAAACTGATCACTGTACAAATTCTGCACGGGGAACACTGTAAAAAAATTAAAATAAACAATGGCAGAATTGCAGATTTTTTGCTTTACCTCCGAAAATCTTTAATAAAAAGTGATCAAAAAGTCATATGCATGAGGTGTTTGTGTAAACTGCAGAATCAGGATTATAAATATTAAGGTTCATTTTGCTGTTAACCCTGGCTGTGTTATAGAAAAAAATTGGATTAAAATTTAAAATATGCACAAAAACAAAAAATTGTAAACCTCACCTCCATTTTCCTTTAATTCTTGTGGGACACCTAAAGGGTTTACATAGTTTGTAAAACCAGTTTTAAGTAATTTGAGGGGTGTAGTTTCTAAAATGGGGTCATTTATGGGTGGTTTCTATTATATAAGAACCTCAAACTGACTTCAGAACTAAATTTGTCTTTGAAAAAGTTGGCTTTGAAAATGTTATAGAAAAGTTGAACAATTGCTTGATAAATTTTAGAAAATCCTAAAAAATTAAATGTGATTTTCAAAATTATGCCCACATAAAGTAGACATATAGGTAATCTTAAGTAAAAACTATTAAATGATGTATCACTATCTGACTTTAATGCTTAGAAATTCAAATGTAAAAAAAAGTCACAATTTTCTGTAAATTTTTGATTTTTTATAATGTAAAGGTAAAATTTATTGAAAAAAACATTTCATTAACTGCAGGAGCCGTGGTGTCATTTATCTCTTGTCGTGTGAATGCGGCAAGGGATACGTAGGAAAAACTATCCGGGAACTGCGCAGACGTGTCGGTGAACATCTTGGCGACATAACCAAAGCTAAAGACACTCCGGTCGCCAATCATGTTCACCGTCAACACAACGGGAAAGCCTGCATCACTGTGATGGGCATCGATCATGTTCCACCCCCCAAACGTGGAGGAGATTGGGACCGTGCCATATTGCAGCGCGAATTGCGCTGGATTTACTATTTAAAGACAATGGCCCCTATGGGATTAAATGAACAGCTTAATTTTAGCTGCTTTATTTGATTTTCCCAACATGCACTTTCTCTCTTTTTTCGTTGGGCCAGTTCTACTGCTCCTTTGGCCTATGTACAACTGAATTTGCCTCTAATAGTCTAGTTCATCTATTTCATATATATGAATCGTTACCATGGATCCTTAGAACCCTGGATCCACCTGGCATCTAATTGTGACAATTTATTATTGTGCCCAATTACTTTGCCCACACTCCGTTCCGCCACTTGCCAATACATCCGTTGCTTCCTGCTCGGAACAGGGATGGTGGGCGTTCCCCTTTCGGCCCGGCGTGCCCCGTGACCAGTTCCTGGTCATGTGATATATCACATGCTGTGTGGCGTCATCTTCTGGCGACGCGCTCCACGGGCCGCGTCGGGTTGGAACGCACGCTCACTTCCTGCGTTCCACCGGGCACGTGACACCCTGTTCACCTAGTCACGTGCCCGGAAGTAGAAAGCGGCAAGGGAATCCGGCGGCATCGGAGCGTACTTAAGACACAGAGCGGTGAGTACACTCTGCCGACAGCCTGCCCCTGGATTGATCGTCCCTGTGGCTCAGTGTTACTGCATAGCTGGCACCCACTGGTGCATCTATATTGATTAACATGTCCAATGCGGTCATGCCCCGTGTGTCTTAGCCTGACTGGCCTCACACTTTTTTAGGCTTCTGACCCATGTTCTAAAAATACCTTTTTTAGTATTATTTTGTCTCTTTGGTCGCACAGGCCCAATCCATAGCCCTGTGTGTACCATTTATCTCCCCTGATGATATTCTGTGAACGAACTGAAACGTGACACGTAGGGAGCATCTCTTAGGGACTACTAGGGTTTCTGTCCCCACAGGGACAGGCATCCGGACGGGGACGCTCCTTGCGGGGTAAGTCCCCGTGTAGATAGGTAGGGCATACTAGCCCCTGCCCCCCTTCTTAGGGTTGCCTAGGGCTAACCACCTCGCCTCCAACCATCTTGAAGGGGCTCATCTATATTTTTTGTGTGTGAACGAGAAGCATCCAAGGACCGTTCTTCACCCCCAGTCTTCTCCATGAGACATCCTGATCAACAACCGGGTGAGAACGTTCCTGCTTTTATTCAAACCTCTGGTCACACTGTTTTTGTATGTATTACTTTGCCCGCTGGGCTGTCTTGTTATATTTGTTATGTATAGAGGCTCCTCCTCTGTTGTCCATAATTTTAGATTGACCGAAAATAAATGCTAAGTTTTATCCCTCTGTCCTACGGGATCAGTACTTATTGCTACCTAATTTTGGGATTTAGTGGGCCTGTTTGACATACCTGGCCCTTTATTTGACTAAAATTTATTGACCCAAATTTAACCATAACATTAAGGGTCCATTCACACATCCGTGGACCACAAAACACTGATGCCGCACATTGCCGGCACTTAATAGATCATTCCTATTCTCGTCCGCAGCTGCAGACAAGAATTGGACATGCTCTATTTTTTTATGGAGCCGCAGACCAGAAGTTTGGGGCCGCGGACCGGAAATGCAGATCCGGACAGCTCACTGTGTGCTGTCCACATCCTTTCCGTCTCTATTAAAAATTCATGGGTCCGGATCCGTTCCGCAACCTTGCAGAATGGATCCGGACCCATTCTGCGGACGTCTGAATGGACCCTAAGTACGAGATGTCATAAGAAAATAATCTCAAAATGGCTTGGATAAACAAAATTATTATAAAGGTATTAGCACATAAAGTGACACATATCAGATTTCAAAAATTAAGCCTGGTCATGAAGGTGAAAAATGGCTTGGTCTTGAAAGGGTTAAAAACCAGACATCTGCCTGACATGTGAGTACAACTTATAAACCCATATTTATGTATTTGGTTCATTATATCTCTACTTGTTTCTGTCTTGCTCTTACAAAAGACTCTAATCTAAAAATTCATGTTATATAACTAAACTAATAAATGATAATTAGATAATAAATCAATGTAATGCAAGCTACAATTATAAATCTACGACACTGAGCAGAGACATTCACTAAGATATATCTTAGTCCCAACAGTAAACTCTATACCTCAGAGGTGGCAGGTTTAATTATTTCCAAAAGGACTGCTGATGTGCCTACTTAGACATCTGAATTTGAAACAGAAATTAATGTAACGTAACATTTTTGAAATATAACTTGCCATAATAATATTACAGTGCACAACTTCTACAGTCATAATATACACTATAAATGTCAATTGTCTTAATCATCAAGAATAATTACAATCTTTTTGCAAGTAAAGTGTCCATTAATTAAAGTGTTGTCTTCTAAACCTAATCTGAAAAGGTGTTTGTTCAGCAAGTTTCTTTATAATGAAATACAGATCCTATAGAGCAACATCATACAATGCACCTTTTTTGCAATTTTCATGACTGATGAATTTCATTTGCTAGGGGTATTGCTAACATTGAGCTCATCTTTTCAATTTATGATGATGCAACATTTTACATTATTAATCATTAAAAGTAAGAAAAATAAATCACCCTGCCTTTATACTATCTGCTGTTCTCTAACATAGCATTAGGGTCCCCTAGGAATAGGTGTCAATTGGCCACAATTGACCCCTGTGTACTGTAGCTATGTTGTCCTAGCTATGGCTTCTGAACTAGAATTAATTATTGTTATATGTTATCCACAATACTTTGTGTACTTTGCTGCCAGTTAATGGTCATTGTTATATTTGGTTTATGTAAGTTTCTATGGTTTTAATTTCATTATGGTTTTAATTTCTTGTGATTTCTTTCATGCTAATCATACACAAGAATCGAAAGAAAACAGGAGAGAAAGAGCACCCCATATAGGTTTTAATTTCATCTTGTAACTCCTCCTCTGTGAGCTCACATCCTGTGCCCTTAAGTCTTTTACCGTTTGTCAGACATGCCTAACAGGGCTGGAGAGAGGATTTTCCTTTACCTCTATCATTTTTTCCCTCACTGAAATTTTACATGAAACTGGTATCGCTAGGTGAATGATTATAGCGAGTTCACTATTTTTCATTGCTTGTAGAAAAGATTGCTACTCACATTCATCAGAGGCTTCTCTCATGTACATCGGTGGCAGAAAATTATATACATGGTTGTGACTTTATGAATAGTGATGGACGAACATTGGCTGGGACAGTTCGCGAATGCAAATTTGTGTTCGCGCTCAAATGTTCGCGAACCGTGTGTTCGCAGCAGGCCCCATAGACTTGAAAGGCAGGTGAACCTGAAAAACCTTTAGGTCATATTTGCAGCCACCAAATAATTACTAGAAGTGCAAAAATAGTCTCACAACATGGACAGTGACATACATGATGTATTATTCAAATTTGCTATCTCCATTCATAATTTTTTTCAATGCAAAATATTGGCAATGTAATTTTCATGCATGCGCATGCGCAAAATAGGCGCGGCCTACTACAGCAACTGATTTCCACCAGACCAAAGTTGGATGCGATCAGAAAAGATTCAACAATTATCGCGACGTAAGTAATTTGACATTAAAGCAGTGCATTTGATTGCATTTCACATGCATATTAGAACAATCGCTGTATATGCAGATTGAATGTTTAAAAAAAGTGCCATTGCGAAAACCCCTAATGATGTGATTTGTTTTCTCGCAGTACACACAACTTCACATTTTATAAGGTCTCATGAGATATTAGTGATTGGTGCACTAAGTATTGTTGTGAGAACTTGTGACATTGCAGCAATTTTTTTTTGGGGGGGGGAGAAGAGATTATTTGTTCCTATAGCATTTGGCACTCTGTGTAGCTGTGTTTACTCAGCAAAACCGCAAACAAATGCTGCACTACCCAAATGCACTATATAGAGAGTATATTATTGGTATATAACACCCCTGCTTTAATCACTTTTTTTGGGGGGGGCAACTGGTAAATCACACCAGTAGAAATTATTATTTACCTGGCGTGAGCGGGGAAGAAGTTGCAGATTCTGCTGTACCATAATGTGCGACAGAATCTGTGCCAGATAAAGTGACATTGACATAATAGCAACAAACCGAGGAGAAACACATGAGCAAAACCAATTACCATTAGTCTTGATGAATGAAAAAGATTTTCTGGGGTTTTTAAGCATGATTATAAGCATGTCTGGGAAGAAAGGAATGCAAATGAGCTGTAACAAAATAGTTAGAAAGGTTGGGTGCACGTTCACTGGGGAACAAGCTGCTTACCCCTTGGTATATAAATAGAAAAACAAACAGCACTCCTGGAATCCACAGAAAAGGTTTTTCTTTATTCACCCATGTGACATCACATGGGTGAATAAAGAAAAACCTTTTCTGTGAATTCCAGGGGTGCTGTTCATTTTTCTATTTATATACCAAGGGGTAAGCAGCTCATTCCCCAGTGAACGTGCACCCAACCTTTCTAACTATTTTTTGTTAAAGCCGCCATTCTTCTATAATATATATATATATATATATATATATATATATATATATATATTATATTTTAAACCCCACAAAAAAAGGATTTCTGTAAAAATGGGGAAACAAAATGAAAGTATTTGCTTGCATATAGCTGCTTTTGCATTGCAGCTGCCCTGCTTCTCTCCATTGTACACACACACACAATTCTTCTTTGAAATCCTTATCTGTACCCTTCACTTTCCCTGTCAATAAGTTTTTTTGATTTCTGATGCTCCCTGATTGATTTTTCACAGCCCGATTCCCTAAAATGGTTTGCCTTGCAGACGCTGTCACACACAACCACACATCAAAGTCAAGTACAGAATGACATTCTGCTAGGTCACCTCCCTGCCTGCTGCAGCACTGATTAGCCTATCCAGGCTGGCTGTCAGCCTGGTAACCAATCAAGGAAAGCATTTCCCCCCAACTCCCTCTTACCCTGGGTTAACGCTCAACAAGGAGAAACCTGTGCTTCCCTATGGGAATGGTTCTCACCTGGGCGTTTTACAGCGCGTACGATCGCGCTGTAAAACGCCCGACGCTCAAAAAAGTTCTTGAGCTTTTTTGGGGCGTTTTGTCGCGCGTTCCCGTACATAGACTTTCGGGAACGCGTGACAATGGGCGTTTGCTTGTCTCTGTATGCAAATGAGCCAATAAGGTGCCCAGAGGGGCCTCACTCTTGCAGGAAGGACCCCACACACACACCCTGCCACAATGTGTCCACCCTCAAAAGAAAAACTTAAAACCCCGTCCTCAGGCCCTGATAGGCCATGCCCCCTCCCACTCCTCAGCCGACAGGGATTGAAAAAATGATGGTAAAAATCTACTTCTGTCAGCTGTAGGGGTGTAAGGGAGAGTGTCTTTAACCCTGCAGCTCACACTCAGACAGCACAGTGCTGTTGTCTTAGACTGAGCTGTTCAAAAGTATATGCCCCTGATCAGTTTAGACCATGCCCCCTCCCACTCCTCAGCCAACAGGGATGGAAAAAATGAAGTTAAAAATCAACTTTTAGGTCCCGCTAAGCCACACCCTGATCTGGTTAGATCACACCCCTCCCACTTCTCAGCCGACAGGGATTAAAAAATGAAGTTAAAAATCAACTTCTGTCAGCTGCAGGGGTGGTAGGAAAGTGACTTTCTTCCTGCAGCTCACACTCAGACAGCACAGTGCTGCTGTCTGAGAGTGAGCTGTTTAAAAGGACATCCTTGTGTCTGTCCAGGCCCTGCGCCAGACGGAGGACAGGGAGTCTGAAAGCTGCACTGTCCGGTCTAAAACTGAACCTCTGGCCACTCTAGGGGCAGGCTGCTATGGAGGTCACAGTTAAGGGGATGGTCCACTATGGAGGTCAGTGTTAAGGGGCAAATTGCTGTAATTACCACTGTTTAGGGGATGGGCCCCTGTGGAAGTTACTGTCAAGGGGGTGGTGTGCTGTGAAACTCACTGTTAAAGGGGAAAGCTGCTAAAAATGTCAAAGTTAAGGGGATGGGCTGCTGTGGAGGTCCAATTTTAAGGGACGGAGCACTGTGGGGTGGTCATTTTTAAGGGGTGGGGGCTGTGGAGGTCACTGTTAAGGGGGCTGGGTGCTGTAGATGTCACTGCTATAGTGGATAATGTTGATATCTTTTAACAACACACACAAACATTAAATGAAATAGATTAAATATACTTGAGCGAAGCCGGGTCCTTCAGCTAGTATTTCAATAATCATAGAAATAAGTAATAAGTTCCTATGCATCATGTTCACATTCACATTGATCTGTCATTGCTTGTGGTTGTAGGTTCACAGTGTGCAGACGAAGGAAAAAAAAAATCACATAATATACTGTATAGTCAAATAATGTTTTCCTTCATAAATTCTATAGGCTAAAAATGAAAAATATCACTGTCTGTAAGATTTGATTTGTACTAAAGCTAAATATATTAAAGTCTATGTTTTAGACAATTAAACCAACTTGAGAGCTAGAATGCTTAAAATCTAATTGCTGCAAGGCCTTTAAAATATCCATTATATTAAGTAATGAAGCAGATACAATAGCAATATGGTTTGTGAAACACTTTGAACTTTTATAAAGGTTAAGTTTCAATAAAGATCATTTACTGATTTCTGCTAAACTCAGTGAAGAAGTGCTATCAAATTAACACTTTTCAAATTCTAATACTGTTTAGTGAAGTACTACTCATACTCATGTCTGGCAGCCATGGAGCTACACACAGAGTAATGAGAGACAGGGATCAATGTTAACAAAAATTGGAGCAGTATAGTTCAATGAATAATATTCTCATTAGAAGTAGTGAGGCAGTGATGTACTGGGTTTGTCGATATAGTAGGGGGCTGCTTTAAAGAATCTAAAATATATAATATATTGTGGTTCCTTCGTCATTTTCATGTCTTCAATGTGAATCTGCAATGAAGAAAATAAAAAACCATGGAAGGAAAACATGTGTTCACACCCTGTATTTGTGCAATTATTTGAACTTTGCAGGAGAGACTACTAAAGTACAGTGCTTTACTAGACTTTAAATTGTTTTTCACTAATATTTACCTCCCTAATATCACTAAGAATCAGTATTTGTCACCAAGTATTTGTGATCTATGTCTATTAATATTTAGACATAGAACAAATAGTAATGCATTAGGGTACTTTCACACTTGCGTTGCTTGATTCCGGCAGGCAGTTCCGTTGCCTGAACTGACTGCCTGATCAGGCAAACTGTATGCAAACGGATGTCATTTTTTCTGACTGATCAGGCATTTTTCAGACTGATCAGGATCCTGATCAGTCAGAAAAATGCCTGATCAGTCAGAAAAATGCATTGCAATACCGGATCCGTTTTTCCGGTGTCATCAGGCAAAACTGATCCGTTTTTTTTGTTTTTTTTCATTTTTAAAGGTCTGCGCATGCGCAGACTGGAAGGACGGATCCGGCATTCCGGTATTTTGAATGCCGGATCCGGCACTAATACATTCCTATGGAAAAAAATGCCGGATCCGGCATTCAGGCAAGTCTTCAGTTTTTTTCGCCGGAGATAAAACCGTAGCATGCTACGGTTTTCTATTTTGCCTGATCAGTCAAAACGACTAAACTGAAGACATCCTGATGCAAACTGAACGGATTACTCTCCATTCAGAATGCATGGGGATATGCCTGATCAGTTATTTTCCGGTATAGAGCCCCTGTAACGGAACTCTATGCCGGAAAAGAAAAACGCAAGTGTGAAAGTACCCTTAGATCTGTTCTATTATTACAGGATCCAGTACAGATCTTTATAGCAATGAAAAGATGCCCTTTAGCAGTCACATTAAAATTGGAAAAACCCTCCTGAAAATGTAACTTTTTACTGTAGATTTAGAAATTATATTTCAAATAAATATAGTTTATGCTCTAGCAGTCATAACATTTATATTTTGTCTTCAAAGTAACTATCCTGAGTTTTCTGAGGCAAGACGTAGTTTCTATTGGAACCATTTTGGGGTACATACACTAGCGTTAAAAATACAGTAGCAGTGAGATTAAAAAAAGCAAATAAAGCAATTGCACTGGAAATACTACATATTCAATTCCAAATCAAAATAATAACAAACGTTATCCAATTTATGAAGGGATATATGGCTATTCAAGAAATAGCAGTGTGAGCAATTTTCTTTAAAAACTCAAACTTTAATGCATAAACTTAAAAAATGTTTGAGATTCCCCTTTACTTTGAATTATTGAACTAATATTTAGTGGCATAACCATTGCTTCTGAACTGCTTGACATCTGTGTTTCATGGAGTTTACCAACTTCTGGCACCTCTAGAGTTGATTGTGAGTATTCTTATATCGAATTTGTATCGCAAATATTGGCACTTTGAGAATTTTGCAAATATCTAGAATATAGTGTTATATCTTTGTAATCTCCGATATTCTCGATTTTTTTCATCAGTACCCATGATCCCTCACTGCTTCTTTCTTGTGGGCCAATGAGAAGTCTGCAATATCGTTGACTTTAGGAGTAGTGTTGATCGCAATTTTTTGTATTGCAAATTTATATTGCAAATTTTCCGATTGCCGATTTTCGCAATCAAGAAAATAATGACAAGATCAGGAATTTTCGAATTCGCGAATATGTGACAAATATTTGCCCAAATATTCGTGAAATACCGCAAGTTTGAATATTGCCCATGCTGCTCATCACTGCTTTTAACCAGTATTCCAGTCCAGGACAATTGGACAACATTCCACAGTGCATCTACATTTGTGAGTTTTGCCTCATAAACCACATGTTTTATGTACCACAACAAGTTTTCTATGGGATTGTGGCCACTCATTACCTCAATCCTTTTTGTTCGTAATCAAAGTATTGTTTACTAATGGTGTCTTTTGGGTCATTGTCATGTTGAAACACATCATTTCAAGTACATTTTTTTTAACAGAGGGCAACATGATCTCTTTAAGTATTTTGATGTATTCAAACTTATCCATGATCCCTTGTATATGATAAATTGACCCAACATCATGCTTTGCTGACTTCAGAGTATACTATGGCTTGAATTCAGTGCTCTGGGGTCATCTAACCACAGAGAAGAGCATGGGCCACTGCTGCAGCTCAGGTCCAAGGTTTCCAGGACTGGAGCTGTTGCACATGAATTCCTATATGCATTTCCATGGCCCAAACCATCATAGAGGCTTGCACTTGCTGAATTGCAGCAGTGGCCATAACCTTTGGAAACAAGCAGTTTGTAATGCGATTGAAAAATGAATCAAGCCAGCAAATTGTAATGCGTTCGAAAAATGAATCAAGCCAGCAAAGGATGCAATATAGACAGCCACAATACATTAGTAAGTGCCTTGTATTAAAGGGGGTAGCCAGGAATTATCAATTATGACCTATCCTCATTATCACATCTGAAATAAATCATAATCCTGGCATCACTGCCGATCAGCTGTTTCAGGAAGTTACGTCACTCACCGGAGCTCTGGTGGGCACAGATGGCACCCGGCAGCTTTCTAAGCCCAGCGCTGTACATTGTATAGTGGCTGTGCTTGACATTGCAGCTCAGCCACATTGACTTGAATGGGTCTCAACTGCAAATAGATCATATGATCAATGTATGGTGATGTCACATGGCCTAGGAAGAGGCCGGAGCTCCGTCATTGCTGTGGCGGGGATCTCAAGTGTCAGTCCCCCACGATCTTATATTAATGACATTTCTTGAGGACAGATAATTAATATAAATTCCTGCATGACCCCTTTAACTCCTTAAGGACCCTGAGATTTTCCATGTTTGCGTTTTCGTTTTTCACTCCCAGCCTTCCCATAGTCCTAACTTTTATATTTTCCCATTCACATAGCCTTATGGGGCTTATTTTTTGCGAGACAAGTTGTACTTTCTAATGACACCATTTACGGTTGCATACCATGTACTAGGAAGCAGAAAAAAAAATTCCAAATGGAGTAGAACTGGGAAAAAACACAATTAAGATAAAGGTTTTTTCTTTTCTTTTTTTTTCTTTTTTTACACTGTACACTATGCAGTAAAATTGAATTGTTATCTTTATTCTCCAGGTCAGTACAGTTACAATGATACCACACTTGTATGATTTTTTTGGCATTTTAATAATTATGGGTGAAGATTCATTGTTTCCCAAGAGGAATTCAGAGATTTGCTTAATTGTAGGCATAATATCCACCACTTCAGGTATTCCTCTGAACCAGAGATTGTTTCTCCGACTGCGATTTACTTGGTCCTCCATTTGCATTTTAATATTGAAAAAAAATAAAAAACTTTGAGGAAAAATAAAATTATAACCATATTCTGACCCCTATAACTTTTTTGTAGTTATGTGTACGGGGCTGTCTGAAGGCAACTTTTTTGCGGGACAATCTGTTCTTTTCAGTAATACTAATTTGAAGTGTGTGCGACTTTTCGCTCACTTTTTATACAAAAAAATAAGGTAGTTGAAGTGACAAAAATGGCAACTTGGCTGTTTTAATTTTTTTCACATTACACCATTTGCCATATGCCATTAATATTGTTATATTTTAATTGAATGGACATTTTCGCCCATGATGTTTATTTTTTTATTCGGTAAGTATTTTTATTTTAAGAAACTATTAGGTTTTTATTTTTTTTATATTTTATTTGTAAATATTTTTTTTTACTTTTTTTAAGTCACAGTAGGTGACAATAACTGGGAATCATTAGATTGCCCATTTTGTTCATTGATGGCTAAATAGCCATCATTGAACACCTCATTTGGAATACGGTATAACAATACAATGCTGCCAAATACTGGCCTGTATTGGTATTTTCCTAAAATAGACACCAAAGCCAGCTTGAGGCTTTGGTCTATTAGCGCTATGTAACAGGTTCCCCGATCTCAGTCGGGGGACGCTGTTACCAGAGCGGAAGTGTGTGACTTCCGCTTCCGGACTGCTCTGATGCCGTGGTCACATTTGACCATGGCATCTGAGGGTAAAATGTATGCGATCAGCCTTATAGCTGATCGCATATATGTGCCGCGAATCTCTGCTATTTAAAATAGCAGTAACACAGCGGCTATGGCGCCTGCTGCATGTGCGAGCGGGCGCCATGTTTAGAGACCGGACTTCTGCAGCATGTCAATTATGTTTCCAACTTTTGGTGCGGATTTCACTCACTGCTCCTTTTTTTTCAGTGAATGGGTGAGAGATCTGTGGTAAAAAACACAGCGGCTATGGCGCCTGCTGCATGTGCGAGCGGGTGCCATGTTTAGAGACCGGACTTCTGCAGCATGTCAATTATGTTTCCAACTTTTGGTGCGCATTTCACTCACTGCTCCTTTTTTTCAGTGAATGGGTGAGAGATCTGTGGTAAAAAAACTGCATAAAAACCCACAAGTAACACATCAGATTTTTGGTACGGAAATACACAGAAATTCACGTGGAAGTTTGTGCAGATTTTCTGTAAATAAACCTGCATCCATGTATAGCTACCCTTAGGCCACCTGCACATGGTACTGATTACACACTGTTTTTCCATGTTGATTCTCATGCCCAAAAAAACACAGATAAAACAAATCTCATATACACTTTGCTTTGGTCAGTTTTCACACAGAAAAAAACAGTCATTTATGTTTGTGGTTTTATGTGCAGATTTCACCCTAAGGCTGGTTTCAGATGAGCGAGTTTCACGCTCTAGACTCACAGCACAGCACCTGTTCTAAACTTCCAGCACTGCCAGGGTTGCATAGCATTATATTGATTTATGACTTACAGTTCAGGAATGTATTGCATAACGCTGAAAGCATTATGTCAGTGTTATCCAATACATTCCAGGACTGTAAGGGTTACATAGCATCATAAATCAATATAATGCAATGTGACCGCAGCAGTGCTAGGAGTTTAGGATGAGTGCTGCACTGCGAGTCTAGAGCGTGACACTTGCTTGTCTGAAAGCGGCCTAAGGAAGTGTGAGATCTATGGCAAAGCTTCGTGCAGATCCTCTGCACAATCACCCCCACCCCTGTATAGGTGCCCTTATGAGGATCTTGACGGATCCCGGCCACAGCATGGCCACATGCAGGTTATTACGGACATGGCGATACCTAATATGTATACTTTTTTTATTTATGTAAGTTTACACCATGATTTTATTTTTGAAACCAAAAAAATCATGTTTTAGTGTCTCCATAGTCTGAGAGCCATAGTTTTTGCAGTTTTTGGGTGACTGTCTTGTGTAGCGGCTCATTTTTCTCGGGATGAGATGTCGGTTTGATTGGCACTATTTTGGGGTGTGTATGACTTTTTTATATCGACCTATTACACTTTTTGTGATGTTAGGTGGCAAAAAATAGTTTTCTTTGCACCGTTTTTTTTTTTACGGCATTCACCTGAGGGGTTAGGTCATGTGTTATTTTTATAGAGCAGGTTATTAGGAACGCGGCGGTAACTAATATCTATACTTTTTCAATATACTTAAGTTTTACACATTAACAGCTGTTTTAGCGTCTCCATATTCTGAGAGCCATAGTTTTATTCAGTTTTTGGGCCGATTATCTTAGGTAGGGTCTCATTTTTTGCGGGATGAGGTGACGGTTATATTGATACTATTTTGGTGGGCATATGCCTTTTTGATCACTTGCTTGTTGTACTTTTAGTGATGTAAGGTGACAAAAAAATGGTTTATATAGCACAGTTTTATCTTACTGATGAAGGGACTAAGTCCCGAAACGCGTTTAAGCAGCCGGGGATCATCGCACTAATTGCTACTCTGAACTAGAGTAGGAGCAGCAGAAAAATTCAAGCGCTGAACAGGATCGCTACTACGGGCCGCTGACGTCACTCACCAAGACGCGCGAGCCACGCCCCCAGCATCCAAGGCAACACGAGGGACGCTACTGAACAGAGAGCCTCCTAGGAAGTTCCGACCAGGAGCAGAAGAGAACAGTGCCAGCGCCAGGAAGGGTAAGTGATCTCTGTAGCCAGAGACAGTGCGGGACGCCGCACCCAGGCACAGAGCTCCGCTTCCTTCCACAGCGTGTACCGCAAATATACATACATGCTAATGATATAAAAACACTGATACAAGCGCAGTACTTACCCTGGATTAAGCGGCAACATTATTGATGAACTGTCTCTACAAAGGAATAATACAGTACTCAGGACATCCCTACCAACTATACTTGATTTATCTCTGTCCTTTGAACAGCAGCCACTGTGATAAAGAAAACAGCACTTGAAAGATCTAACAGACTTATTGCCTATTCCAAACCTTTTTGATACAGCTGTCTTTTTATTGCAGCAGTTTTTATTGCATCATTTTTTATTCCAGACCATTCTATATATTTTTTATATATACTGCTACTTTTCCTATATACCTGCTACTTTGTTTCCAGGATACTCACCATAGAGTATTTTTATCTATATTTTTTATATTTGCCACCTCGTTTCCAGGACATTCACCACAGAGTGATATTACCCATACAGTACCCTCATAATCATATATACCCAAACACCGAACAACCTAACCTCTTATTACTAATACAAATTTTCAATAGAACCCAAATAGAGTGTGCCTGCTTAATTTCCTTCTTTCTATAGCACAGTTTTAGTTTTTTACGTTGTTCATCAAAGGGGTTAGGTCATGTGATATATTTATAGAGCTGGTCGATACGGACGCGGCAATATCTAATATGTCAACTTTTCCCTATTTTTTACCATTTTCTTTTTTACTTTTTTGGGGGGAAATGACGTTTTAGTTTTTTTTTTACTTGAAACTAATTTTTTTGGGGGGGGGAATACTTTATTTTTTCAATTTTTCTTTTTCAATTTATTTTTTGTCCCACTTTGGGACTTCAACTTTTGGGGTCTGATCCCCTTTACAATACATTCTAATACTTATGTATTGGAATACATTGGCTGTATAAGTAATACAGCTTACTGTCTGTGAGATTCAGGGGGCTGGCTTCCATGCCATCGGGTCCCCATTACAGCAGCACGGAGATCCGATGGCACTGCCGACCACCCGCCACAACGACCCGTAAACGCCGCAAACCGCAGGTCTGAATTGATACGGATTGTCCCAGGGTGACTGCTAATTGATTTCAGCAGGCACCCAGTTCCGATCACAGCCCACTGCGTGGTGGTGATCGGAACTAAACATGACGTACTGGTACATCATGTGTCCTTAAGTATCGGGACATCATGACATACTGGTACGTGATGTGTCCCCAAGAGGTTAAAGAGAATATACACAGTTAAGCCACATTATTATTATCACCAGGTAATAACCAGAGTATCCACCATGTGCAGCACAGACAGCAGCTAGATGGGCAGGGAGTAATTAAAAAAATCCTGGTATATTGTCACAGGTATCTTTAGCGATACCAACTGCAGTGCATCCCATATCTGCTGGAGAGTCCATAGAGCAAACACGATGATCAGGGTGGTCTCAAAGATTCTCAACTGGGTTCAAGTCTGGGAAATTAGGGTGAAAGGGTAGTAAATTAAAGTTTTGGTCATGCTCTTTCAAACAATCCATTTTAATGAAGCAGAAAATGTGCCTCATTGGAGAAGGCAACCCTTTAACAATCAGCGAAGGTCCAACTCTGATACTGCAGGAAAACTTTAAGCCTTTTCTGCTTATCCAACTTCATTAACAGATGTGCAGTGCCCATCCATCTGCTTCAAAGTCTAATACGCAGTAAGGTTCACTTTAGAAACATGTCTGGTGGCCCCCTGGTTCATGTTGGCGGTGAGCTACGGAACTGTGGTGTGTTGTCCACCCTCACGCATCTTTGTAGCCAACATTCGCCTCTCAAATCAATGGCATATGATGCACATAAAAGGTATAGGTGAGCTGGAGTTTACTTTTGCATATGAATGGCACATGATGCTCTGCAGTTTTCATGTCGCTTATTCCCAATAGTGCCATTTGTCCACTCACAATACACTTTCACCATAGCAGCACAAGAACAGTACACAAACTGCACAGTTTTAGAAATACTTCCACCCTTGGCCTGAAAGCCAGTAATTATATTTTAAGTCCTCCTAGTTGACTTTAACATGCAATTGTCTGATTGATTCTCCCATAGACTGCGATGATTTAAAATTGCAGCCTATGTGAGAATTGTTATGTTCCTATGGAGCATTACTGTGCCAGGTGTTAGATCCTTTAGAGGGCCAAAGGATGCCATAGCAACTGGAAGTCTCCCTAGATCTCAGAACGGGGCAGCTGTTCAGGCTTCAGGAGCAAATCACTCCTTGAAAAATACCACTTAGATTACATGGTTTCAATTGACCAAAGCATCTGAAGGGTTAATTGTCTGTGATTGGCGTTATCACCAATCACAGACAATGCCTTCTGGTATCTGCTATATAAATCAGCAGGCACTCAGTGGCTATGGCACCCACTCAGCTTCTCAGCAGGTGCTATCTTTAAAATGTGGACTTCCACTGTGTCTGTAATATCTTGTGAGACAGATACTTTTTATTCAAATGTTAACATCTCCTTGAAAGCCTATGAATAAAAATAAAAAAAACGTATCGTCCCTTGTCTACAAAAATAACTGTTTACTTGGAACTAATCTCTAAGCAAAGTATTAAGAAAATCAAAACCTTATTCTGAAAGCTTCATAAAATAATTTATTGACAATACGTCAAAATATGTCTGAATTTATGCTGAAAGAAAATCTGTCCTCCTCTGTAATGATAATTAATCCGCAAAAAAAGCTAGTAAAAGTGACAAAGATAAACTAAATAGATTTAGTTCATCTTCAGTATAACTGTTGTCCATGGTTGATGGATGAAATAATAGTTCATGTTCATTTTCATTATCTTAAAATATAACAGAATACAATTTGGGAAGAATAATTTAGACACATGCTTGTCTCTATTTTCATGAATGCAAGATTATGTAGCTATAATTCCTCACGTTGTGCTTTCAGTAACATGAAAAAAAATATATTTTACACTGTTTCTACCATAGAAGAAACACTGAAATACAAAATATATCATCTTCTAGCACACAATTTGTTGAAGGCCCATATGGCAAGTCGCAGAAATACATTTGTTTTAGACACTTAACGGTTAAAATGACAGCTTATCTTTACTTTATTTGATGTACTATACAAATCAGTGCGTAACAAAACACTACACTCTTCCATATATCTCTAAATCCCTGTCATATTTATTTCATTTTACTGCAAAATCATATCAGATACAGTGCATTTGGAATCCTTTAACGTTTTACTGATTTTGTGATGTTGTGTCCTTGTGCTAAAAAAAAAAATATAAAAAGATATGTTTTTCCCCATTATTACAAACTCAGTACCATGATAACAAGGTGAAAACAATTTTTCTAAATCTTTGCTTATTCATTTAAAAGGACAAACTAAAATCTTGCATTGACATAAGTATTTAGACCCAGGCGGAGAATGAGGGGGCAGCAGTTTACGGTGAGACATGGAAGCCTCTGGCTCCCTTACCCACTGTTCTGACTGTTCTGCCCCAAAGACCTCAGGGAGCTAGGTCTGAAGTCTATGAGTCAGTAGAACGGTACAGGCAGTCGCAATTACATTATCACAACTTCCTGCATCTAAACGCAGGAAGTTGTGGCAACTCAGGCCACAGGAAGGAAGAAACCGAGCACTGCTTCTGCGACACCCCCGTTTCTTGCTAATGCCAGCCTTCTGAACCTAATCACGCCTCCATGCCTTATAATTGACTGCGCTAGACCTGCCGTTCTAACGTTGAGAGCCCCTGCACACTCGCTTCCATGCTGGCGCGTCTGCACTGGATCTTTTTCTTACTTCCCAACTTGTGTGTATGTCCAGTGCGCACACGCCATCATGGAAGCAAGTGCACAGGCGCGGGATATCAGCTCTAGATCATCGGGTCTAGCGCTATCAATCAAAGGATATGGGATTGTGATTAGGTGCAGAAGGACAGCATTAGCAAGAAATGGGGAGCGTCACAGAAGCAGTGTTCAGAAGGCATAAGCCCACCTCTGAGTGCTCGAATTCCTCATTTGAAATTTTTTTAAAGTTGCTTTTTCTTCCACACCGGACTTACTACATGAGAAATAAAGGTATGGTTTTTGTCTGGATCATCATCCCTACCAGGCTATATGCCTGGTAAGGTAGGCTTGATCGGAGTGACAGAGCCTCTTTTATTTATTAAATAAAATGGTCTTAAAAAGAAAAACAACATATTTTATGATTCTTTTCAATGACAACCTGGATAAATAATTCAAGACTTTATGCATTTGCATATACAAGAGAAACTGTGCTTTAAATAAACACATATGCATAAAATGATAGCAGAAGACAATAGATATAATTGAATATATTTTACAAAGCATAAGCTCTATGATAGTTTCTATAATATATAATCACTGAACGTTTAGCATTATCACTGCTATTGTTTTTACACTAATGTTCCTTCTCTAGGCCCTTTTAATAGATGCCCCCTAAAGGAAACTATATGTCTTAAGGACGTTTTGATTGTAATGTATAGCGTTTAGCGCAAATATTAGAATAGCAAATTTTAATTGTGAATATCGGCACCTTGAGAATTTTTTGAATATCGCGCTATATATTCGTAAGATCGAATATTAATTTTTTATTTTATTTTTTTAACATAGTACACATCAGGTCCCCCCTTCTTCTAGCTTGTGGGCCAATGAAAAGGCTTTTTCACAGCTTAGCAACATCCCTAGCAACCAATAGAAGAATTGCCTACCCCCTACTATTGCCGAAAATTCGCAAGCGCAAATATATTGGAGCACTCTATCTACATATAAAGCTATTCTAATGTTCTGCCATGCCAATCATTTTCTCCAGTCTCAGGAAACTTATACCAGCTTGAAAAATATAGCATAAGTGACCCACGCCTGTATTTTGCACGCATTATGCAAATATTACATTGCCGATTTTTACAATCAAGAATATAATCTCGATTTCTTGTATTCACAAATATATGATGAATATTCTACAAAATATTTGTGAAATATCGCAAATTTGAATATTGCCCTGCTGCTCATCACTAGTAATGTCTAATTTCAGTTCCCTACTCATTTATGTGAGCATAACTAAAGAAGGAGAAAAGATATTGCATGAATGATGATTAGAGTAAAACACATTAGAGCAGATTTATTTTGTCAGATTTAGCCTGTGAGAATGTGGACTAGACAGTCTAAAGATATGCCAGATTTATCACTGTAACTTATGCTGAATAATACATTTAGTGACTCTTTAGACCATCCAGTCTAAGTTTAAGCCAACTATTAACTTTCTTACTTTTATGCCAGAACTTTGCTCAAGAATTGTGGCAAAATTTTGATGCACGGTGGCATAACTTAAGCCATGTGTATCCTTGTATCCATGACAATTTCTCACTAAGTCAAGCCTTAGTAAGGCAGGAAAAGTGTCTAAGGCTGAGTTCACACGGGCGAGATTTCCACGCGGGTGCAATGCGGGAGGTGAACGTATTGCACCCGCACTGAATCTGGACCCATTCATTTCTATGGGGCTGTGCACATGAGCTGTGATTTTCACGCATCACTTATGCGTTGCGTGAAAATCGCAGCATGCTCTATATTGTCCGTTTATCACAGCAGGCCCCATAGAAGTGTATGGGGCTCTATATTGTCCGTTTATCAAAGCAGGCCCTATAGAAGTGGATGGGGCTGAGTGAAAATCGCAAGCATCCGCAATCAAGCACGGATGCGGTGCGATTTTCACGCATGGTTGCTAAGATGACAGTCTATTCATTGTATTAATTTCCCTTATGACATGGTTATATGGGGAAAATAATAGCATTCTTTAATACAGAATGCTTAGTAGGTGGTCAATTGAGGGTTAAAAAATAAAAAATAATTTACTCACCTTCCACCGTGGTGATGGACCATGTGATTGGACCATGTGATCTGACGTCGCCACAGGTCCTTTAGCCGGCAGCTCATGATTAAAGAAGTAAGAAGAGACCATAACTATGTTATAAGGGAAAATAATAACATCTACACAACACTGAACCCAAACCTGAACTTCTGTGAAGAAGTTCGGGTCTGGGTACCACAGTCAGTTTTTTATCACATGCTTGCAAAACACATTGCACCCGCGCGATAAAAACTGAACAACGGAACGCAATCGCAGTCAAAACTGACTGCAATTGGGTACCAACTCGCGCGGGTTTGCCGCAACGCATCCGGACCTTATGAACTCAGCCTAAGACACTTAGTAAATGTGTCAGAAATTAGCCAGATTTTTGGGCAAATTTCCATTAGCTTATTCGCCCTGGTGTATTTTCATTTAATATTATATAATATACAGTCTACATGAAAAAAGTCAGTACGTAGACTTGAAAAATTCACAGTTAAAGTGTCAGGAAGTTTATAAAGATATTGAGTGGGAAAGGAAATTCTTGTTATAAATTCAGTCTATGTGAAAGGTAGTGAAATAAGTATAAAGGTACAGTGAGTTAAACTACTCATGACAGCTGGACCAATTCACTGTGGGACTTTTCAGAGATAACAATTGCCATATTTCGACATTTAAGGTGACTTTCCATTCTTTTCTGATATATTTATCATGGCATTGCAGGAAAGCCGTATTGCTTTGAGAATTCATAATGTATTAATAATACATGTGTAAACAGGACAGTAAATAAATGCAACATTTCCCACACGCCACAATAGGAAATACATAATTTCAAATGAAAGGAATTACATTTGTTTGAAGCAGTAGATAGCTTACTAAACATTAACCTTGGCTTTCAGGTATGGAGAACAAAATATGAGGCACATAAAGCACTAGACGAAAAAAATCCAAGTTTACTCTTGTAATTCAGGTACGCTTACATAGGAACAGTAGAAGCCACATTTTAGCTCAGTCTAAAAAATGATGTTCAGGCTAAGAGCTAGATGCTTAATAACCCCTTTATAACCCCTTGAGCTGGCGGTGGATAGAAAATGATAAATGAGATGGGCCTGTTGGCCTGTCCCCTTCCCCGCCCACACTATGTCTGTTTTTTAAGACCTGGCGTGAGCAGGGAATAGTCTCAAATAACCTTTCCTTCACAATTTGCAACACATATACACCATAAAACTAGCATATATCTACAAGCAAATGACCCCCTTAATGCTTATGTTATAGATAACAGTTATAATATACCGTAGTTATGTCAATTACAACACAAAATGTGTGGTGTATTTAACATTATGAGCAGTAAAAAATAGAGATGGCCTTGCGGTTCGCCTGGAGGTCGTTTCGCGGTGAACTTTGCTCGTTCGCGCACAAAGCCCCCTGGATCTCACAGTAAGCAGGCTGTAAGTATAATACAGTGAGTAAAACACTTACAGGCAATTAATTTCAATATAGGTATTTTAATACATTGTAAAGGGGATCAGGCTCCCAAGCAGGACAAAACATAAAGTAAAAAAAAAGTGTCCTTTTCCCAAAGTAAAATAGGGACAAATAAACATATTAGGTATTGTTGCATCCATATCAAATGGCTCTATAAAAAATATCACACGATCCACCCTGTCAGGTGAAGGCCGTAAAAAATAAAATAAAAACATAAAAACAGTGCCAAAACAGCCACTGGTCACCATGCCTCAGTAAAAGTGTAATACCAAGTGATCAAAAGGCATATTTATCCCAAAATGGAACCAATAAAACCATCATCTCATCCCACGAAAAATAAGAACCTAAGACAATTAACCCAAAAACATATATATAAATATGGCTCTCAGAAAATGGCAACACAAAAGCAATATTTTATTCTGTTCAAAAAGGCTTTCACTGTGTAAAACTTACCAAAAATAAAAATAATAGATATTAGATAGAGCTAGATAGAATATTAGGTATCGCCACGTCTGTAACAACCTTCTCTATAAAAATATCACATGAGATGGCCCCTGAGGTGAATGCTGTAAAAAATATATACAAGAAACTATGCCAAAACATCCATTTTTTTTCACCTTGTGTCAAGGTGGGGAGTGGGGGAAACTCCCCACTGTACAATGGGGAGCATACGGGGAAAGCAACTAGGCCAGCGACTGGCATTAGGTATCAGGTCACCTGCTAAAGCATCCCTAATCATCGCCCTAACGCCTCAATGTATGAGTGGACCTGTATGGTAGGACAGCTCATAGGACAGGAAACCTAGGACCCTGAGTCGCCCTGATAATCCCTCAAATAAATAAAGGACAGAGTCGACCTGTTCATCCCAGACACGGATGAACAGGAGTCTCCACCGGCCTAGCTGGAAGGAAAAAGGAGACTGTATACAGTAACTGGATCGGCAGGTAAGCACACAGTACAACACACCTGCCGCAGCAACACAGACTGGAACCCGAGCATGAGAACTGGTGTCCACACACCATACTGGACATAGTACAATCAACCACACCTAGGTATCCAGCACACCAGTTACTGCCTGGAAACCCCCATGCAAACAAGACTCATGGGGGCCCCAGACAGAGCAGCATACAGACTTGTAGTCCCCCCTCAAGGGAACCATGACACCCCATCCCGGAGGCACACCACAGAGAGAACATGTCTAGCAAACATGCTGGACTATAGACATCAACAGACCAGACATGCAACAGCCACTAGACAAGATAACAACCACCCATACATAAACAACACCAAACATATGCAAGAATAGTAAAGGGAAGGTGAACAATGGGAACATAGGTGAGACATCATGAACACATTGATGTTCCACAAGGTGGCCCTTAAGCACTGGGCAGATAGTAGAGGACTGGCAGGAGCACAGTTCCAATACACAGCAAGGCTGGAGAAACACTGAACCCAGCCAACAGGCCACAGGCAATATAAACCTCATGGCCACACCCAGGACACACCTAAATCCCCACTAGCTAGATAATTAACCCCTCCGGCAACAGACAGCGAAGGCCCCAGGAGAAAGGAGGAGGCACCTACAGTATTTGCTGCAACCACAACACAAAAGCCGCTGGCAACAGCCTGCACGGCAACCGTGACATGGGGCACACCAAAGGCTGTGACACTTTGCCTTCCAAAAAGTGTAATACCAATCAAAAAGTCTTATGTACCCCAAAAAGGTACCAATGAAAATGTCACCTCATAGCACAAAAATGAGCCCCCACATGAGACAATAACTTAAAAAATAAAAAACAATGGCACCCGCAAAACAATCCATCAAAATCTATGCTGCAAAAAGCCATATGGCGCTCCTTCCGTTCTGAATCGTGACATGTTCCCCCACAGCAGTTTGCCACTACATATGGTATGTTGCCATATTCAGGAGAAAATGGGTAACAAATTAGGGGGTGCTTTTTCTCATGTTACCCCTTGTGAAAATGAAAAATTTAGGTCTAAAGAAACATTATATTGGAAGAAATGAAACTTTTCATTTTCATAGCCAAGTGTTTCCAAATTCTGTAAAACGCTCAGTACACCCCTTAAAATATTCTTTTAGGGGTGTAATTTTCAAAATGGGGTCAGTTTTTAAGTGTTTCCCCTGTAGAGGTTTGTCAGGGTCTCTTCCAATGCAAAATGGTGACTAAAAACCATTCTCGCAAATCTGTCTCCAAACTCGATATGGCGCTCCTTTCCTTCTGACCACTGCCAGTTCCCCATAGAGCAGTTTACTGCCCCATGTGGTTTATTTCTGTAAACTGCAGAATTAACGTAATATATATTGAGGTTTATTTTGCTGTTAACCCTTGCTGTGTTGCAAGAAAAAAAATGATTAACATTGTAACATAGTACATAGTAACATAGTAACATAGTACATAGTAACATAGTACATAAGGCCGAAAAAAGACATTTGTCCATCCAGTTCGGCCTGTTATCCCGCAAGTTGATTAACATAAAAAAAATCTACCAAAAAAGTGACATTTTGAAATTTCACCTCTATTTTCCTTTAATTTTTGTGGAACACCTCAAGGGTTAACAAAGTTTGTAGCATCAGTAATGAATAGTTTGATAGGTGTTTTTTTTTCTAAAATGGGATAATTTATGGGTGTTTTCCATTACGTAAGCCCCCTCAAAATCACTTTATAACTGACTTGGTGCTTAAAAAAATAAATGGTTTTGGAAATTTTGTTGAAAATTTTAAAAATTGCTTCTAAACTTCTAAGCCTTCTAACATCCTAAAAGAATAAAATGACATTTACAAAATTATGCCAACATGAAGCAGAATGTTAAGGTATAAATATTTTAGGAGGTATCACTTTCTGTTTTAAAAGCAGATAAATAAACATTTTGGAAATTGCAAATTTTTACATTTTTTTTGTAACTCTGGGAATTTTTTATAAATAAAGGTGAAATATATTGGCTCAAATTTATGACTGTCATGAAGTACAATGTGTCACGATAAGTAAAAGTGTTCCAAAGTTATTACCACATAAAGTGACACATGTCAGATTTGCAAAAATCTGCCTGGTATTTAAAATCAAAAGTGGCTCAGTACTGAAGAAGTTAAAGAGGTTTTCTGATAATAATTATATTTTGTATAATTCCGCCAGCCTGCCTACTAAAAAAAAAGATTCAAACTTATCTGCTCCACATTACTCTGATCCTCCATGCTGCCTCTGCTCTATCCATCTTCCGGTCCCGCCACTGTCTTGCCATGTCACTGCTAAAGCCAGTCATTGGCTAGAGCAGTGCATGTGATAATGCCCATGTCAAGCTGGATGTAATTAGAGATGGACTGGAAGATGAAGGGAACAGAGGCAGCACAGAAGACCACAACAATGTGGAACAGGTATGTATGAATCTTTTTCAGGAGGCATGTTTGGGGGATTACTTAAAATATAATTATAATTGGAAAATCACTTTAAATACAAAATTGCAGCAAACATAAATATGTCAACACAACAAAAGCCATTGAAAAAGTAAAATTTAAGTTTGCTGCAACAGTTTATTTAATCCTTTGACACATTTTTATGTTTAAGATATTTTAAAGAACTTTTGATGATGTTATTTTAAAATCTCCATGTCATCTATGCTTAAACAAAAACATAAAATCCTATAGTTTTCTCACTGGCCACTAAACCTAATCACAGACACCACTTCTTGGTCTATACAGATCACATTACTGCAGTTATATATTTTTCTAAACCTGCCTGTAATGATAAGGAAATGTCACCTCTGTGTATAGATAACCCAGGATCCACCATTCACAGCAGGTGATTGTCAAACCTTATGTATTCTTTCCTTGTACAATGACGTCTGCATAGGTCACAGAGCATGCCTGGAAAACTCTCCCATAGAAGTCAATGAGGTCCCCTCCTGTCCATTGTGTTGATGATTGTGTTGATGTAATGCAGTTTTTTTTTTTTATGCTTTGTAAATGCTGTTAAGAACAGCTCAAGAAAGATGGCCACCCACATAATCAAGTTCAGAAAATACAATTTAAAAAAATCTCTAATCAGAAAATAAAATCAGATTAGATGAGTTACTATCTGGTTTTGACTGTCAGATAAAATCTTTGGTGACACATTTCTTTTAAGGTGACCTATATCAGCTTCCAGAAAGGAAGTGGCATATCACTTATCACTTCTTGGCAGGAAAGGGAGAAGATGAGTATTTTGGATGCCAATGTTTTACAAGGAAAATCTATACAAAACACTGACTTTGGGGTTAGATTGTGTCTGGCACAGTTTATAATTGCACTGTCTGACAGTGTTTGTGAGTCACTCTCTGGCAGACAGTGTCCATGGGGCATTGTTGAAGCAACTCTAGCAGTCCTCTAGCAAAGATAATGAGGAAAGTCAGAAACTATTAATGAGAGCACATGCTATGGCTATCATTAATGAGGAGTGTGGTGAGGAGTCTGATGATATTGACAAAATGCTTCACATGCTGCATATAAAATTTTCTATAGTTGTGTTGATATTAGTAGCCTTATATGTGAAGTGAGACTTGCTTTCCAAAGATTTTACATAACATACTAAATGGTTAAGTGCTCATTTCACTTATAGTTCTTTTGGATATTACTGGTTTTCACTTTGTTAATCTCCTAAGTACAGAGCAAAGGAATCCATAATACACTTTTCTTGACTTAGGTGTGGGACGTTTTAAGCTTTCACCCACAGTATCAGCAGCATCATTAATTCCTGAGCTACCACAATAGAAGCAGATCTGGCCTTGACAGTTCCTTTGAAGGTTTTTGGCCATAATTTGCCTCTGCTCTTTATTGCTACAGCGGCCACCAGCCTTCTCCTCTGATGTCTTCTCCCCCTCAGCACCTTAATCTGTCTCCCAAGACATGTCTACACACAATCATCATCATAGCCCTTACCATTCCTGCAACTTTTATCAGACTGTGATATTTCATGGTGGGCTCCTGGGACCCCCTCCCGATTCCCTGCTCTGCAATTGTCCACAGTACCAATATTGCCCATACCGCCACCACCTTGGCTACAAGTGCCATCAAAATTACCACTAACACAGCTATACTTGGGGCCCCCGCCTACCCCAGAACCTACTCCTTATGGTAGTCCAAACTCTGACTGCTTTTACACAAGTCATCAACAGGGAGACTCTCTTGACTATCTGTCATAGTGTGTGGTGGGAATTTGTTGCATGTTCTTAGGAAAAACAAAGGCACCCCACTAGGAGGGGGCAGTGAAGACAGACAGGATACAACTAAAAGGCTTCTCTGAGCCTGCAAAGAGGAGAAGCAGGAGGAATGCTGTGGCCCCTGGCTCCAAGGCACAGTGTCAGACTCATAGGTGACCTCCATGTCATCCTGCTGTGATTGAGAGGAGGATTGAGCTATCCAGTCCACAATCTCCTCCTCTTTGACCTGAATAATTATGTTGCACCTTTCGGAAGCTAGGGAGAACTCTTGTCTATTATTACCTGCATGGTTACTGCTGCTACTACCCACATTCTTGCTCTGGTAGGATGGGGCCTAGGTCGTTTATGTTGAACTCTTCCATATTACAGACTATTTTTTTATAAGGCCTAATGAAAACTCACAATTTACCTAAATGGTTTTGTACTAAGTCACATGTATTACAGGACAGTTATAGCAAAATTGCAAAATGCAGGAAGGCCGATAAGATTTCTGATTACTATGCTATTTGCATTTAAAAGTGCAGGTTCAAGTGCAGTTTCAGTTCTTTTCTATTAAGACACATGTTGCAAACTTGGAAAGCTATCTCTCTGTTCAAATGAAAAAAAAAAAAAAAAAAAAAATCTTGCAGGTGGATGGTTTTGTAATCCAGTACCACTAGAATGAGGTGCTCCAGCAGCAGCTACATAAAACAGTGTGCCCAGCACTTCATGCCCACACTTCCTCAAGGCTTTCCCTAATCAAATTCCCTCAATTAATTTTTTTTTTATTCTTTCTGTACAATGTTCCTGTTACACTATAATATATACTCTTTACACTGTGTAAAATAGTTTTCTCTCTCTCTCTCTCTCTCTCTCTCTCTCTATATATATATATATATATATATATATATATAACATTGTTTTCTCTATACTGTGTAAAATAGTTTTCTCTTTGAGATAAAAAAAAGCTGAGCATGGCATGGGATAATATCCATGTGAAAGGAAAGAATAAGAGTGTGAGTAGTAGCTCATCTGATTTTGTGTTGGGCAATAACAACTATATACAGTATGCATGTGTAAGAATGTAAGTCTTCTGTGGGCTTGCTGCTGGTGTTCAGAGAATGCCATCCAAAGAGGTGGCCAGATGTATAACATATACTAGGAGAGGAAAAAGAAAAATACCAAGGCTAGCGCTTTCCACAATTGAAGACTTTTATTGAAGACAAAGCAATATTGATTGGACTTCTTGTATCTCTTTGTCTTCAATAAAATTCTTCAGTTGTGGAAACTGCTGGCCTTGGTATTTGTCCTTTTCTTATCCAAGTATAAAATTGTTTTCTATCAGAACCTGCATAGACCCATCCACCCTCATCAAAAGCTCAACACAGAATGACCACTTCTCTGTTCTGTCGAGGCATCTCCCTGCCTTCTACCCCCAGAGTCATGTGAGCATCCTTCTTATACCTTCCTTGTGATTTTGCCTGCCAACATGTGCAGTAAAATTGTGCTCCATACTATTTTACTTGATTTGTCTGAAACAAACCTGAACATTTTCAGGTTTGACACATTTTTTGGTGAAGTTCTAAATTAACCCAGTTTGTTGCAAGTTGATTTGCACATCCTTAATTTAAAATTGTAAAATGCAATGTGTAATTTATCTGTTGTCCGCTGCTAGTCCATGGTCAATGTCCTTACAACTTTTTTTTACGAGATCATTTTTATTAAGTTTAAATAATAAATCTCTAACAATAAATAATGTACAGAAATAGACCACACAGAATAATTATCAAGATGTTGTACGTCGACAAAACTTTCAAATACTATATAAACCACCTCCACCACCTTATTCTGGTCTGAGGAACCCCAATACATTAAGATCTCAATAAATCTCCACTATATATATAGTGTATATATGAACTATAGTGTATGATTCACAGGAACATTTCCAGACCTTGGACCGATTATATGTGACTTCATATTGAACATATGCAGTCATGACCCTTGTAACATATGCAATTCTATATTGGGGACTCAAAATCCATAAGTCTGCGTGAATACTGAAAGGAATTGTTCTTATTCTAACTGCAGACGACTGCTCCATACACCTGATAGCGTCTGTGTATTCCATTTTATTTTGGATTTTATTTCTAAGAGGAGGCAGCCAGTCTACATTTTTATTTATTTTATTTATTTTATTGTGCATATATTTGATCTATTGTGGAAGCCACATGTATTGATAGGGATATTTTATTATAATTTTTTATCTAAATGTGTTATTGCCTTTAAATAAAATTCTAGCGACATAATCCTACTCTACGTAACTCCATCTATCAAAGTGCCCATCCACTTTTGCAAATTTCTTCTACTTCCATTTGGTGTGTTGGGTGTAACACCAGTTTGGAGCACCTATACATCACCAGTGAGAAGGTGAGCCGTCCTATGCCATCTTTTTATGTAAGTATGGTACTCGCTATACTCGTTTACCTAGCCTATTCTTGTGAGATTTAACAACTCTCACAAGAATAGCTTGTCTATTCCCTGGCTTTGAATTGGTTCTGGGAAATTGGACAGCATCACAGCCAGGGAGAAGGAGTCGCTCAATGAGAAGAGCAAAGGTCTCCTCTTCCCTGTACAGATGCTAATAATTAACATTTTACGCTGGGTTCAGACCTGAGCATTCGGGATGTCGCGCTCTGTACGCGCATACAGAGACAAGCGAACGCCCATGGTCGCACGTTCCCGGAAGTCTATGTACGGGAACACGCGACAAAACGCCCCAAAGAAGCTCATGTACTTCTTGGGGCGTCGGGCGTTTTACAGCGCGATAGTACGCACTGTAAAATGCTCAGGTGAGAACCAATCCCATAGGGAATCATTGGTTCTTGCCTGTTGAGCGTTTTACAGCGCGTAGGAGCACGCTGTAAAACGCTTAGGTCTGAACCCAGCCTTAGGCATGAGAACAGAGAAGGTGGCATTGAGGTGTAACAGAGGGGTCAATTTTTAAAATTAAATAGTACAATGGCAACTACTCAAGGCAGACTACAGTATAAGATATTGATTCTACAAAAAAAATCTGGTAACAATTCCTCTTCAAGTATCTGTGTTGAATTTTTTTTTTTATCTTTTTATTGTATGCAATAATAAAAAGAGAAGAGCACATTAAGTCTAGATGTATACTGCTTCACCAGCCTCTTCATTTTAAAATGTATTGTACTTATACCTGGTTGCAGATAAAACACTCATTAATATTTTGTATAAAATACTGAATCTCCAGGAAGAACAATTAAACACTGTTTAAGGACTAAAAGACATGCAGCGAGGTAGAACATTTTAATTTAAAATGCTTGATTTTATGTATTTAACAAAAAACTAATTTAAAATAAGAATGCAATAAAATTTGTTAAAAAGAATAAAGGGAAGGTCAAAATATTAACTAGTTAAAATGTATATTACAATAAATAAAATGCATCCTCATCTAATAAATATACTTGACTTTTTCACCATATATAATTCAAATATGTATGCTATTACATATTCACAGTAAATTTCTCATAATTTTTGCAGCAATTAAGCCATGCTGCTTTCTATATTCCTAATTTGCTAATTTAACTTATTATTTCTTGGGTATTATTTCTGGTTGTTTTGTTATCAGACAGAATGGTAAATCTGGAAGTATAGCTCAGGTTTTTAGCTATTAAACAGAAAGCCAATTAAATTCACTAGAAGACTATGGAATATTTAATATTACCTTCCGGGTCCGGATTAAAGTTTGGCATAATAAGGCAAATGTATAACAAAGTACCCGCCCCAACAGGGGCGACCCTTCTTCTTGATGGCTTAACCTTGTAAAATCCACTGGTAGCCTAGCTTTGTAGGTTTGGCATGTTTCCTCAGTATATAGATGCCTGGTTCTTCAGGGGACAAATACTGTATGCGTGCTCGCTCTAAGGTATTACTTATCTAACTCCTTGTTATCTGCACCCTGTTGTGATGTATCTCAAAAGGAAGGCTACTTTACATATGCATTCTTATATTATTCGAATGTAAACAATTCTATCTCAGTGTTGAAGCTGCTTGGCATTAGTGAATTCATGTTAAATATCCATTTTGTTTCCGCTCTAGACATTTCTTTATTAAAGTCACCACCCCTTTTGTTCTTCTTAACTATTTCTGTTCCGCAGAACGTTGATCCACTGTAGCTTCCTTCATGCTTTTCTTTATAGTGGCGTGATAGTGGGTGTCCCTCAGATTTCTTTTGGATATTATATACATGTTCCCCTATTCCTTACTTTATCTGCCTTTTTATGCGCCTGATGTATATTTTATTGCAAGGACATGTTGTTACATATATTACTCCCCAACTATTATAGGTGATAAATTGTTTAATGCCATATTTATGGGAACCCTCATTATTATTTGTTTGCGTTTGAATTATATTGCTATGTGATTTTTTTATATCCCACACATCTTTTACAGGGGTAACATTCTTTTAGCTGACTTGCACTTTGCATCTCCTTTTTATTGCTTATTGATATACATTTGCTTGTGGGTGCCACCATCCTGCCTATATTTTTGGATTTCCAGTATGTAAATTTTGGTTCTACCGGAAATAATTCACCAAATATTTTATCTTCTTTTAAAATATCCCAATGTTTTTTTTAACAATTTCTTAAAATGTGCTACCTGACTGTTATATGGTAGGATAATTGGGGGGATTTATGCTTCTTCTTCTATTTTATTTTTTTCTGGCTCCCTTTTCTCTAGCATAACCTGTCTATTTATGGTGCCTATTTTTATTTTCTGCTTTACTATTTTCTCTATATTGTACCCCTTTAATTTAAACTTTCTCTGCAACAGTTCCGCCTCCCATTTATATTCCTTCTCTTCTGTACAGTTTTTTTTAATCCGTAAGAACTAACTCCTCGTTACTTTCTCCAGCCAGTGTGGTAGGTGGCAACTTTCCATAGCGATGAAACTATTCGTATCAGTCTGCTTGTTTATATGGTTTTTGTGCATATTTTATTGTCCTAAATGTATATAGTTAGGTCCAGAAAGTGGATTTTTTTTTTTGCTATAACTAGGGGTGAATTCTAAATAAAACAATTTTTTAAAAATATTTTTTAAAAATCCCTGTACACTTTCTTTCCCTCCTTCCCATATAAAAAGTATGTCATTGATAAAACGCCAACAGAGTACGAGGCCCACCCGGAGTCCACCATCTGGTTGGATGTATAGATGTTCCCACCATCCTACATACAGATTAGCGAACCCCGGTGTGAACCTCATCCCCATCGCGGTCCCCCATGTCTGGAGGTAAAACTCTTTATTATATAAAAAATAATTCCTTTTTAAAATGAACATGATGCATTCCCCTAAGTATTCAATCTGTAATTCTGACATTCCGCCTGCGGTTTAAAAAAAATAATTTGCCGCGTCACATCCTTTCTGATTTTCGATCACTGTATACAGCGATTTGACATCCAGTGTGCCCATTATATAGTTTTCTTTCCATTGGATGCCATTTAAAATCTGTAGTGTATGCTTAGTGTCTTTTAAGTATGTAGGAAGTGACTGTGCATAATGTTGTATATGTTGATCTACATACTTGGACAAAGAGCTTGTTAAACAATCTATAATGGACACAAATGGTCTTCCTGGTGTTTTTTGTGTATTTTTATGTATTTTGGGGTTGTAGTAAAATGCAACAATCTTTGGGTGTTCAATATTGATGTATGTTGCTTCTTTTTTTTATATAGGATCCCTAGATTTCTTCCTTTTTGTACTAGGGCTTTTAGTTCTTTTTTTGAAAACCACTGTGGGGTCATTTTTTATATGTTCTATTATCGCCTAATATATTTTTAGCCTCGTCATGGTAATCTTCTCTATTCCTGATCACAATCCCTCCCCCTTTGTCTGCAGGATGAATCATGATTTTATTATTGTCCTGCATCTAAATAATGGCTTTCTTCTCTTCCTTAGTCACATTGCTAATATACTGGGGTTTCTTTGGTATTTGGGTTTTTCTGATCTCTTTTGTTACCTGGTTGATGAACGTGTTAAAAGCAGGATAATATTCCTGTAGCGGGTTTTTTGATTTTGGTTTTAAATCAGTATGTTTGAATTGGTCTGTATTTCGTTTATCATTTAATTGCTCTTTTTAATTATTATGTGTTTCTGCCCCTTTTATAGATTTTTTCAGAAAGTATTTTTTAGGGCTAACCTCCTCATACATTTTCTAACACCTATAAATGCTATAAACTTATTAAAAAGTGTGGTTCAGGAAAGCTTCAAACCCTTCTGTAAAATACATTTGTCTCCTTTTGTAAGTGTATGGTTACTTAAGTTATATATTCTTTGACCTAGAGATTCATCTTTATGCTTGTCTTCTATTAGTTGCTTTTTCTTTTCGGTGAGTCCCCCCCCCCCTTCTTTGCACTTAAAAAAATCCTGTTTTACTGTCTTTTTTTATTATTGTGGATTTCCTTCTTACTTCCTCCACCTCTCCATCTTGGGGTATTATTTGTTTTTTCATATAGATATATATATTTCCTTTTTTTTTGCTTATTTTTTCATCTTTCTTATTTTTCTGTGCTTCTTTCGTTCCTTCATTCCTGAATTTTTTATTTCCTCTACTTCTATACTGGCTTTGTTATTTATTGGGGCTAACATCTCTGATGCTTTTTCTGTTTTTCTTTCTTTCTTCCTTTTTTTTTTTTTTTCTATTTCTGTCTCTTTTCCCTTTTCTTCCTCATCTATAATTTGGCTGAGGGGGTTGAAGCGATTCTGTGTAGGAACTTCTGGCTTATGAATCATTACTATTGGAGAGGGAGGCATACTACAGTTTAGATCCCCCATTTCTTCTACTTCATTATGTGTTGTGAGGAGGGAATCATGATAGCTCTGTGTTTCTGGCAGGTATTCATCTATTGTTTCAATTGAATTACCGTTTTCACCCATTACTTCCTCAATGATTTTAACTGGTAGCAAATGTCTTAAATTTCTACATCTTTTTATCTTTTATTTCTTCCTCTTTTATATGTATTCTTCTTTTAATTTTATTTACTAAGGGCTGTATCTCTGGGTGATCTTTCCACAGTCTGAGTTTTTCAAATAACTCCCAAATTTCCTTACTAATATACATTAGTCTCTGGCTTCTTTTATGTATAATAAAAGTAATGTCTCTCCTTAAGAAATCATGGAACATTTGCTCCCATTCCCTAATGATAGCCTTGTCTCCCATATCTTCAGATAGAGTTTTTTCTACTCTCAACCCTTTTGGGACTATGTCCCATTCAATATATTTTCCCAATGTGATAATCTCCCATAAATCCTTCATCTCTCCTACTAACAAACTTTCTAGTTGTTGTAATGTATTTATGATGATCGGAAAATGTGAATAATAATCATTATTGTAATTTGTTTGATCAGTCCTTGGTGGTCCAAAGATCATTTGGACTCTTTGTATTCTTTCTATCCTAACCCACAACAATTCAGACATTATTCTAGATATTCGGGGGAAGCAACTTTTCTAGCTGCTCCCTTGAAACTTGCGGTATTAGATATAAATTCATATTTCAATAGTGCTTCTTTCCTTATTGCCCCTGATATGGCAACAGTATCGCAATAGGACCACACAGAACAACTGTACCAAAAGCACATAGTAATATACATTAATCTTATTAGGGGAGGCTCAGAGGACATATTTACATTCAGGGGCCCTAATCGCATAAAAAGAAGGACAGAAAATAAATCCATTAGTACCAAATTAATCATAGAGTAAATAGCGAGAGGACCCCACAATTATTTTGATTCCACTGCTACTGGCTGAACTTTAATTAAGATGGGCCAGGTACACTACTGGGATCCTACGTACCCTGGTATGTGTAACCGCTGCAAAAAAAAATAATATATATATATATATATATATATATATACACAGTACAGACCAAAAGTTTGGACACACCTTCTCATTCAAAGTTTTCTTTATTTCCATGACTATGAAAATTGTAGATTCACACTGAAGGCCTCAAAACTATGAATTAACACATGTGGAATTATATACATAACAAACAAGTGTGAAACACCTGAAAATATGTCATATTCTAGGTTCTTCAAAGTAGCCACCTTTTGCTTTGATTACTGCTTTTCACACTCTTGGCATTCTCTTGATGAGCTTCAAGAGGTAGTCACCTGAAATAGTTTTCCCTTCACAGGTGTGCCCTGTCAGGTTTAATAAGTGGGATTTCTTGCCTTATAATTGGGGTAGGGACCATCGGTTGTGTTGTGGAGAAGTCAGGTGGATACACAGCTGATAGCCCTACTGAATAGACTGTTATAATTTGTATTATGGCAAGAAAAAAGCAACTAAGTAAAGAAAAACGAGTGGACATCATTACTTTAAGGCCTCTTTCACACGGGCGTGAGTTTTTTTGCCCGGATAAGAGCCGGGTGCGTTGCGGGAAAATGCGCGATTTTTTCTGCGCAGGTGCAAAACATTGTCATGCGTTGCACTCGCGTGAGAAAAATCGCTCATGTTTGGTACCCAAACCCGAACTTCTTCATAGAAGTTCGGGCTTGGGATTGATGTTCTGAAGACTGTATTATTTTCCCTTATAACATGGTTATAAGGGAAAATAATAGCATTCTGAATACAGAATGCATAGTAAACCAGCGCTAGAGGGGTTAAAAAAAATAAAAAATAATTTAACTCACCTTAGTCCACTTGCTCGCGAAGCCCGGCATCTCCTTGTGTCTCCGCTGCTGATGAACAGGACCTGGGGTGAGCTGCTCCATTAAATACAGGTTAAGGACCTTCGATGACGTCACTCCGGTCATCACATGGTACGTCACATGATCTTTTACCATGGTAATTCACCATGGTAAAAGACCATGTGATGACCGGAGTGACGTCATCGAAGGTCCTTAAGCTCTATTTAATGGAGCAGCTCACCCCAGGTCCTGTTCATCAGCAGCGGAGACACAAGGAGATGCCAGCTTCGCGAGCAAGTGGACTAAGGTGAGTTAAATTTTTATTTTTTATTTTTTAACCCCTCTAGCGCTGGTTTACTATGCATTCTGTATTCAGAATGCTATTATTTTCCCTTATAACCATGTTAGAAGGTAAAATAATAATGATCGGGTCTCCATCCCGATGGTCTCCTAGCAACCATGCGTGCAAATCGCACGGCATCCGTACTTGCTTGCGGATGCCATCCGATTTTCACGCACCCCATTCAAAATCGGACAATATAGAGCATGCTGCGATTTCAACTGAACGCACAAGTGATGCGTTAAAAACATCGCTCATGTGCACAGCCCCATAGAAATGAATGGGTCCGGATTTAGTGCGGGTGCCATACGTTCGCCGCACGGATCGCACCCGCACGGAAAACTCGCCCGTGTGAAAGGGGCCTAAGAAATGAAGGTCAGTCAGTTCGAAAAATTGGGAAAACTTTGAAAGTGTCCCCAAGTGCAGTCACAAAAACCATCAAGCGCTACAAAGAAACTGGCTCACATGCGGACCGCTCCAGGAAAGGAAGACCAAGAGTCACCTCTGCTGCGGAGGATAAGTTCATCCGAGTCACCAGCCTCAGAAATCGCAGGTTAACAGCAGCTCAGATTAGAGACCAGGTCAATGCCACACAGAGTTCTAGCAGCAGACACATCTCTAGAACAACTGTTAAGAGGAGACTGTGTGAATCAGGCCTTCATGGTAGAATATCTGCTAGGAAACCACTGCTAAGGACAGGCAACAAGCAGAAGAGACTTGTTTGGGCTAAAGAACACAAGGAATGGACATTAGACCAGTGGAAATTTGTGCTTTTGTCTGATGAGTCCAAATTTGAGATCTTTGGTTCCAACCACCGTGTCTTTGTGCGACGCAGAAAAGGTGAACGGATGAAGCATGGAGGAGGAGGTGTTATGGTGTGGGGGTGCTTTGCTGGTGACACTGTTGGGGGATTTATTCAAAATTGAAGGCATACTGAACCAGCATGGCTACCACAGCATCTTGCAGCGGCATGCTATTCCATCCGGTTTGCGTTTAGTTGGACCATCATTTATTTTTCAACAGGACAATGACCCCAAACACACCTCCAGGCTGTGTAAGGGCTATTTGACTATGAAGGAGAGTGATGGGGTGCTGCGCCAGATGACCTGGCCTCCACAGTCACCGGACCTGAACCCAATCGAGATGGTTTGAGGTAAGCTGGACCGCAGAGTGAAGGCAAAAGGGCCAACAAGTGCTAAGCATCTCTGGGAACTCCTTCAAGACTGTTGGAAGACCATTTCAGGTGACTACCTCTTGAAGCTCATCAAGAGAATGCCAAGAGTGTGCAAAGCAGTAATCAAAGCAAAAGGTGGCTACTTTGAAGAACCTAGACATATTTTCAGTTGTTTCACACAGTTTTGTTATGTATATAATTCCACATATGTTAATTCATAGTTTTGATGCCTTCAGTGTGAATCTACAATTTTCATAGTCATGAAAATAAAGAAAACTCTTTGAATGAGAAGGTGTGTCCAAACTTTTGGTCTGTACTGTATATATATATATATATTGTGAAGACATTTGTTGAGCATTTTATATGGCTTTATCATTGTATATTAGATACATACTTTATTTGTGGGGGTTTCTTCTTTATATTTAATTTAAATAAAGTTTAAGTTTTATCATAGGATTTGCTATCCTTACTGTAATTAGTAATGAGCAGCGTGGTCAATATTTAAATTTGCCCTATTTTGCTAATATTTGGCCAAATATTTGTTATATATTAGCAAATTTGAGAATTTGCGATTATTTTCTTGAAAATCGGCAATGTAATATGCGCGTATTGCGCGCACAATACAGACGTGGGTCACTGTTGCTAGATTTTCAAGCTGCTAGAAGTTTCCTGAGACTTGAGAAAATGGTTGGCATGGAAGAACATCACAATAGCTTTATATGGATTTCTGAAAGAGATAGCAGGGTCATTGCTGTGCTCTGTGCTTTACTGTTTAATTACATTAGATAGTTAATTAGTTAGTATATATATATATATATATATATATATATATATATATATATATACTAACTAATTAACTATCTAATGTAATTAAACAGTAAAGCACAGAGCACAGCAATGACCCTGCTATCTCTTTCAGAAATCCATAAAATTATATAAAATGGCTGCTGGGGAAGTTCTTATATAGTTAGGGTTTGGTAAATTTCCTATTGGTTGCTAGGGATGCTGCTAAGCTCAGACAAAGACACTGTAGCCTTCTGATTGGCCCACAGGCAAGAAGGGAGGTTACTATAGAAAAAAAAAATCTAGAATTGCGAATATGAATATATGGCACTATATTCTAAATCTTCACAAATTCTCAAAGTGGTAATATTTGCGATTTATTGTACTTACAAACATCCATTGGTAAAAGGCGTATATAGATGCCTATATATAGGGCATCTATATACACTTTTTAACAATGGATGTTTATAAGTACAATAAATCTTACTGAATATTAAACACCCTGGGTATTGCACTATGTTCTGTTTCTCCTGAAGGAGAGAAAAATTGTTGCTGGTCGGTTTCGGGATTGATATTGGAGATGCACTGGTGATATCGTGGAATCTCCATAGAATCTTCCTGTGAGTGAAACCCCTGCCTGTGGAAACCTAGCGCGGACCCATCTACATGTACTTTGGTTGTCTTTCTGGAGAAGGGACTTACTCCTTTTTTTGGGACTGCTGCTTTAACCGCTCCTGATATCGGACAGAAACCTTCTTTGTGTCTTCCACAGGTATGTACTCTACATCCACTATTCATAGTCACTATTTTGGCACTCTCATACTGTATACAGTCTCCAACTCTACACACAGCCAAATTCATACTCCATAGAGGATAAAAACAATTAAAATGCTGCTGCATAACTGGAAGCCTCGGGCCACTGCAACCATTTGCATCGTTGTCTTGGAAAGGACCAGAACATGATGCAGTGACACCTCTCCAAAATACCCACCTCTATTTAAAATAGGAAATGCAGAACACACAACTCTTTTTGTTATTGCTATTTGTGTACATTGGGTGGCTTTAGGTGGCTTTAGGTGGCTTTCTGGCTTCTTTTTGAAAACACGGCCTGCTACAGCTCTTGCTGTTTTCATATCACCTGAATAAAACACTAGAGGACAGACAGACTGCAAAAAAGGTGAAAAGAGCCACAAGAAAACATAGCAAAAAACACAGGTTGCCAAAAACATATGGTTATTCTGAAGTTTTATAGCCAAAAAATGAAAAAAAAAAATGTATTGCAAATGAGGTCATGAGCATAAGGGACACTTGAGAAGAATCAATTAAACTGAAGGGCAATTCGATATTCCTTAAAAACCTGCAATAAGGTACTGCTTCTAGTGGTATTTCAATATATGATAATTGGTAGTAATACAATTTCCAAAATGTTATCTGAAATCAGATCTTTATTTTTAAGCATTACCTGACTTTAATAAATATATCCTGTATATGAAGTATTGCATTTGCAAATGTTAGCAGCTTGTTAGTATTAGTAGTTCCTGGTGGTCATTCAGTTTTTTTAACAGCCTGAATAATAATAGACAGATAGAGCCAATTTGTTTTACTAGTCCCATTTATGTAGAATCCTACATTGTATAGAAAACATAACAGGAAACCATCCTTAAAACAAATGTTCTGGTTTTCAGAGTCAGCAGCTGTGCAGTCTCAGAAGCCAAGATCTACACAATTCTATTGCGTTAGTTACAGCAAAGCTCATTTTTCCCTTGACACATTAGTATTGTACAATCAAATTCATAAGCATAAAACATAGCTTTATTCAGTTATAAATCCTGAATATACAGTTTTATGTGCTCACAAATTTAACATCGCCATCAGCTTTTTTTTATTCTGTGCATATGATATACAGTATATTGGAGACCACAGGTAAAAGTGGTGGTAAAATCTGGGAGTTGAGGAATGGGGTAGGGGATTATAAATCAATAAATATATATTGAAAAATTTCTCTTCATCTGCCTAATGGGAAAAAAAAAAAAAACTTTATTGTACATGGAAAACAGGCTTCAGAAGAAAGCAGTATTTTTAAAGAAACTTTCAGTTTGCTTATTTTATTTATATTCATATTTCTTGCAAACTCCTGCAAATTATAGTTTTGGAAAATATATGTATGTTTTGCTTCCCAAAACATTCAATAGTGTTGAGGTATGGGCTATGGATTGGCCTTTCCCTAATGCCTCATTCATATGTCAGTGTTTTTGCCAATGATTTCCATTGGTGATTGTGAGCTAAAACTAGGTGCAGCTCTAAACAAAGAACTTTATGTCTATGGAGGCTCCAATCCTGGTTTTGGCTCACAATCACTGATGGAAATTAATGACCAAACACTGACATGTAAATGAGGCTTAATTCTGAGAACAGCAGCACCTTTTTTAAAGTAAATAAGTTTATGTTGATTGTTAAAAGTTGATTTACTATAGTTTCTATCTCTCTGGAAATACAGATGAAACTCTAAAAATTATAATATTGTCCAAAGTTCATTTATTTCAATAATGCAACTTAAAAGGTGAAACTAACATATGATATAGACTCATTACATGCAAAGCGAGATATTTCAAGCCTTCATTTGTTATAATTTGGATGACTATGGCTTACAGCTTATGAAACCCCAAAGTCACAATTTTGAGGTCCCCTTTGCTCAGGGGGTATGGATTAATCAGCTGACTAGAGTGTGACACTTTGAGCCTAGAATATTGAACCTTTTCACAAAATTCTAATTTTAAGCTGCATTAATGCAATTCCTTTTAATTTGCATTAGGCCTCTTTCACACAACAGTATGTCCATTTCAGTGTTTTGCGGTCCGTTTTTCACGAATCCGTTGTTCCGTTTTTTGCTTCCATTGTGGTTCCGTTTCCATTCCGTTGTTCCGTTCCATTTTTCCGTATGGCATATACAGTATACAGTAATTACATAGAACAAATTGGGCTGGGCATAACATTTTCAATAGATGGTTCCGCAAAAAACGGAACGGATACGGAAGACATACGGATGCATTTCCGCATGTGTTCCGTTTTTTAGCGGATCCATTGACTTGAATGGAGCCACGGAACGTGATTTGCGGGCAATAATAGGACATGTTCTATCTTTAAATGGCCCGCAAAACGGAAAAAAAAAACGGTCGTGTGAAAGAGGCCTAACTGAAATAGACTTTTGCAGGATATTCTAATTTTTCGAGTTTCACTTGTATATGTGTTTTTTATGAAAATGTGTGTTGTCATTATCATTGCATATGTTGACTTAAAAAAAAAATATATAGATAGATATAGAAATGTTATAAACCCGCAAACTTCTAGTGAACTTCCTTGATGCTTGTCCTAGTTATGTATGTCTGCTCTTAGCGCCAATTTTTTTAAAAAGATTTAGGTTTACTCCTCTGTAAACCTTACTCTTCAGCTTAGGTTTTGACTTTTTATAGTTTTTTTTCTTTTATTGTTTATTTAACAGCTTTATTGAGTCAAAACTTATTTCATACCCATAGCATCCAGTTATCTCCTCTCAGTTGAAAGATAGCCAGAAGCACCTGTGATTTCTTTAAGATCTGGAGCCAAAGCGAAGTTTGGATTTCTCATAACTCTGAAATATTGAGGAGCTGTTTATGTGATAACTGCTTTGGTGGCCTGTACTGTTTTAGCAGTTCCTTAATATTTTTAAACCTTTGTTTTTTATCTGCAGGTTTGTAAATTCTTGTAGTTGTGCTTAATTTTTCCTTTCCATATATGAACTATGTATGTGATAAGTCAAAAATATGAAATATAAACTGAGTGTCTGAGTAGCTCCATGGTGGAATATTATTGTCTGTTAAAGTGTAAAGTCAGCTTTTCCAGTGGGAATAGTTTTTACTAAAAGTATCCCACTATTGTCCCAGGGAGCTTTGCACTTTGGATTGCTGTGTCGAGACTCTTAAATGAGGCTCCACAGTGTTTTCTGTAGCTGGTCTCCCTAAGATCAGCCATTGTTTTGTTTGAGTAGTCTCCAAGGCATTGCTCCCGGTTAGCCAGAATCCTACTCCACACTGATGAGGGGCAACACCCTGAAACAGCTGTCTGTGGATGGATAACTAGCTTATGTCTTCCCCGTCACATCCTTAAAGCTTGTAAAAGAGCGGGATCTTGACATAGGGGCCACTTAATATGGTGGATTCGGTAATCTCTGTAATGGGGACACCCCTTTGCTTGGTTTTCCTTCCTTTGAGGGATATCTGGCTTTCACTGTGTTGAAGACCCATAACTGGGGCTCCACAATTATTTGCATATTACTAAAAGTATTCCACTGTGTCACAGCCATGGCAATGTACTGCTATAAACATCTGAGTATTGAAATAGTTAGTGGCAGTAGGGTGCATTAAAGCAGAGGGAGAAATTACATACTAACAGAACATCCTGTCAGAGCTCTCTGATTCTGACATTGCTGTATGTTACCAAAGAGTCTGCCGGCCCCATTAATTATAAGTCCAGTGGAGTAGTAGAGATCTGGCTGCTACTGAGAAAATATGTTGGGATTCACCAGATTGCAAAATAAATTTAAGGTAAAGGTGCTGGACTGCCCAAGCATGTCTCTAGACCTGAATCCTATTGAGCATTTGTGGGGCATCCTCAAACAGCAACCATGCTAGTTGTTTACCAGATTTTATCCGGAAATATCACTGAGAAGTAGATAAATATAATTTTGCAGAAATAGATTTTTCATAATTTGACCTAAGGAGGGGTTGTTAAAATGAGATTTATTAGCACCTAAATCAGACAATAAGACATTGCCAATAACTACAAGAAAACTGCAGTGTTCCTTTTAAATAAAAATGACACAGCTCAAAAAGTCGAACACTTTGAAAATGGCACAGTAAGATAAAGGTGACCTTTTGTTCATCACTAGTGTCTGCATTTTACTAAATTATGTATTTTCATTTCACATTTGCCTGTCTGGGAACATTATAATACTGTCATGAAAATCTTTTATTACAGCTGAATAGGACTTTAACTTTGATGTTAACTATTTTATATAGTTTATCAGCTACATAACTTTTTCCTTTTTGAAAGCTTCAGATGTATTTTACTTTCATTTGTAGCAAGCATTAGGTAAAATAATGTCAAGTGATAACTAAGAAAACACTTTAAACCTCTATTGAATGTGTATCTTGACATGTCAAGATGAAGCTGAACCCCTGGACAACATTGAAGCAGTTTCCAGAAAGAAAAAAAAAGAACATATTTTTTTAACTCAGATAACCATTTTGACCACTTCACTGAAAGGACATTTTTTTTTTTTTTTGGACAAACACAAATAAAACCTAAACTATATATATTTAAAAAAAAAAGATCCTCTTCTAATGCTATATGTATACAGTATATTTTCTAAAGGTCACCTAGCACAATTGTAAAGATAACAACCAGCACTTTACATTTATGGGCACCTTCATGCAATTGTGTATCAAAGTGAAATATTGAGTGAGAAATGCTTAAACACTGATGACTAGAGATGATCTTGTGGTTCGCCCGGCAGTCAGTTCGCAGCGAACTTTTCACGTTCACGATTCGTTGAACATGCAAACATATGGCGATATTCGCTCCCGCCATATTCTTTTGCATTGAGCACTTTGACCCATGACACATCCATCAGGTGGTACAGGACAGCCAATTGAGACGTTTCAGCACATGGACACACCCCCATCCTATCACTGAACCCCATCTGGCAGCCATTTTGCATTCATTCTTTTGGTAGTGTAGGGAGAGGTTGCTGTGTGGAGCAGGGACAGACTGTTAGGGACACCAAACGCTAGCTAATAGGGCCACAAAAGTCCTTTTAAGGATTGGTATAGGTGTGCTATCGATAGGTGTGACATACTGAGGGGTGTGATATATTTATAATATACTTTCTAACATAGAAAATATATTATAGTGCAGCCAAACGCTATTGGAACAAATAATTCTACTGGTGTGATATACCATTCGCCCCCCCAAAAAAACTGATTGAAGCAGGGGTGTTATATACCAATAATATACTTTCTATATAGTACATTTGGGTAGTGCAGCATTTGTCTGCGGTTCTGCTGCGTTACTGCATCTGCACAGAGTGCCAAACGCTATTGGAACAAATAATTTCTACTGGTGTGATATACCAGTTGCCCCCCAAATAAAACTGATTAAAGCATGGGTGTTATATACCAATAATATACTTTCTATATAGTGCATTTGGGTAGTTCAGCATTTGTTTGCGGTTTTCCCGCGTTACCGCATCTACACAGAGTGACAAACACGGTAGGAACAAATAATTTCTAGTGTTGGGATATACCAGTTGCCCCCCCTAAAAAACTGATTGAGGCAGGGGTGCTATACACCTGCTTCCACAAATACTGCTCTTCTATAGGGACTTTTGTCACAGGTTCATTTTTAAAATGACAGGCAGGCCATTTCACAGGGGTGGTAGGGGTTGGGCAGGTGTCCCTAAGTCGGAAGTTGGAGAAGGTGCGTGAGATAACTTCAAAGGACGCACCAGAGTTGGTTGAGTGGCTCACTCAGCCTTCCGCTTCTGCACCCTCCTCATCCTCTGTATCTTCACCCTCCTCACTCTTTGCTCTGTGCACCCCCAAAGACATCACCACCACCATATCCCCTCCGCTCGAGTCAGAGGAATTATTTTCCCATCCATTCCCAGGCCCTACCAATGCGCAGCCATTCTTGGCATTGGATCAGGAAGAAGAGGTAGCAACCACTGGGGCCTGTACTAGCCGACAGTTACATTTTTATCCAGCTACAGTCTAATGTACCTCCAGACACAGAACGGGCTTGCCTTTTCTGCCTTCGGGTCCCAGCCACTGCAGCGTGGGGACCCGATGGAGATGCGGAGGGCACCCGTACCCTCTGCAAATCCTCTGCATGCCATGGTCATCTTTGTTAACTTGCCGGCATCAGTGTTTTCACCAATGCTGGCGTATGTAGCATGGGCCCAGCTGTCAGTGACTGCTGGGTTCATGCTGCTGATCGGGCGCAGCTCCTGCACCTGACCGATCAGCCCGCCGTACATTTATGCTAATGGTCCTTAAGTCACGTCCACCAGTGCCATACATGTATGGCGAGGGCCTTAAGGGGTTAAAGAATAAATATAGAACCAAAAATAATGCAATGTGCAGGACTAGTCATGCCATAAAAAAGACAGAAGCTAAAACAGAACTTTGATAGGCCCCCTTTAAGTCTATGGAATGTGTAGATAGCAAATTTTAATGTTACAGTTGTTTGTTCATTGCTAATGGACACAGGAGATTGGGTTCTATCAGAAAAAAAAAGAAGAGATGAGATGGAAAGTGAAAACAAATCATACAATGAAAGTATATGTACCTGTAAACAAGCACTTTAAGGGGTTCTCTGGGAATTTGATATTGGTGTCCATCCTCCAATCAATATCAATATCAAATCAGCGAGGGTTCAACTCTTAGGACCCCTGCCTATGAGCTGTTCAAAGAGGAAGCAGCTCTCCTTGAGCACTTAGGCCTCTTCCTCTAGGTCGGTCACATGGCCTAGGTGGAGCTCAGTCCCTTTTAAGTGAATGGAGCTGATATGCAATACCAAGCACTGCCGCTATACAATGTAAGCAGCTATGCTTGGTATGCTGTGAGGAGGTCTGTGGGTCCAGCAAGCACAGAAGTTTCTTCAAGAAGGTAATCAGTGTGGGTGCTGGAGTTTGGCCTCTGTCCATCTGATATTGATGACCTATCCTGAGGATAGCATATCAATATCAAATTCCTGGAAAAAACCCTGTAATGAACATTTTCAATTTGTATTATGATGGAATATATTCTGTGTAGACTTCTATATAAATTGCAAATAATGAACAAGACACTAATATTTAACCTGATAAGTTGCTAACACAATGACATTTTCTGAGATTGAAAAGAAGTCCACAGTAATTTAGAAGGCTGAAAACATGTTAGAAACTGACATTTTTATTATGAGTCATATTATTGTATTTATAGCTACAGTTTACCAAAATGTACTTTGTTGTCATTTTTATTTGATGCAATATTATTTTATCTTCAGCCGTCAAGGATTAATTTTATTTCAAGAATAAAATTTAGCAAATCATTTTAGATACCATTTCTGGCAAATCCTTCTTCCCTTAGAGGAGCTGTTTGATTTGGAAAACATACTTTTAATTTTTGCTGGGCAACCTGTCAAGTGGAATGGCTTCTGGAGAGCTGAGTGTGATGGACAGGGAGTCTTTTTCTTGAAGATGACTTGGCTACAGATCACATGACTGCAATGGTGACCCACAGGCTGATATGAAGCATAGGTGCAGGGGTATTCTCCCTCTCTCCCGACTAAAATACCAAGTAAGATAATAATGAGCAGAAGGGGTAGGTCTAAGAAGAGTACACAGTACTTCCTGGCCCATTTGTCAGTCTCTGGGACCTACTTGAATCAAAGGGTAGGTGCTTGAGGCCTGGAGAGGCCTGTAACATTGCCCTTGCATCCAGGTAGTCCCCCTATAGCGCTGTTAGATTTATATGGATACACCTTAATAAAATGGGAATGGTTGGTGATATTAACTTCCTGTTTGTGGCACATTAGTATATGTGAGGGGGGAAACTTTCAAGATGGGTGGTGACCATGATGGCCATTTTGAAGTCGGCCATTTTGAATCCAACTTTTGTTTTTTCAATAGGAAGAGGGTCATGTGACACATCAAACTTATTGGGAATTTCACAAGAAAAACAATGGTGTGCTTGGTTTTAACATAACTTTATTCTTTCATGAGTTATTTACAAGTTTATGACCACTTATAAAATGTGTTCAATGTGCTGCCTGTTGTGTTGGATTGTCAATGCAACCCTCTTCTCCCACTCTTCACACACTGATGATGTGTTTCCCTCTTTATGCACTGAAGCTGGCACGTTCCCTGAGTTTTTCCAGCAAGATGGTGCACCACCACATTATGGGTGTTAGGTCCAAGCATTCCTAGATGAACAGTTTCCTGGAAAGTGGATTGGTCATCGTGGGCCAGTTGAATGGCCCCCAAGGTCTCCCGATCTGACCCCCTTAGACTTTTATCTTTGGGGTCATCTGAAGGCAATTGTCTATGCTGTGAAGATACGAGATGTGCAGCACCTCAAACTAAGGATACTGGAAGCCTGTGCTAGCATTTCTCCTGCGGTGTTGCTATCAGTGTGTGAAGAGTGGGAGAAGAGGGTTGCATTGACAATCCAACACAATGGGCAGCACATTGAACACATTTTATAAGTGGTCAGAAACTTGTAAATAACTAATGAAAGAATAAAGTTACATTAAAACCAAGCACACCATTGTTTTTTCTTGTGAAATTCCCAATAAGTTTGATGTGTCATATGACCCTCTTCCCATTGAAAAGACAAAAAATGGATTCAAAATGGCTGACTTCAAAATGGCCGCCATGGTCACCACCCATCTTGAAAAGTTTCCCCCCTCACATATACTAATGTTCCACAAACAGGAAGTTAATATCACCAACCATTCCCATTTTATTAAGGTGTATCCATATAAATGGCCCACCCTGTATGTATATTTATATGGGCTGTGCCTTTAAAAGACTATTACTGGCACAAGTATATGAGTGACTGAACAACTATATATTTATTATCTGCAATCTGAATATGTGCAAAATAAAATTTGAGTTTGCTGAAAATGTAACTCGCCACTATTTCCATACCATTCAAACAATCTGACCAATTATTATACCTTGAAATTTCTAATCTGGTAAAAGAGTGATTGTATTCCCCATAAAATATTTCTTTAGCAACTGTTATTAGAACTCTGTGTTATGGAATTTATCTGTTATTTTTCCTAAAAATTCATGATGACTTAATTTAATTTAATACATTTTAACTACTGTTGAGTGAATCAAAATATCCGAAGTTGACTTTGATCGGAACTTCAGGAAAAATTCCATTCCTAGTCATTGTGCCCACTCCATACACTAGAAAGAGATTTGTGACAAAGCAATTTGTAGCAAATTTAATTTCTTGTCAAAATTTGGTGACGCCACCTGCAAAGAGTAAGTATGCTTCCCTCCACATGTCCAGTGAGTTGGTTGGTCTGGTAGAAAATCCCCCAAAGATAGACAACACAATTAATCACCAGTATATTGTAACACATACAAATGATATTGAAAAAGACACAGTTTAACCTATTGCTCAAGATAAATGATTTGACTTTGTAAGTCATAAAAACTATAGCATTTGGTATTCAGTTGCACAATAAAATAAAATTATAAGAGTGCAGGAATGAGATATATCATTTGTACATTTAATCAGCATACTAGTTACGTTCTACAATAGCATTCTATGCTCTTGTAAATAGAGGAAATCACCAAAGCACTAATCAGATCTCAATTTTCACAACATCATCTGGTAACATGCAAATTACAAAAGAGTAGAAGCTTATGAATTTCAAACACATGTACATAAGAGATTTATTAAAATAAAATTTTATTTTACAGCTGGGTAATTACAACAAATATGATAAGACACTCAGAAAGGATAATTACATTTTCTCTTGTAAAACAATATTTAGTATTTTCTAAAGTTTGGAAGAAGGGTGGGGGGGCGAGAAATTAAGATTGTTTCCAAGATTTGGAAGTACATTTGAATGTTTCACATCAAAGTTCTAGTAACCTACTATAATACCCTATCTAAAATATGACAAGCTATCTAAAGTACTGCAGTGACTGGTTCATCACTTCCTGTCAGATATTGGTAAAGACAAGGTCTGCAGCCTGACAGCCCTGTTTGCTTTTATAGCAGGAAGGAGGGCAGTTGTTACTTTTCCTAGTGAGAAAGACAATTAGCATTGCGTTATACTATAGATGGTCCTTATAGAATGATGCCACACAGGGGCATAGATATAAATCATTGGGCCCCATGGCAAGAATATGAATTGGGCCCCCATAACTCCGCCCACTACCCACCTCTGGCCCATCCCACCACATGCCCTGGCTCCTCCTCTGTCACCCCCCGTTGTATTCATACTGACCCCGAAAATGAAAGGCACAGGTCAGTTTTTCAGCAAAGGGAACGCCGTAGGAACAAAACCCGTAAAACGGTGAAGGAATTGTTTTTTTTTATTCAATTCCACCCCGTTTGGAATTTTTTGCCCACTTCCCACTACATTGTATGTTATATTAAAGTACAACTTGTACCACAAAAGATAAGCCCTCATATAGATATGTGAATGGAAAAATAAAAAAAGTTATGGCTCAAGGAAGATAGGGAAGAAAAATGCAAAAACGAAAAAACATCCGGTATCTTAATGGTTAAAGGGTTATCCAACCCCTATTATGCCCCCCAAATGCCGGGCACCACATACAGGTAATACTTATGCCCAGGGGGGAGCCATTAGCAGGCTGCGATGAAAATGAGCCTCCCTAGTGTTACCTGTGATGCTAGGAAGGCTAGTTCACATCGATTGAGGCCTGTTATTGACTGCCCCCCCACGTCGCCGGATGTTTTCATCCATGCGACAGGGGGATGCAGTGGCGGCCGTGCAGTTATCAGGAGGGATGTCGGTGCCCGAGAGTGGGGTAAGTATAACCTGTATGAGGTACCTGTGCATTTTAGGGGGCATTATAGGGGTTGGATAACCCATTTTACTATTTTCTGCTGAAGCTTAGTTTGCATAACCCTGCAAGGTGACTGAGTGTGGATGTTCTGCTGCTGTGCTGGCTGTGCATACTATCCTCCATCAGCAAGCAGAGTTTATGGGGGGGAGAAAGCACACTGTCCTCTATCTATGAGCCTACAGTGTGTCCCCCCCTACCCCACAGGAGTTCTGCTTGCTTGCTGCTCCCCCCCCCATCAAGAATACCCACATTAACTTTTTACTCTTCTTACTGTGGGTGGCTTGGCTGTGGCACACATCAAGGGCAGGCAAATGTTTATTCTGTGCCGACGGCGGTGATGCTGGGGGGAAGGGGGGTGGCCTGGCTATGTTCAATGACCAACTGTTCTCCAGTCCAGTCCAGTGGGTGGATGATGGCTGGACCCACAGTCCTATAGATGGCGACTGAAGGCTGGATCCACTCCAGGATCTAACTGGGAAATCTGCAGCAAAAAAAATCCTCAAAATATGCACAAATTCAAAAATGATGTTACCAGAAGTGAAGCGCAGAGGAAGAGATTGCATCCACACTACTACACCCAGTATCTACTATACAACTAACCTCCCACAACCCACCCTTTACCTCACCTTTTATCCCCATGGTCCACAATACCCAAAACCTAATTCACCTATCGTCCACCACACTACTAAGCTACTACACCCATTGTCCACCATAATACTGACCTCCCACAACCAACCGTCCAGCCTAAATATCACCTACTATGCCCATCATCCAACATACCCATCACCTACTACACCCATTTTCCACCATACTTATCATTTTTCTTCTTGTATGTTACATATTACAACCTGTCTCACATTCTCTAATATCCCAGTGTGTTATTAGGTTGATTTCCAAGCGAAAGGTCACTGGTTTAAATCCAGGAGCAGCCATGAAGAATATTTCCCAAGAAAAGATAAACATTATCATCCAGCTTATCAATAGCGATATCTCTGCCTCATGTGAGTGCCATGACAGTTGGCAGAATATGAAATGAAGTCCATCCATCCATTCCAAACCCAAGAGGTGGATGTCCAGTGAACAAGTTGGTTTATCACAGGTTCTATCAGTTCTGGTGCAACAAGCATGGCAGTGTAGCTGGCTCATATGGATCAAGGACGTCCATGTAAGCACAATGCGATGTGCATTACACAAGTCTGGAATTGTGGCCCGAAAAAAGGTGAAGGAGCCTTGACTTCAATATTGTCATAAAAAGTGTCGGCTTGAGTTTGCAAAAAAGTACGAACAGTGGAAAGTAGTGGAAACCGCTCATATTGGGTGGCACAGTACCTTGCAGATACAAAAGTCATTACATTTTTTCTCTGCAATATAATTAAAGTTGCCTGCCAGTGTGTGTCAGGCCCACAGACTGTACTGTGCCCACCGCTCATATAGGGTGGCACAGCACATTGCAGATAAAAAATTAATTTAATTTTTTCTCTGTAATATAATTGCAGTTGAATGCCAGTGTGTGTAAGGCCTACAGACTATACTGTGCCCACTGCCCACCACTCATATAGGGTGGCACAGCACCTTGCAGATAAAAAAGTCATATAATTTTTCCTCTGTAATATAATTGCAGTTGCCTGCTAGTGAGTGTTAGGCCCACAGACTGTACTGTGCCCACTGCCCACCACTCATATAGGGTGGCACAGTACCTTGCAGATAAAAAAATTCCTAGAATTTTTCCTCTGTAATATAATTGCAGTTGCCTGCCAGTGTGTGTCAGGCCCACAGACTGTACTGTGCCCACTGCACACCACTCATTTAGGGTGGCACAGCACCTTGCAGATAAAAAAAGTCATTACATTTTTTTATCTGTAATATAATTGCAGTTGCCTGCCAGTGTGTGTCAGGCCCACAGATTGTACTGTGCCCACTGCCCACCACTCATAGGGTGGCACAGCACCTTGCAGATAAAAAAAAGTAATTTCATTTTTTCTCTGTAATATAATTGCAGTTACCTGAAAGTGTGTGTCAGGCCCACAGACTGTACTGTGCCCACTGCCCACCACTCATAGGGTGGCACAGTACCTTGCATGCATAGTAGCACTAATCTAAAAAAATATGACAGGCAGAGGTAGGCCACCGCACAGGGGCCGTCGTGGTCGTGGTGCTGTGATTTCCTTTGGCCCTAGAATAATGCCCAGTATTCAGAGGCCACGTACCCTGAACTCGAAAAATTAAGAGGCCACGTACCCTGAACTCGAGGACAAAGTTGACTGGCTTACACAGGACACCCAATCTTCTACAGCTTCCGCTCAGAACCTTGACGCACCATCCTCCTCCAGCTCAGCTTCGGGCACTTCTCAAGTTACCATTCGCCCGCCCGCCGCCACCACCAAGACTAGCGCCACAGCTGCTTTGCTTGATCTGTCAGAGGAGTTATTTACACATCAGTTGGATGAAATTAGTGATGTGCAACCATTATTGCCAGAGGATGTAGATAACAGGGATATGTCTCAGTCAGGCAGCATTACACACATGGACGTACTGTGTGTAATGATGATGATGTACCCGCTGTCCTGAGGCAACGCTGGAAGAGGAGTCTGAGGAAAAGGAGTCAGAGGAGGTATGTGGCTTTGAGGAGGAGGAAGACCAACCACAGCAGGCATCCCAGGGTGCTCGTTGTCACCTATCTGGTACCTGTGGTGTTGTATGAGGCTGGGGGGAAGAACAGACCTTCAGTGAGATCAGTGAGGACAAGGAACGGGACATGAGTAGCTCGGCATCCAACCTTGTGCAAATGGGGTCTTTCATGCTGTCATGCCTGTTGAGGGACCCTTGTATAAAAAGGCTGGAGGAGAACGACCTGTACTGGGTGGCCACCATACTAGACCGTCAGTATAAGCAGAAAGTGGCTGAAATGTTACCGAATTACCAGAAGTCGGAAAGGATGCAGCAGTTCCAAAACAAGTTAAAAAGTATGCTTTACACAGAGTATAAGGGTGATGTTACAGCACAACGGGAATCTAACAGGGGAAGAGGTGAAAGTAATCCTCCTCCTACCACGACCACGCCGGCAAGGACTGGACGCTTTACCGACCGTGTTGTTGATGGAGGACATGCAGAGCTTTTTAAGTCCTACGCATCGCCACAGCACTTCAGGGTCCACGCTCAGAGAACGACTCGACCAATAGGTAGTAGACTACCTCGTCTTAACTGCAGATATTGACACTCTGAGGAGCGATGAACCCCTTGACTACTGGGTGCAGGCTTGACCTGTGGCCTGAGCTATCCCAATTTGTGATAGAACTTCTGGCCTGCCCCGCTTCAAGTGTCCTGTCAGAGAGGACCTTCTGCACAGCAGGAGGTATTGTCACTGAGAAGAGAAGTCGCCTAGGTCAAAAAAGTCTAGATTACCTCACCTTTATTAAGATGAATGAGGCATGGATCCCAAAGGGACTGACAGTGGGGGATGCATTTGACTAAGAAAGGCCTGATGAGATGCCTTGGGCTAAAAATGGTCTGCATGCCGGATGACTTGCGTGACTTCTCCGCCACAAACTAGGGTTCAAGCCGCAATGTTTTAGTGCACTTTCTGCCCGGAAAACATCAATTTTTGACGGCTGCAACAATACCTAATTTTTCAGGCATGTGTACATGCCTAATTTTTCTGACCTCTGGTGCTGCACTGTGGCTGCAAAAACAAAACCCAAAAAAAAGGCACATGCATCCCCTTCGTGATCGTTACCTTGTTGTGGTGAAGGGGCTTGCGTATCACAATGAAGCGATCACCCCTATGAGTGTGTTGGCAATGTTGGCACACCCCAGATGATAAGGACATTGCTTTATTGTGAACAGACCAAAAGCGATCAGCTGGATAATTTTTCATAGAAAAAAACATTAATTTTCTTTGTGATCATCTAAGGTGATCATTAAAGCCTTCTAGGCCAACAATGGGCGTACACTGCAGAATCACTGTTTTCTGGGTGACTTCACTGTCACTGAACTACCTCAGCACGACCATAGGCTTTGCAAAAACCGCCATCGCCTGCAATCTCCCAGACGTGCGCACGAGCACAGTCAACACTACACCAAGATTGACGCATAGAGGAATACAATTTATGTAACGAGTGTGTCAGCTATTGACAACTCTTTGCGGTTGTCTAAAATCTATTCGATACACGTCCCCTGATAGGGGACGTAACAGGGATTAAACTGATAAGAATAGTACTACTTAACACACCACTCATATCTGGTAGCACAGTATATTGCAAGGCGTACGCGCAGTGCCCCAAATTGGAAGTAAGAGGACCGACCAAGCATCTTTTTCCATCTCCCGGTTCCTAAAATCTATTCAATACACCACACCGGCCCCTGGGGACAAAACAGAGATTAAACTGGTAAGAACAGATTTTTTTAATTAAAAAAAAAAGAGGACAGCCTCTGCGGAGCTGGGTATTTTTTGGCCGTGTTACTGAACGCTCATGCACAATGACTGTAGGCTCATGCGTCCTTTTGCGGAGGTGACAAACCTGGTCAGTCAAATCCAAGGCAACATCATCGACCTCATCCCATATGCGTTTTTTCTGGAGTGTGCCCTGCGAAGAGTGCTAGATCAGGCCGTAGATGAGCATGAAGAGGAAGAGTTGTGGTCACCATCACCACCAGAAGCAGCCTTGTCGTCGTCGATTGCTGGACCTGCGGCAACGCAGAGAGAGGAGTCTGAAGAAGAGGAGTCAGGGGAGGAAGATGGCTTTGAGGAGGTGGATGACCAATTACAGCAGGCGTCCCAGGGGGCTTGTTGTCACCTTTCGGGACCCTTGATGTTGTACGTGGCTGGGTGGAGGAAGAAACCTTCAATGACGTCAGTGAGGACAAGGAACGGGACATGGCTAGCTTGGTGTCCAACCTTGTGCAAATGGGAAGTTTGCGGTTGTGCAAATGGACTGTTTGCGGTTGTTTGCGGTGCGTTAAACGGGGAGTTTGGTCTGTCAGAGTTTGGTCTGTTACTGTGAAGCAGGCGTAACCCTTACACTACCTGATCGATACAACATCATACCTGATCTTAAACACACACTGGATGTTTTAAAGCACGTTATTCCAAACAATTTAGGAATGTTAGGTGATTTATGCCCTTTATGGATTAAAACCCGACTCTGCGTGAACTACGTAATTTTCCATGGGAGTTTTGCCATGGATCCGCCTCCGGCATGCCACAGTCCAGGTGTTAGTCCCATTGAAACAACTTTTCCATCACTATTGTGGCCATAAAGAATAAAGAATCCCTGTGGGTTTTAAAATTCACCTGCCTATCGAAGTCTATGGCGGTTTGCCTAGTTCGCCGGTTCGCGAACATTTGCGGAAGTTTGCCGTTTGCGAACGGAAAATTTTATGTTCGCGACATCTCTACTAATCATATGCTAAATTGTTGCAAGTCCAATTTATGTATGAGATAGCCAAGATGATTGTCTTTAAAATGATGGTAGTCTCATGTTCAAAGCTGTAGTGGATGGTGAAATTTGGAGCCTAAAATTCAAAAGTTCAAAACATTGTTACCTTTTTGCTTGTCAGTGTAAGTCACTGGATGACTGCTTACAGAAAACTGTCTGTACTTTGCCTATATTTTTTGGAGAACATTGTGCCTACATTAAGCACTACTGAGCTCATCACATGAACACTACTTACTGCATACTAAAATTTTATTGGTCAGTGTCTCATGCCATTGGGCATTTTTATTTCTGCATTTTATGGAACCTTATTTGGGTATTTAAGTGTTGTGCATACTGTACATCTGACTTTGAGGAACAATTATGGTTTTAACATATCAAATATCCACCCATTCCTTAGCTCTTATTTGGTTAAGGAGCCCAATTTCTTATGAAAAAAATTCAATACAATATATTTACATACACTAGCAAAACTTTTGAAAGCCTGAAATTCACAACATAACCACTGGGTCACCACACACAGACACATACAGGTTATACATTTTGTGACCAGTGATGAGCAGCAGGGGCAATATTTGATTTTGAGATATTTTGCGAATATTTGGGCGAATATTTGTCATATATTTGCAAATTCGAGAATTTATGATCTCCAGTCGCGATAAAATTGTGTAAAACAAAGATTTGCGATCAACACTACTCCTAAAGTAAAAGATATTGCAGCCTTCTAATTGGCCCTCAAGCAAGAAGCAGTGAGGGATCATGGGTACTGATAAAAAAAAAAATCTATAATATTCGATACAAAGATATAGCACTATATTCTAGATATTAGCAAATTCTCGAAGTGCCAATATTCACAATAAAAATTTGTGATTAGAATATTCGTGATTAACATTATTTGTGACACACTATCATAAAAATGATGTTTTGAATAGCTGTTTATGTCATACATATGATGACATTAATAGGAAAAACCTAATGCATCATACGTGTTATTCCGATATGAGAATAAGATTTTTGCTCATTACAGGCCATTTCTTTGATGCTTTAATGGCAAGTTCCAGTAAAAAGTCACAGACCTATAACAGCTTTTATTTCCACCAAAATGGGATATCCCTCTTGATGGAATTACACATCATCAGCTGCAAAGGTATATAATTTCTTATTAAAGGGAAATGCCTCTAGGGACCCATTGCTAGAGAAACAGTGCAAAGTGGAAGCTCGGAATACAGTTATATTTAGAATTAATCTGTGGAATCACATGTCTGGTGAAATTGAGCAAAACCAATGTCTAGTGAGAGCAAAACAGCTGAATTTTTACTTACTAAAGCATGTATTTACAGGGGGAACAAACAAAATTAACTAAAATTGGTGAGAAAAAGCAAAGCAGTTGCAAAATTACTCTAAGAAACTATTATGAAAATTTGTTAAATAATAAATGTTAAATAATATTTTAATATCATCACAAGGAGCAAACATCTAAACATTTTAGATAGTTAACAAAAATAAATAAATACAATAAACAATTGTTAGGCCATTTGAACAGCCATTTGATTTATGACTACATCTGTCTGGTCTGATTTGTTTCATTTATGCTAGGTTAACCTATGCAGCATGTAGAAAGTGGTAGACATAAAAAAGTCAAATTTATGAGAAATATAGAGTTCTAGGCATCTTGATGATCTGGGTTTGGGGTTGGTTCCAGAAGTCAGATCCCCAATGATCAAAAAGTAGTGATAATAAACTGAATGGGATGGACTTTCACTTTCAGGGTAAAGTAGAAATTGAATGTGATGAGTCTGAATGATTCTTATGGTGCAAGTATACTACTGGTTAAGTGAAAGAGAATGTAACTGAATATATATATATATATATATATATATATATATATATATATATATTACTGATGCTTTATACCAACAAATATATTGAAATATATATATTAATAGTCATGATTTTCATATATATATTTTTTTATATTGATTACCTTGGTAGAGGTGCACTGGTTTCTGCTCCCTACTTCTAAAACACATGGAAGACAGCACTTTTGTCCATTCCGATGCAAAATGGGTATTTATTTTTCTCTAGAACCCCCACCCCCCAAATGCACACATACAAAGACATTAAAATTGGAAAACAAATCCCAAGTTTTTTTTTTACTATAAACTTTGATTGATGGGTGAAGGGGTATTTACAATATGCATAAAAAGTCCATATACCTTTTTTTCCTGGAACATGTACTTGTAAAATAGGGAGATAAAATCTTTTTTTAATCTTCTGAATTCAAAATTAAACCAGCAAATTCTAGAGAAAAATGGCAGGGCATTTGTCTGTGAGCTGAATCTCAAGAGAACATTGGTCATGCAGCAAGACATCGACCCTAGGCACATAAGTTGTTATACCAAAGAATAGTTAAAAAAGAATAAAGGTAAAGTTTTGGAATAGTCAAGGAAAGTCCTGGACCTTAATCAAATACAGTAGAAATTATGTGGAAGTACCTGAAGTGAGCAGTTTGTGGGAGGAAACCCCAAAACAAGACAGAGTTGAAGTTGTTTTGTATGAAGGAATGTGCTAAACTTGCTCTATGCTGATGTGCAGAACGAATCTACAATTATCAGCAGATATTGCTGCACAATGGGGGTCACAACAGATACTGAAAGCAAAGGTTCACTCCACATACTTTTGCCACTCACAGATATGTAATATTGAATAGTTTTCCTTAACAAAAAAAAAATGACCAAGTCAAATATTTTGACTCATTTGTTTGATTGGTTCTATTTATCTACTTTTAAGACTTGTGTGAAATCTGATGTCGTTTTAGTTCTGATTTATGTAGAAATATAGAAAATTTTGAAGGGTTCACAAACTTTCAAGCACCACTGTACATTAATGATATAAGAAACATTAACTATACTGATAGATCTGCATATGAGTGAATTGCCAGTTTACCATTTGTAGCCTATATCCTAATGCTATGATAATAAGTCTTGCGCCTGCATTGCTGAGAATATTTTTTTTAAAATATATATTCAATGAGGGTGTTGCTGTAACACCTAGAGGCTCTGCTCTCTCTGCAACTGCCTTGCCCTCCCTACTTTGATTGACAAGGTCAGGCAGTGAAAACGTCATCACACCTGGCCATGACATAAAGTCAAAGTGCCGAGGGTGGGGCAGTTGCAGAAAAAGCAGAGCCTCTAGGAACAACGGCAGTTCCGTTGCTCCTAGAGGATCATTTGCATATATCTTTTCTTTTTTTTAATCTTTTTTTAAATCTTTTTATTGAATTTTGAAGTAAAGTTTGCAGTATTACTTTGTTCAAGTGCATAATAATACAGTATAATAGGTATTCATGCAGGGAAACAATGTATGATGCCAAACTTTTACAAGGAGATTACAACACCATATTATAATGCGCAAGTTATCCGCTCTTGGCGGCGGTCCGTAAACTACTTTATTTAGGTCCAAAAGCTCTTTACTGTTTCCCCACATCAATGGCGAGGTCTTATTGCTAAAACATTTAACGGGAACAAAAAAGGGAAAATAAACAAGAATCACAGCTCGCTTTGTCGAACGACTAGTAAAAGTGAGAAGAAAGGGTGGGTGGGGGTGGTGTAGGGAAGGTCAGATGCCTCTTATATAAGTCTCAGGACAATGTGTTGTGTCTCTTATTGATTTCTCTTCAGGTCTGTCAGCATTGATCTGTTTTAATTGACCACTATCAGTGGATTAAATAATGTGAGGTAGAGGACAGCCAGTCCATTTGTGACAAAACTTAGTATAGTGGTCTCAATTATTAGATATCCAGTCTGGCCAAAGTGACCAAATCTTGACATATGTTTGGTGAGTTCTTAGTTCCCAATGTTATAGTTCTTCTAATCTGGAAAGGGATTCTACTTTGTCAACTATTGTGCATAAGTAGGAGGTAGTTCGGATTTCCAATTGTATGCAATCAGCAGTCTTGCTGCTGCTAACAGTATTCTCAGCAGACTTTTCTCTGGACTAGAGAGAGAGTCCGGTAGTAATTGTAATAGTGCAATCGGGGCAGGCCTGAAGCTTAGTGCTTCCTAACTTGAGAATAACTATTTAGATTATCAAAAATCATACTTCAGATGGACTGAAGAGAAGCGAAAGACCGCCATATGTGCAAAAAGGAGCCTTTGTCTGATTGGCCTCTCCAACACCCATCAGATGTGGAACCATATATTTGTTTCAACTTCACAGGTGTCAGGTACTATCTGGATATGACTTTATATGTATTCTCTTTTACATTTACACATCTCAAGGATAGTTTAGGCTTTAGGGGATGTTAGGATAGTTGTAGTGTCTGTGTCTGAGAATTTTGTATGTAAATCTCTTTCCCACTCTCTAATGAAATATAAAGAGGATGGAGTTTTGGTTTTAATTAAGTTCTGACCTATAGTGGAGATTAGTCTTCTTGGGGGTTGTGATTGTGGTATTAGATTTTCAAACCTCATAAGTTCTGCTAGTTGGTTGTCTTGTAGTAAGACAGTTTTAAGGGCAGCACATATAATAGCATATTGCATGTCAATAAGCTATGGTAGTAAGTAAAAATAGCCATCCCCGGCTGATAGTAGACAGTCTCCCACAGACAACAAGTGTGAGGGATATTTAGAGCATAATTCTCTAATTTCTGGTATTTTCCAGACGGACAAGGTGGCTTTAAGCATAGTGTTTTCTTTAGGGTTGTGTGGGATGTTTTGTGGGTCGGAGAAAATCAGCCCTTTAAGTGGATAATTAGCTAAGTTTTCTTCCATCCAAATCTAGTGTTTTTGAGATGGTTTTCTAATCCAGTCCACCACTCGGCTAAGATGGGTTCCCCTATAATATCTTGATAGGTATGGAAGGGCAATTCCTCCCTTGCTGAATGGAAGTTGTAGGATATTGGAAGTGATTCTCTGCTTAACTTTACCCCATATGTATTTAAAACATGCTTTGCGGAAGTTAGCAAAGAATTGGCTTGGGTGAGCTATAGGAAGCACTTGTAAGAGGTATGTGATTTTAGGGAATAGTTGAACATGTTTTTCCACCCTATCCAGGAAATAAAGGTTGGTGACCAGGAGCTTAGAAGTTCCGGGATAGCTTTTAGTAGGGGGAGGTAATTTAAGTCATATAATTTATTGAGGTCTGGTGGAATATTAATTCCTAGGAATTTCAAAGATTTCTCAGTCCACTCAAAGGGTGAATCTGTATGTAGTTTTGTAAGATCTTTAGTCAAAATGTTTACTCCCATAGCTCGGGATTTAGCAATGTTGATTTGAAAAATTAGAGATTATACCAAATAAGTTGAAGCTCTCAATAATTGCTGGGAAGGCCTGTGTGGGGTTAGACACTAGCAAGAGTAAGCCGTCAGCATAAGCAGCTTGTTTGAATTCTATAAACTGGGCCTTTAATCTCTTTGGATTGTCTAATATGTTGTAGTAAAGGCTCAACTGTTAAAATGAATAAAATCAGAGAGAGTGGGCAGCCCTGTCTGGTACCATTAGTGATATTGACTGCTTGGGATAGGATGTCATTCACTTTACTTAAATATTGCCTTGGTGAAGGAATTGGGGGATCAAACCTGAGTCAGTGTGCATTTAATAAAGGGCCATGCCACTCTATCAAAGGCTTTTTCTGCATCGGTCCCTAATAGTACTAAAGAGTTATTCCTTTTCTTTACCAAAGCAACAGCATTTATGATTTTGTATGTATTGTCTTTGCCTTCTCTACTAGGTATAAACCCTGTTTAATCAGGATGAATCAAATCATTGAGTAGAGGTTTGATCCTTGCTGATAATATTCTTGCGTATATTTTGAGATCTAGATTCAGTAAGAAGATGGGCCTATAGCTTGAACATAGAGTCAGATCTTTTTGCAGCTTGTGAATTAAAGTAATATGAGCATTCAGGGTTTGGGGTGGAAAGGGGGTACCAAATAACGCATTGTTTAAAGTTTGGTGCATAGAAGGTGAGAGAATATCAAAAAAGGTTCTGTAGTATATGACCGGAAGGCCATCAGGGCCTGGAGATTTTCCTTTTGCGATGTGTTTCAGGGTCTCAGTTATTTCCCTTGAAGATATTGGAGTACATAAGGTTAATGCTTGATACTCAGAGATAGATGGTAAGTGTAACTTTTGCAGGAAATCTTTTGTGAGTTCAGCTTTTGAGTTTCTAGAGGCCTCTGAATCTGCATTATTAATGTTAGAGTTCTGAATAGAAACTGTGAAAGGCTTTAGCTATGCTAATGTCATAGCTTTTTAATTTGTTCACTTCTATTTTAATAGCAGGGATTCTTGATTTCCGTTTACAGTGTCTTAAGAGTGCAAGCATGAACTTCATAGGTTTATTCCCATAGGCAAAAAGTTTCTGCTTTAGGAAAAAATATAGTTTAGCGGTCTGCACATTTAATATTTTTTTAAGTTAATCTCTTGCCTCTGATAGCTTATCCAGACATCTGCATTTTTGAAGCATTTGTGTGTGTGTTCTAGCTTAAGAATTTTGTCATATAGCTCTTTTATGTTCTTGTGTCTTTCTTTCTTTAAGTGAGAAGCAATAGAGATGAATTCTGCTCTTATAACCTATTTACGTGCTTCTCAAACCATATGTGGGGATATACAGTACAGACCAAAAGTTTGGACACACCTTCTCATTCAAAGAGTTTTCTTTATTTTCATGACTATGAAAATTGTAGATTCACACTGAAGGCATCAAAACTATGAATTAACACATGTGGAATTATATACATAACAGAAAAGTGTGAACGAACTGAAAATATGTCATAGTCTAGGTTCTTCAAAGTAGCCACCTTTTGCTTTGATTACTGCTTTGCACACTCTTGGCATTCTCTTGATGAGCTTCAAGAGGTAGTCACCTGAAATGGTCTTCCAACAGTCTTGAAGGAGTTCCCAGAGATGCTTAGCAGTTGTTGGCCCTTTTGCCTTCACTCTGCGGTCCAGCTCACCCCAAACCATCTCGATTGGGTTCAGGTCCGGTTACTGTGGAGGCCAGGTCATCTGGCGCAGCACCCCATGCCTCTCCTTCATGGTCAAATGGCTCTTACACAGCCTGGAGGTGTGTTTGGGGTCATTGTCCTGTTGAAAAATAAATGATGGTCCAACTAAACGCAAACCAGGATGGAATAGCATGCCGCTGCAAGATGCTGTGGTAGCCATGCTGGTTCAGTATGCCTTTAATTTTGAATAAAGGTGTGTCCAAACTTTTGGTATGTACTGTATGTCCTGTCGAATTGATAGAGATAAATTTTTTGTCTATTCTTTCTATCATGGTTAGGTTATCTAGGAGAGTCTCATTTAACTCTGGAGAACCAAAGGAGGCAAGTACTGGAGCGTGATCTGAGTGGATCATTGGGCCGATTTTAGTTTGGTGCATAGATGTAACTGGGTCTCTGGGAATAGAATATAATCTAGTCTTTGAGGAGTAGTGAGCCAAATTCTTTGTGTTGGGGTTAAGTAGTCTCCATGTATCTGCAAGGGCACTTTTATGGATTAGCTTTTTTTATGGTATTTAAAGTTCCTTTAGGGATAGCTGACTTCCAGGTTGAAGTGTCTATGCGAGGCTTAAAGGGAACCTGTCACCTGGATTTTGGGTATAGAGCTTAGGACATGGGCTGCTAGATGGCCACTAGCACATCCGCAATACCCAGTCCCCATAGCTCTGTGTGCTTTTATTGTGTAAAAAAAAACGATTTGATACAATGGTATCAAATATATGTTAATCAGAGTATAAAGATGATTGTCCACTCTTCCTTTTACCATTATGTAGAAACCTTTACCATCTGATCTTTTATCTACTAACGTTAAATCAGTATGTTTGTGAATTCTTATGCTCGCTCCTAGTCTATTAGAGTGGACGGACGAACTATGGAACCAGAGATTGTACTGGGAGCATGAAAGGACCGGAATTGTGTTATGCTTAAAGTGTGTTTCTTGTATAAAGATGAGGCCGGTTTTCTCTTTATGCAGTTGATGTAGGATTTGGCTCCTTTTTGCTGGGGATTTAAAGCCCCTTACATTGTATGTTGCAATTCTAAGGTTGGTCATAATTATATATTTGGGATTTTAAGTCATGCTTCATTATACTCACAGTCCTGAAGATGTATGATAGAAGGGATTGAAAGAAGGCTTGGTACCCAAGTCGTGGCAGGTATGGCGGAAAGGTATGGGAAGGGAAGAGCTAAGACAGGTATGATAAAGAATAGAAACAAACATTAACAACAGCAATCCTCCAAATTTGAAAACCTTAGGGTCAATTCTAAACCCTAAATGTAGCCTGGTTAAACCAGGTTCTCTGGATCTAGCCAGAAGTTGGTAGACAGCAGTATGGATAAGGTACTGTCGGTACATATTGAGAATGAAGTAGGTGGTTTATATAACTACTAACAAATTAAGTCTTACTCAAAAAGAAGCTAACTTAACAAATAGAACATCTGAGATTAGCTTTCTAGGTCCATTTGGTAATCTCAGTGAGAGAGGTACTGCCATGCTTGGTCGGCTATATCAAACAAGCCATTAGTATATTAGTAATTGGTTGGTTAGAGCATGGAGATCCTCCCTCTGGTGCTGTTGACCAAATGTGGCTCAGGACCAGTGGTAATTCACTAGTGCCTAGGCCTCAATAGGGATAAAGCATAAACTCTAAAGGACCTTCAGTCCTCTTCCGTGATGATGCGTCTTGGTGTCAGTCTTCCCTGTTTCTTTCTGGTTCTTTGCACTTTACTGGAGGAGACAGTCTTCCATGAATTGAAGGTAGGCATTTCTGAGGGAATGCAGACATCATTAGTGGCTGACTAATCCGGGATGTTAATATCTTCAATCTCTAGTGCAGCAAATATGTCTGGAAGGTCTGTTGGGGATCTGATGATGTATTTATTCTCTTTCCAAGTGATCATCATTCTAAAAGGGAATAGCCATCTAAAGGTGATTCGTTTGCGTCTCAGATAGTTTGTCAATAGTTTAGGCATGCATCTTTTATTCAGGGTGGCTGGGACCAGATCTTAAAAAAGTAATACAGAGGAACCTTCATACTGAATGTGGGCAGTTTCTCTAGATTTCTTAATTAATTGTTCCTTTTGAGCAAAATTTAGGAGCTTGCAAATTATATCTCTTGGAAAGTTGCCAGGTTTAGGGTTGGGGCATAGAGCTCTGTGGGCTCTTTCAATTCTGATGGGGTTGGAATCATCTTGACCCATCAGGGATTTGCATATTTCAGTCACTACTTTAGGTACTGCCTCAGGTGCTACTGACTCTGAGACTCCTCTGAAGAGTATATTGTTCATCCTGCCTCTATTGTTTTGATCCTCAATGTAATCGTATAGCTGGTTGATATGTTGTTGGTAAATAGATAGGGTGTCTGTGGTTTGTTTTGAATAGTTGGTAATGGTGGTTTGGGTAGATTCTAAAGCTTCAACTCTAAAGCCAATTTTTTTTATTTCAAATAGTTCTTCCATTACTGGATTGAGGACTTTTGAAAGAGCTTGAGAAATGAAAGATCTGGATATCAGGAGATTTTGTGTAGTTCCTGTATTTTCTTCTTCTTCACTGTCTCCTTCATGCTGCGTCATTGCCTGTTGTACAGAGGAGCTTTTAGGAGTTGAGGAGTGAGCTCCTTTAAGCAGTGGTAAACCACCTTATTCATAGAATGTGATGCTAGATCATAATTCTACCTCTGGGTAGGAGGTGCTGATGGGAGCTTAGGAGGGATCAGCTCCTCTGTTTACTGATGAGTGAAAAGTGAGTGTCTTAGTTGGGCTTCAGGTAGAGAGAAATGGCTGAGTATGCAATGACTGAGTATAAGATGGCTGAAATGAAAGATCTGGATATCAGGAGATTTTGTGTAGTTCCTGTATTTTCTTCTTCTTCACTGTCTCCTTCATGCTGCGTCATTGCCTGTTGTACAGAGGAGCTTTTAGGAGTTGAGGAGTGATCTTCTTTAAGCAGCGGTAAACCACCTTATTCATAGAATGTGATGCTAGATCATAATTCTACCTCTGGGTAGGAGGTGCTGATGGGAGCTTAGGAGGGATCAGCTCCTCTGTTTACTGATGAGTGAAAAGTGAGTGTCTTAGTTGGGCTTCAGGTAGAGAGAAATGGCTGAGTATGCAATGACTGAGTATAAGATGGCTGAGTATAAAATGACTGAGTATCAAATGAGTAAAAAAGACTTTTAGGTCTGTGGGGTCCTAGCCGTGAAAAATGTGGCCCTTTAAATTTTATTATTTAACAGACCTCTTCTGTACTAGTTTGGCAAAGTTTGGCAAGAGGTCCTGAAAAATAAAGATAGAGTCTATGGAGGAATGGCTGGAAAAACAGCAAGACTAAAGGAAATACTTGGGCACTCAATTCAATTGGGGGGGGGGGGGAGAGGAGCGCTTTGGACAGGGTTAAAAGGAGGAAGATGGTTATGATGGAGCTCTGGTGTTGTGATGCACTGAGAGCTTCCCTCCACTCCCCGGTAAGTCAGAATGTTTAGCCTTTTTTTGTGTGGCAGCTTCTAACGTCACTGGCTGTTGAGACGGTAATGCAGTGCTGATGGTGAGGCAAGATCTTGACTAACAAGATGGTGGGCCCTCCGGCTTCACACATGGATTTCAGCGGGATCTCAATGCTCTCTGCAGCCCAGTCTCTTGGTGTACGGAGTGGCCTCAAAACGGGCCGATTGCTCTTGAAGTCGGGCACTCAGTCCGTCGGTCACTCACACTAGGAACTTTAGGCCAAGGTCTTCTGCGCGAGGTTGTATTAGATGGAAGCCCGGGGTGAAGGTATCCGGGATGTCTACTTTAGGGGCTCTTGGAGAGCTTATGGAGGATAGATGACCGTGGATTTTGGTCGCTCCTGGCAGAGCCGCTCAGATAGCCGTCTGCTCTCCCTGACTTCCGGACACGCCCCGATTTTCATATATCTAAACATAATTTTTCTCAGCAGTGTGGGCACATATGAACATGGGACAAACACAGATGCCTTCAGCTGCCAAGTGCACATGCAAAAGGCACAAATATTTTTGTCAGATTCTCTTTAATACCTCAAGATTCCCCTCAAATAAACAGGATTCCTACATTGTTAAAAATGTGTACGGCAAGAAAGTGGAATGTCCCACTGAGAAACCATTGAATTAATATGTTAAAAGACAAATCTTCAGAGTTGTCAAATAGTTTTTCTTACAGAAGTATACAAGAGCATATGTTCTTATGGTGTAATATGCTTGCTGCTACATGTGTTATGTTATGCCTAGTACTATATCAGGATGTGGCAAAATGTCTGTTGCTATATCAGTATGTGACAATAAGTCTACTGCTATGTCAGTATATGGTAAAATGTATGCCTCAATGGAAGTATGTGGTAAAATGTATGCGGCTATGGTAGTATGTGGTAAAATGTGTGAGGCTATGTCAGTATGTGTAATCTGTCTGGCACTATGTCAGTATATGGCAGTATGTCTGCTGCTGTATGTCAGTATGTTGCAATGTGTCTGCTGCTCTGTCAATATGTGGCAGTACATGGAATGGTTAATACAGTAAGTAAACAATGGCAAGAAAATTTTAATTGCCTTTTTCAATGGCTTTTTTCTCAAGAACACTGGTGATATGCTGTCATATTTCCTTTCAGTTTTGCTACATCTGTATGTCTATTGCTATATCAGTATGTGGTAAAATATATGCTGCTATGTCAGCATGTAGTCAAATCTATGCTGCTATGTCAGTATGTGGAAATATGCGTACTGTCCTGTTACTATAGTAAGTGATAATTTGGCTGTTACTATGCTAGTATCTCTGCTGCTATGTTACAATGTGGTTCTGGTAACATGTCTGCTCCAAATATGAGTATGTGGTAATCTGTCTGCTGTCAGTGTGTTATAATATGTGTGATGCCATGTCACTACATGTTAGTATGTGGCAGTACTGTATGTATTTTGCTCTACCAATAAAGATATACGTATCATTGGCTCTATAAAGTTGCATCCAAAAATAAGGCAGAGACTTGCCATTACCTCAAAGGGAATATAGGATAGAGAGGTCTCCTATCCAGTCCTGTATCTTCTTGTGGTCATTCCATAAACTCCATATACTGTCTGTGCAGAATTCTCTCACCACAATCACTGCTGCTTACTAGTGTTGAGCGAAGCAAAGCACTCAAAGTAGAATTTGGGTCGAAGTTTAAGAAAACTTTGATTCACAACGAATGGCAATTTCCTTGCGCTTCATGGTAATGAATCAGGTTTTCCTAAAATGGTGGCTGCACGTTACAAAGTGAAAGTAATAAAGCTGGTAACGTGAGATAACCCAAAATGCTGTGCAACCAGCCAATCCACAGGTAGCCATCCCCTGTGATGTCAAAGCCCTATAAAACCCTCATCCCGTGTGGTCTCTGCCATTGTCCTGTGAGCTGAGCATAAGGAGAGACATAGCAAGCACTCATGCACTAGGGACTGTGTTTCTGAAAATGATTAATAGAAGAATATTGGAGAGGGAGAATGCAGGGAGACTACGGGGAGAGTGCAGGGAGACTACAGAGAGAGTGAAGAGACTTATTCTGCATCAGGTTTATTTATTTAGTCCTACATTTCATTATTCCTACATCAGCCATAAACTAAGATATTTAATTCAATACCAATAAGATGGAAGCCTTTATTATTCCAGTGCCAGCGTGCCAACCAATACCATCCAGTCTACACACCTTAGGGGGGGCCAGGTTATAATAATGACAATCTTTATTTTTTGCTGGCTTTACTACTTCAAAAACATTCTTTGCAGTCTTAATGTCATAGAAAAGTCAGCAAGATGCAGAGAGAGGTGGAGCTGGATGTTCCTGATGACATTCTCATTGATATTAGATGATGTAGAAAAGGATGAAAAGCAGATGGCAGATAAAGGAGAGTGCTAGGGTTGGAGAAGTGGGCATGCCAGAGCTGATTAATATTGTGTTTACTGTCAAATAACCTGCAGGAGATTGCAGGCAAGAACAGCCCTATATAACCAGCCATACCACATACCAGCAACAGCCCCCTGTTTAAAGGTGCCGCGCGGCGATTAACAATGAAGAAGGACTATATAGAGCGGTCTTCATTATTAAATGAAAAGCAGCTGTGGGGTAGTTGGCCGCGCGGTTATTCACCTCAGTATGGCCGCAACCTGCCCATAGCATGGTTGCTCCGTGTGGAAGAGTGGCCTCAGTATGCCTGAATTTATAACAATTCATGACACATTAATTTGGAAGGAATTTAATTTATTGGCTAAGTTCAGTGAAGTTGCCAAATTGAACTTTTCAAAACTTCACTCATCTCTACTGTTCTGTTCTGTGAAGCAGCCAAACCCAATTTTTCATAATTTTGCTGATTTGTAGTGGTAATATGCATGCTGCTATATCACAACGTGCTAATATGTCTGCTATTGCAAGGACAAGAAATACTAAGGATGTTTTTAAATTTTAATTGGGCAAATTAGGGACATCTTTTCTCTTAGCATGAAATGTGCTTTTAGGTGTTCTAGTGCCTAACATGGTATGATAATTTTGTTGGCAATTTACCAAAATGAAGATTTTTAGATGCTTCCATAACTTTCCAGGCATACTTCACCTCGTTTGACTTTCATTATCTCTTACCGTTCATTAGTTTACTGCCATCTTATCATCAACTCTAAAAATGTCATATTGGTTTAGGTCAAACACAGATGTTTAAGTTGAACTCTGCTTCCTCATCTTGAGGTCAATCCTAATAGTATTTCTACCACAGCATCTTCTCTAGCACAAAGTTGCCTTCTCAACTGAATGTTCAGTTAGAAGCAAATACACTTCTCATGCTTCTCATGGAACACGTCTAGTAGTTTATAGAAATAACCTCAGGTAACTCACAGTAGCATTGGAGCTTCAGTACATTCTGTAGATGTGGCGAACTCTACTGTAACTTGCCTTAGGTTTAATATTCCATCTATGTCATTGGAGTGGCACTTTGTGTTTACACACTTCTGAATGTCTTCAGATTCAATCACCTGTTACACCTTTTAATCCATCTCTTGAATATTACCTAAAACAGACTTGGTATCCCTCTAAGCAAAGAGTGTGTGTCCTATGTCCGCACTTAAATGGGTCTACAAAATCCTCAAAATAAACACCAATAAATGACTCACAGAAGTGAGTGCCCGTGCCGAGCCTGCACGTAAAGTAGAACACCAAAAAAGGAGATATGGCCAGCACAAATAGAAATGAATACAACCTTTATTACAACTAGTCCAGCATAGGAAATTAACCCCTAAAAGTAACAATTTTATTGATATACCTTAAAAGGATCCTGCTAGGGTCCACTATACATAACAACAAATATATATAAAGAATTAAACGCAACTGATGTTCACATCCAGCATGTGATAGTGAATAGCCTGGGGTAAGGGAATAGTTATCCCTACAACTACCCCTATCCTACAACCTCAGCCCAGGCAGGACTCCGGATGGTAGAGGCCCCCTGTCCACGTACCTAGACTGCTACCCCTTCCAATTCCCTACAGGGGTACGGAGAGGGGGTGGCACTAGATTGCCCCAAGGTTAAGGTGGGGATAATTAATTTGTCAATATATATAAAAATCAGCTGGATGGAGTGAAAAAACAAATGATACAAACACAATACATAAAGTATAGACAGATACTAAACATATAGTTGGTCTGGGTTGACTGGATAGTCAAACACCTTGGCTACCAGGTGGTAAACAACCACCTTGGCCACCTCGCTACCAAGTGGTAGTGAGGTAACCAAAGTGGTTGTCTACCACTTGGCAGCGAGGTGGCCAAGGTGGTTGTTTACCACCTGGTAGCCAAGGTGTTTGACTATCCAGTCAACCCAGACCAACTATATGTTTAGTATCTGTCTATACTTTATGTATTGTGTTTGTATCGTTTGTTTTTTCACTCCATCCAGCTGATCTTTATATATATTGACAAATTAATTATCCTCACCTTAACCTGGGGCAATCTAGTGTCACCCCCTCTCCGTACCCCTGTAGGGAATTGGAAGGGGTAACAGTCTAGGTACGTGGACAGGGGGCCTCTACTATCAGGAGTCCTCCCTGGGCTGAGGTTGTAGGATAGGGGTAGTTGTAGGGATAACTATTCCCTTACCCCAGGCTATTCACTATCACATGTTGGATGTGAACATCAGTTGCGTTTAATTCTTTATATATATTTGTTGTTATGTATAGTGGACCCTAGCAGGATCCTTTTAAGGTATATCAATAAAATTTTTACTTTTAGGGGTTAATTTCCTATGCTGGACTAGTTGACATAATTGTACCCCATTATATCAATGTCTATTGACTTTGCTGGAATTTGACAACCTTTATTACAGTCTCAACACGAGACCAGGTATAATAAAATACAAGTAAAAGACAATATTGTGGTGGGTATGGAACACACAGGAAGAAACTAGCGGCACCACTAGTATATAGACATATACATATAAATATCAATCTAGATATCCAGGCTAGTAGAATCATATAAATATAACATGGTATATAAATAAATAAGAAAAGACCGGATATCCAGAATAGCAGGCAGAGTCATAGGTAATGAAGCTGGATGGAGATCCAAAGACAGTACAGAAATGTATAAAGTGCAAAGTGCAGGAATACAAAGTACAGGAATCAGATTAATGAGACATCCACAATAAAGCTATGACATTGAATACCTGAGTGGTGAACCGGATAACCCCAACGCACGTTTTGCGTAAGCTTCTTCATGGGGGAAGGTGTCCTCAAAATACAGAGTGGTATGGAACAGAGACTACAAAGCACTTCTATGGGATTTTGGTCCATGCCTCTGCACCCCAAAAAAAAAAATAGAACATGTATTTTTTTGCGCTGCAGACCATCTCTTGTGGATTACAGACTCATTCATGTCAATGTTTCCACATCCACAAATAGCATGCATATGGACAGTGCCCATGCATTGCAGACCAATATTCAAAGCCAGGAACAGTCTATAAACTGAAGACTATCTAAAGGAAATACTGAGTTGTCTCCTCTTTTTGAATCCATTTTTGGCTTTGTGTTAAAAACTACGGAAACAAAAACCTAAACATGGACATAGTCCACATTTAATACTGTTGCTGCATCGAAATTCAGGCACAATGTGCACAGAAGATTTGGGGATATTATGTACCTCTCTATTTAGACATATTTATGAAGCAAGCAAGCTAAAAGAAGAATCCACCTCCCATCTTCATCAAAATATTGCCACACAAATCTGTCACAAATCAAAACAACCAAGAGGTAGTATAAAATACACTAGCACTACAAAATGTTTTATTTTATTTTATTTTTTAAGTAAGAACAGCACTGTAGACTTCTATTCCTGCCACTTGTCTTAGATAAAACTATGCCATAAGGCCAATTCTTTTTACTTAGTAAGCCTCTGTGTTTTAATTAAACTTATACACTACATTTCAAAGACATTGATAATGCAGAGATGGTGAAAATGCTGTATAATGTCAAGCACTACTCACACAATAGTAGATGGAGCCCATCCAAACTAGCTAGCAAGGTTCCTCAGGTGAACACTTTTTTCACCAGTTTTGGTGCAAAAGGCAATCATAGTTGGCATAGACTTTTAAGATTATGAGGCAGTGTATCTATCTTTCTACAGTATCTATTTACAGCAGCAGTCCCCAACCGCCGTGCCATGGACCGGGCCCTGGAAGATTGTTTACCGGGCCGCGGCAAAAAGGCCCATCGCCAACATTGCAATTGTGCCACAGTAATAGCAAATTACAATTCTGCAGCAGCAGCGCTTCACTTACTGCTGCCTGCTGCAGACTCTAACAGCCAGGTTGGTCCTGCTCCTATCAGCACAGCGGTGGAAGAGAGGAGAGGAGGGCTCTATGACTGCTCCGACTCCCCCGGCACAGAAGCCGACGCTGTAGTGCTTTAACCCCACCAGCGCCGATGTGCCTGCCCCCAGTCTTCACAGTACCAGCACAGCTCCGGCTGGGTCTGTGGGTGGCTGAAGATTAAGTTTCAACTAAGAAAGCAGCAAAAAGGAGGACTAGCAGCAGCCAAAGCTCCATCAATAGTAAATTGTTATGAATGTTGAGGAGCAGCAGGGCAGGGTAGTGGGATGTGTGAGTGAGAGGAAATGGCTGCTGCTGGCCCCAGTCTCTCTCTATGCCTGCTCTGCCTCTTTTTTCACATGTGCCCAGCCCAGCACAAAGTGTGTTCGACCCTCACAATGGTGTATTATATTAATCGCACATCAGTCAGTGTCAACCAGCACCCCCATAAGCCCTGCCCACCCCTAATCACCACCCAGAACCCCCCACCCAGTCCCTGGGAAAATTGTCTTGCATGAAACTGGTCCTTGGTGCAAAAAAGGTTGGGGACCACTGATCTACAGTATCTATCTATCTAGTTATCTATCTATTTATCTATTTACAGTATCTATCTATCTCTACCTACAGTATCTATCATCTATCTATCTATTGATGGTGATAGGGAGTTGGTACTCAAACAAAAAGAGCTTCAAAGGATTTACTGGTTGCAAACTCTTAGACCTAATGGTCCTAATGCAGAATTTAAATGGGGTCTGTTTGGTTAGAGTTCTCTGGTTGCTATAGTCTGCTGTGGTACAATTTCTTCATCCAGATAAACTGCAGAATGTTATGTATGATGTTAATTTGTTGAGATATCACAGTTTTCTATTTGATTGTCTTTTTTAAATTTTTTATTTTTTTCTATACAGATATTCATCATCTTTGTCTCTTCATCTATCTATCTATCTATCTATCTATCTATCTATCTATCTATCTAACATAACTCATTGAGCTAAGATAACTCATCAGGTTTACTTCCAAAACCAGAAGTAGGATCTTTTTTTTAGCTGAGCAAAATGACAACCTCAACTCTGCTGAACTGAGAACTCAGCTTAGATTTCTGTGCATATAAGTTCTTCCACCTGTATAAATAGAAGCCCGTAGCAACCTGAATAACTTCAAAAATTAGCTTTATATGGAAAGAAAAGCAAAATGTCATTAATAATATGGATCAATTTGGTATTTCACAAGCAACCAATGTAGCAGAAAGAAAAGAAAGAAACATAGAATGCCAAGAGCAGCATGTGCTTTGTGGAAAGCCTGCCTGGGGCTCTAAAATACCAGATGTATTCATGTGAAATAGTTGAATGTTTTCTACCTAGAAAGCAATGTATGGACTACTTACAATTTCATAAATAAATGTACTGTGTCTTAAAAGCTTTCATGTAATATTTCATTATACATATTTGGAGGTGTACACATATTTTTATTTAAAGGCCTGTATAAGGATGATTAGTGATGAGCGGCAGGGGTCATATTCAAATTTGTGATATTTCACAAATATTTTGTAGAATATTCGGTGAATATTCTCAAATTCTAATATTCGTTATATTCTACATCTTTTACTCGAAAAATCAGCAATGTAATGATCGCGTAATATGCGAATATTACGCAATCAATACAGGCGTGGGTCAAAAAGGAATATATAGCACTATAGAATATAGTGCTATATATTCATTTTTTAGAATATTCATCTTTTTTTCCATTCCTCCCTGCTTAAGTTGTTTGTCAAGCAACTTAAGCACGGTAGAATCATGACTTCAGATGGAAAAAAATGACGAATATTCAAAAAAACAAATATATAGCACTATATCGAATAGAGTGCTATATATTATTTTTTTAGAATATTCCTCATTGACGGAAAGGAGGAGTCAGCTGAGTAGGAGACGGAGGATGGAGTAGGACGAGGAAAAGAAGAGGCAGGCCTGCATGCAATCCATGGCGGTAACATCAAAGGCACACAGGTGCAATGGGTTGCATGCTTGACGGCCATCAGAAGGTTCACCCAGTGGGAAGTAAAAGTTATGTACATACCTTCCCCGCCCATGTAAATATTTCCTTCCTGGGACCTTCCATTGTGGTGTGCCAATGGCCGAAAATTTTCTAAAGGCCTCCGAGTCCACCAGTTTATATGGCAGTAGTTGGCGGGCGAGCAGTTCTGACAAGCCAGCGGTCGGCACTCTGTGTAGCTGCAGTATTGCAGCAGAACCGTACACAAATGCTGCACAATACAAATGCACTATAATATACTTTCTATGTTAGAAAGTATATTATAAATATATTACACCCCTCAGTAAGTCACACCTATCGATAGTACACCTATACCAGTCCTTAAAAGGACTTTTGTGGCCCTATTAGCTAGTGTGGGGATGACGTGATGCATCACGCTTTCCCCTCCTCCCGCTGTTTGGCTCCCCTGCTAACCGCCGACTCCTGATGGGGCATCTCTGCTCTCCGGCGTTCCTGATGAGAGTGATCGTTGATCGATCCCTCTGGCCTGGCTGTCGGGTGTCTCTCCTTCCACCACCCGCTCCCTCCACCCGTCCTTCTCGTGATGCTTTCTGGTGGCTAGGGGGGCTGTTTCCTCCCCTCTGGATGGTTCTTGCTGCCGCGTCCTGAGTGCTTCGTCCTGATAGTAGAGCCTGGGCGACTGCTCCTTCTGCCGATCTCCTGCAGCCCCCTGTATGGTTCTTCGGCTCCTGCCGGTTCTCTTCATCATACACCCCGTGCCTCCCAGTTGGGCTGATTGAAGGCCTGAAAACGAAGTCTGGTGAGATTGTTCCTTCACTGTATTATTTTTCTCACTAACTAACTAACTGTTCATCTAACCATCTAGAGGACATTAATGCACTTTTTAAAATAATAGGGATGGGAGAGAAAGAGAGGAAGGGGAAAGGAGAAGGGGAAAAGAAAAAGAGGAAAAAAGGGAAAAAAAGAAGAAAAGGAAGGGGGAAAAAGGGAGGGAAAAAGAAATTTAAAAAAAGAGATGGAGATAATAAAAAAAAAGAAAAAGGAATGGCTCCAAAGGCCAGTAGGTGGTCTACGAACCTTTCTGGTCAGAAGTCTGCCACTAAAACCTATGAAGGACCCAAAATAGATCAATTCCTGAGGTCCTCGAGGGTTAATACAAGAGGCATGCAAAAGGATACAAACACTACTACAATTGGATTCACAAAAAGACCCCCGGTACCACCAAAGGGAGGAGGGTATAGAGAAAGAAGTCGTCCTCGATATCAATTCCTCCCCGCTAAAAGAGATATTAATGGTGGTTAAACAAAATGGGGACTTAATACAGGCCATTACACTCCAACTTGGGGGAATTTAAGTCGATGTGAGTTTGATTAGAGATGATCTGTCTAAAATCCGAGAAAGAGTTGATAAGGTGGAGAGCTCGATGGCTACTATACAGAATGATTCCCAAAAGTTTACGTAGAGATGTCCACTCTGAAGTCAGATTTCAATCTCCTTAAAAGAAAGGTGGTGGATCTGGAAGATAGATCACAGAAATATAATGTAAGAATCCTGGGGATTCCAGAGGGTGCAGAAGACAATAACCCTGTTCAATTTATACAGACGATGATTGCTGAAAAGTTTGGGAGGGAACTTTTTTCGTCCCAATTTTTATTAGAAAGAGCTCATCCTGTCCAAGGTGGTAAAATCATTCCGGGGAGACAACCACGGACATTTCTTGCTAAAATGCTCATTTCAAGAGATAGAGATATGGTATTAAGAAGGGCGAGGGAATGTCCTCCCATGTTATATGACGGAAACTTTTTTTCCCAGACTTTTCAAAAGAAGTTCAAGAAAAGAGACGTTCGTTTATTACTGTGAAAAAGACCTTAAGAGAAAGGGGCATTAAAATATTCACTTATTTTTCCGGACAAATTACGGATTATCTTCAATGATTCAACTCTCTTCTTTGATACGCCGGATATAGCCGAGGACTGGCTTGAACAAAATAATATGTGATATAAGTGTCTAGGGCTTTGAGGAGAACAAGAACTTGCAGGTGACGTTCTTTTTTTTTCTCCTTCTGGTTAAATAATGGGGATGTGCCGAGCGGGGGCGGGGTGGGGGGAAGGATGGTCATAGGTGAGAGATCTGCTGTATGTGCAGTGGATTATTCAGTTTGGGGGTGATTGGGAGGGACTGGGGTGGGATTGTCTGCGATGCGTCTAGTGCGGGGAAGGTTGGTACTTTTTGTAATTTTTTTTTTTTCTTCTTAACTTTTATGTTTAATGTCTATCAGAATTATTACTTGGAACGTTAGGGGTCTGGGAGATAAAAGAAAGAGACAAGCAGTTTTTGACTGGATGCGTATACATCTTCCAGCAATTGTATGTTTAACTGAAACACACCTCACCGGGGAGACCTCCAGGTTGGCCACCAGGGGATGGGCTGCACACACGTACCATTGTACTTTTTCCAGCCACTCCAGGGGCGTGACTGTTTTTGTCCATAGAAAGATAGAATTTTTGTTCGAGGCATCATGTGTTGACCAACAGGGGAGATTTGTATTTCTATATTGCAAGCTGGTGGGGAAGATGTATATTTTGGCCTTTGTCTACATTCCACCCCCTTTTTCCTTCTCAGTACTTAATTCCCTGTTAACATTTATGGACAAATGGCCAGAATGCCCTACACTGATTATCGTTGACTTCAATTGTGTAATTAATCCGGCGACAGATAGGGTTTCTATGGGTGTCGAAGGAGCGGTATCCATCCAGGGGTCTCCCTTGGCACGGTTCTGCTCTGAGGCTGGGTTTGAAGATGCGTGGGGAAGCTTGGGTCTGGGGAAAAGGGTCTTCCCATGTATTAGTAGACTAGGGAAATCCATGTCCAGAATAGATCATGCTCTGATCAACAAAAAATATGTACGACAGGTAAAACGAATGAAGTATGAAAATTGGTCTGTCTCGGACCACCTATCATTACTCCTTGAGTTTTGCCTGACCCATGATAAACAAACAGTAAGGCTTCCTTTTAGATTGAATCCTGTCACATAGAAAAAACAACAACCAGGCTCTGAGCGAGAAGCAGGGGAAGGGTCACCTCCTAGCTAATCCCTGACCTCTCTTCCTGCACTGCTCAGCCCACAGGCAGACCTTGGTGGTAGGAATGCTGTGTCCTCGTGCCTGGGCTAATACACCCCACCCCACCCAGTGAACCTGATGGGAGGCGGATCCAGCACGACTCCAAAACAAACACTAAACAAGTGCTGCTATTCTGGCCGACCTCCGCACATAGTCAGAGCCGGGCATGATAGAATCCTTACTGGCTTTCAATACTAAAGAATCATGATACAATACAAGGGGAAATCGATCAATTATGGGATTCCAATTATGGGTCAACTAAAATTCAGGTAGTATGGGATACTTTTAAGGCCTATATGAGGGGAATAATGGTTAGTAGTATTGCAAATCTGAGAAGGGAATATGGGGAAAATGAGGAAAATCTAAAAAAACAAGCCTCCCTAGCATCACAAACTTTTTACATAAAGCGGTCAGAGGAAAATGACCATACACGTCCAGCCTAACTCCCTCGGGCCCTCTACCACTAGTCAAATTACTGAGTTGGTAGATCAGGTAACAGGAAAGATTGGGGCATGGTAATGATTGTGGAATTCATTTAAAATGGGAAATTAGCAATATATCAGTTAATTCTTTTGGACCTGACTATTATCAAAGATTAAGGACAAATTGTCACAAAGATGTTTTTATTTTATTTTTTTTATAAAACTGATATGAACAGCTTCATAGAGAGAGGAAGCTGCCATCACTATCTATGGTTGAGTAACATGCCCAAAAATTAGTTCATGCAAGTTAGAAAAAAATTGCACACTAAAGGAAAATTATAATTTGCAAGAAGAAACTCTGAAAATATAAAAAATAAATATCAGGAAAATGTTTTGTAAAAAATGATACCTAATGGGTTAAATATCAAGCTGGATTTAAACTGCTTCATTTGAAGATGAAATAGTTGGACATGAGTGGAATCTAGACATATTTTATGAAAGGCCTTTTTAAAGTTTTATCTTGCAAGTATATTCAAAAAGGAAGATCCCTCTTTCCTGTTCCCTGATCTGTCAACATAGGTAATTTGCCTACAGAGGAGACGAGCTGAACATGTGTGATAGTGGATGAGTGAAGTTCAATTGGGACATCTGAGTTCAGGTAAAGAGCCTGAAGAAGGGGTATGACAAGTCTGAATGATGAGACCGGCATTGGATTTAGTCAAATAATCCAGTGTGTTGTTATGGCTTATTGGGCTATAGTCTAAGAAGGACAGACTAAGATCTGCTTCTGTGTGGTGAGAAAAAACACTCCTGGATAATATATTGGAATGCAGATAAGTACAGTAGTAGAAAAACCTTATGTTTTGCCAAGAGCAAAGTGTATTATTAAACATAAAGGGGGGGGGGTTGAATAGGAATGCTATTAACCCATTAACACCTTATGCAGTGCATGTTCGGCGGGATATGTGCCAGAATGCATTCCGCCATACATGCACAGCATTCATTTAAATGCTCCTCGGCCGGAATGTCCACCTGAATCTCCACTTATCTCACTGTGTCGTGGACCGAACAACTCTCGCTTGACGGCCAGGGACCAGTCAACTGTGGTCCAGGCCGCAAATCACTGTGAAGCATTTGTTCCTCACTGCAGATGAATCACAATGCATTTAAGTTGTATTTAAGCAATCGTGTTCCTGAAACTCCACTTATCTGCTGTATCCAGGACCAAACATCGATCGTGCATATGTGCAAACATTTCCCTCTGTAGTCCTATTCAGCTATCATTGTGATTGGTCCACAGTCAGGAACGGACCAATCACAATGAATTATGTAACAGAAAGCTATCTATCAGCTTAGATCCTCTCATTTCTGTGAGAGAATTGTTCGGAGCAAGAGCCAGAGACCTGTCAAAAAATAAATAAATGCCCCATCATCACCCCTCATTTGTCCCTACTAAGGTATATGATCTGTCACTGTGTTCTGTCAGTGATTTACCAATAGTTGACAGTACAGTACATCAGCACCCCCAATTACTCTTCAATAAACCCCCCAGTCCCTGTCATCCATATCAATGACCTGTTCCGGTCAGTAACCTGTCAGAAAGCTTTTTGTCTTAGCATTAGGAATTCATCAGGGTTAGTTAGGGATTTATTAGGGTTAGAACTCTAGTTTTAGGGTAATTATTGTAAAAAATATATATATATATTGGGGACCTCAGTACTTCATACCTCTGAACCTCTTATATCTGTGTCCAGTCCTTGTCACTGATTTTGCCAGCAGTGACACATTTCTGTCATCAGTGACTGATATAAAGGTCCACTGCTTTTGGAGCATTTGTCTTTCTTTTTTTTTTCTGAACAAAAATAATAATAATAATTAATTGGGGATCATTTAGCATATTGGGGAGAAAGCGTGTTTAGGTCCTAATCTTACTGTAAGGTATTCATCAGGGTTAGCACTCTATTTTTAGGATAGGTTAGCTAAACTAACATTTATTAGTAAAAATAAAAATAAAATTAAAAAAATATACAACATATTTCTTTGATATAATTTGAGAACCTTGTTTATTTTAGCTACTATATTTAGAGACTATGTCCTAATATATATATATATATATATATATATATTTACATATATATATAATTTGTAGGATACCGAATACATAAGCTGTTCTTTATCAGTACACTGACCTTTACACTGTGCACATACAGCAGTTTAACGCCTCATATGAAGTGTTTCCATATTCAGGAGAAAATGGGCAACAGATCGTAGGGGGAATTTATTCTGTTACCCCTTGTGAAAATGCAACATGTTTTGCCATATTCAGGAGGAACTGGATAACAAATTTTGTTACCCCTTGTGAAAATGAATAATTTAGGCCTAAAGCAAATTTTATTTTATTTTTTTTATAAAATTTTTCATTTTCATAGCCAGATATTTCTAAATTCTATGAATCGCTTTTTGGGTCAAAGTGCTCGCTACACACTTCGTAAAATTCCTTGAGGGGATGTAGTTTCCCAAATGGGGTCACTTCTTGGGGTTTTCCACTGTAGGGGTACCTCAGGGTGTCTTCAAATTTGACATGGCACCTGAAAATTATTCCAGCAAAATCTGCCCTCCAAAAACCATATGGTGGTCCTTGCCTTCTGAACCCTGCAGTGTGCCACATATGAAGTGTTGCCATATTCAGGAGAAAATGGATAACAAATTGTGGGGTAATTTACTCTGTTACCCCTTGTTAAAATAAATAATGTGGCCCTAAAGCAACATGCTATTGTAAAAAATGAAATTTTTCATTTTTATAGCCAAATATTCTATGAATCGCATGTTGGGTCAAAGTGCTCGCTACACTCCTTGAAAAATTCCTTGGTGTTGTAGTTTCCAAAATTGGGCCACTTTTTGAGGGTTTCCACTGTAGGGGTATTTCAGGGTCTTCTCAATTGCAACATGGCACCTGAAAATTATTCCAGTGAAATCTGCCCTCAAAAATCTATATCGTGCTCCATCTTTTCTAAGCTCTGCCTTACGCCAATATAGCAGTTGAAAACCACATAAGGGGTGTTTCTGTATACTGGAGAATCAGGGTATTAGATATTGAGTTTAGTTTGGCTGCTAACCCTTGCTATGTTACAGGTATGGCATACATATTAGGACATCCTCAGACATCATACACAACTCCCTCCTCCGTCAGGCAAAACTCAATCAGTCCTGCTCCCTCAGACCAAACTCCCTCGTCCGTCAGACTGAACTCCCTCCTCCATCAGCCCAAAATCCATTAGTCCTCCTCCCTCAGACCAACTCCCTTCTCCATTAGGCTAAACTCCCTCCTCCATCAGCCCAAACTCCTTCCTACCTCAGACATCAGCCAAAACTCCCTCCTCCCTCATCCAAAACTCCCTCCTCCTGCAGACATCAGCCAAAAAATCCCTCCCCCTAACGCAAAACTCCCTCATCCCTCAGTCATCAGTCAAGAAATACCTCATCCATCAGCCCTCAGCCCAAACTCCATCAACCGTCAAGTGTCAGCTCTCAGCCGTCAGGGGTCAGATATCAGTATTCATCCCTCAGCCTAAACTCCATCAGCCGTCAGCCATCAGGGGTCAGACATCAGGTGTCACCCTAAACTCCTTAAAAAAGTGGGTTTTGGAATTGCTCCAAAAATTTGAATGACATATTTAAAATGATGCCAACATAAAGTAGACATATGGGAAATGTAAAGTAATAATTATTTTGCAAGGTATCACTATCTATCTTAAAAGCAAATACATTCAAATTTGAAAATGACACATTTTTCCAAATCTTCTATACATTTTATTTTTATTTTTTAAATAAAGGTGAAACTCAAATTTATCACTAAAGTACAACATGTCAGAAGAAAACAATCTCAGAATGTCTTGGATAAATAAAACCATTCCAAAGTTATTACCACATAAAGTGACACATGTCAGATTTGCAAAAATCAGTCAGGTCACAAAGGTGTAAAATGGTCTGGTTAACTATTAATCTTCCTTCATTTCATCTGTGTTTACATATACTTTCAAAATAGAAAGTTAAAAAATCACTTCTAGTTATGTGTCAGGAATACAAATAAAGCTGCAAATGGAAGAATGGATTAAAGCTCTCCAGTGTTAAAATCAATTAATTCCCATATGAATTAGTAGTATCGACCAAACAACACTTAAAGTTGGATAAATCAAGTTTGAATTCCTGAGAGATTTTCTTTGAATAATTAATGTTCATAGCCAGGTATATGCAGTTTTTCATGGCTAATTTTTTATAGCCAAATACATGAATTCTAGAAACAGTAATTGGCAGGGAAGAATATAATTCATTTAGTGTGACTTAAGTTATTTAAAGATGTCTTATGTCTGCTCATGATCAAACTAGAATTACATAAAATACTTTTCTTTCTTTCTTTCTTTCCTTCTCTATTTCACTTCAGCCAATAGTGACCACAGTATCTAAGTGTATGAGAGGAAGAGAGTGCAGGGTGCCAATGCCTGAACATAGCAGCCTGGGGTACAATAAAAGACAATAGGTCTGCCCTCTGTATATACCTTATTAGGCTTTGCTATAGATGTTGCCTAAAAGAGAACCTGTCAGAATGGTATTGACAGCATAGCACAGTAGACTATGAAAGCAGTACAGTGTACAATGAGATTGTTCAAAGAATTAATCTATTGGTATGTCTGTTATACTGAATCAGAGTAAAGTTATCATGCTGTTTATGATGCAAAAAGGACCTCACAAAATACACAACAAAGAGCAACAGTAATATGGCAGTTTTTTTTTCCATTTCCCAAAAAGATTTAATAAAAGTTAATCAATGGTTATATGCATAGAAAAAAAGTGCCATTTAAAACGACAACTATACCCCCTAAAAACAAGCTCTCATGTCTATATCAACAGATAAAAATAAAAAGGTATAGCTGGGAAAAAAGAAAAAGAAAGGAAAAAAAATTGTCACTAAAGTCTGAAATGCATATGGGGGGAAGGGGTTAATAATAGTTAGATGTATGTGTTATTAAACCAGGGTTCATTGTATCAACTTGATTTTTTTGTGGCCCAGTGCTCTATGAATTTAGAGAAAATCTATTCTGAATTATTTAGTCAAACTTGCGCATGCAAATTAAGCCACTTATAACCATTAAAAAGGCAATCTACTTTGAGTGACGTGTGAACAAGTGTGGATTGGTGGGTCATGATATTTACTGGGCAATTTTCATTCTCAGCGTTCCTATCATTCATTTTCCAATAATTTTATGCTGACAAAGCATCATGTGGGTACGATAAAAAAAAAAAGAATGCACCTGTAACCTGACATATTTTGTGGCTTTTATATAGTAGTTATTAATTCTGCTTCCTGTCAATATATGATACATTTCTGTACAATGTTTCCAAAGGAGAAAAGAGTTCCATACAGGAAAGACTTATATTCCTGCAGGGCTGCATGGTTTGTTATAAGATACTGTCATGTCCTGCTCTGACTATGTACGGAGGTCAGCCAGAATAGCAGCACGTGTTTAGTGTTCTGTTTTGGAGCCGTGCTGGATCCGCCTCCCATCAGGTGCACTGGGTGGGGTCATTAGTTTAAATAGCACTCTGTCCCAGTGCTCTGAGCGGGTTATAGAAATCATTCTGGCCTTGGAAGCAAGGAGGGAAGGTTGTCTGTTCCACTCAGAAAAGATAAGTGTTGTTTCAGTTTTTGTTGTTTGCTCTCTTGGTTGTGTTGGTGTCATCTCTCCCATCCAGGTTACGTGTGAGCAGGCTGCTCCTATTCCCCTTTTCACCATCTCAGGGAATCTAGGGTGTTTTAGCCAAGGCACAAGGACACTTCATTCCTACCATCAAGGTTTGAATGTGGGCTGAGCAGAGCAGGGAGAGAAGTCAGTATTTGCTAGGAGATGACCCTTCCTCTGCTTCTCGCCCAGAGCCTGGTTTGCTGGTTTATCTGTATGTCTGAGATCCCGCCCGGCGTGACAGATACCTACTGTATAAAAATAATGGTTGTTCAGCTTTCAGGGAATCAGCTGGTGTTTGCTTATGTCAGGCGGGACATAAAAAGGTTGTTCACTGGAAAAAAAATGCTACATCCCCAAAGTTATTGAAGTGACAACAGAGAAAACTTCTTACAATATTGTAAACAAGAAAAGGTACAGCTAACATGAAATGTCAAATGTCATTTGAGAGAAATCATCAGCATTTGCACATAACAGATCTTGGTGGGGATAGCCTCCAGAGGTTACCTCTGCATGCTCCAATGAAGTCTCACAGGTAAAAGAATATATTTCAGAGCTACAGTAGATGTTACAACAGTAGTTAGGCACAGACAAGAACAGCAAGCTCTAAGGCTAGAACCCAGCCACTTTCACAATCTACTTTCAGTACAAGCCCTAGATAGCTAGACTGCAAATGGTCGACAGTCCCTAGACTATTTAAGAGCAGAGATGGACAAACAACAATAGACAGACAAACACAATACTAGAATCAGGCAAGCTATGTAGTACCAAACACGAGACAGAGTGTGGTCGGAAGACAAACTAAGATCAGAACCAGATGGACAAGGCAGAATCAATCGAAAGACAGAGAGTGGTCAGAAGACAAGCCGGGGTCAGAGGAACAAGCAATCCAATAAGCACAGGAACAATAAACCAGGAGTCAGAGACCATCACTGGCACTGGTGTATGATCTGGAAAGGGTTTAAATAGAGTGCCATGTCTATGGATCAGAACCTGATTGGCTCATAACTCAGTACTCTATTAGTCAGATAGACTAGAACACAGTAATAGAGCAGCTGAGCAATCAGCCAACTGCTAATCTCCCCCAGCACATGCCTGCTACAGGGAGGAACAGAGCATTAGATTGTGTTGCTAAGTATGTTGTTGCATCACCAAGGGCTCATCTCTCCAGATGCAACTGCCCCAAGGCTGAGGATTGCACCACTGGAACCCGGACAAGTACGTTTCTTACACCAGTCATCAGACCAGTGAAGATGCCTGACCCTGTCAATCAGATTATGAGGTGGAGGCTAGGGGAAAAGGTAAAGCAGTACTTCTCTCCAATGACTTCATTTGCATGAAAGTAATTATGCTGAATTGTTATATCCATTGACAGCAATAGAAGGCTCCGTCCAGACAAGAGGTAATCTGCATACTTTTTTTCTAGAAAGCATTACTTTGTAGCATTGTATGATTCCCTACATCAGCAATAGGGAGTTGAGGAGAACCAATACCTTCCAAGAATACATCTACAGTAGTGTTGATAGAGCATGCGCAGTGAAATTTAGTTGAAAAACTTGTCAGAGACCCAAAAGTCCTTTTAAGGAATATTGTTGTGTGTGGCAACAGTAATATATATTTTTAGCGCAACCTGCGCAAAATTTCTAAAACTTTACAGACCCAAAAGTCGATTTAAGGACTATTGTTTGTGGCGGCAATATCTATTTTAGTGCATCCTGCACTAAATAGCATGCAATAGTTAGGCTACTGCAAACAGCGACCATATCTGTGCTATATCTTGTGTGTAACGTGTGCGCATACAAAAAATATCAGTGACATCCAGTGTACTTTTTCTGTAGACAGTGTCCGCTGCAGACAGTGACATTACCTGGGCTGCATCTTCTATGTAACGTTTCCACATCCCAAATACCTGTGACATTCCCTGAATTTTTTTATTAGCCGCTGGTGATAGCATTGACATTATCTGCGGTATAACTCCTGTTTGACGTTTTCACATCCCAAATACCTATGACATTCCCTGTAATTTTTTATGAGCCGCTGCTGACATCAGCAACAATATCTGCGGTATTTCTCCTGTGTAAAGTTTCCACATCCCAAATACCTGTAACAATCCCTGTAATTTTTTATTAGCCACTGGTGACATCAGTGACATTAACTGCAGTATTTCTCCTGTGTAACGTTTCCACATCCAAAATACCTGTGACATTCCCTGTAATTTTTTATTAGCTGCTGGTGACATCAGCAACATTTCTGCGGTATTTCTCCTGTAAAACGTTTCCACATCCCAAATATCTATGAGAGATTCCCTGTAATTTTATATTAGCTGTTTTTGAAATCAGTGACATTATCTGCGTTATTTCTCCTGTGTAACGTTTCCACATCCAAAATACCTGTGACATTCCCTGTAATTTTTATTAGACGCTGGTGACATCAGCGACATTATCTGCAGTATTTCTCCTGTAAAACGTTTCCACATCCCAAATATCTGTGACATTGCCTATAAACTTTTATTAGACGCTGGTGACAGCATTGACATTATCTGCAGTATATCTCCTGTGTGATGTTTCCACATCTCAAATACATGTGACATTCCCTGCAATTTTATATTAGTCGCTGCTGACATCAGCAACATTATCTGAGTTATTTCTCCTGTGAAACGTTTCCACATCCCAAATACCTGTGGCATTCCCTGTAATTTTTTATTAGCCGCTGGTGAAAACATTGACATTATCTGTAGTATATTGTTAAAGATGTGTGAATTTTATTCTATATTTTGTATATCTAGGATTGTAATGAGTTAACTTTTTCTACTTCCAAGTGCCCACCCACCCCCCTTTTTGTTTCAAGACTGGAGAGGAGAGAGAGGGGGGCAAAGAGCTGTGCTGTGGGAAGTGTCTGATTTCTCATCTTTCTACAGGTGTCCCATAGAGTGTGGTGGAATGCGTAAGCCAATCATATGGCTTGATGATATGTATGTATTATTCACTGCCTATAGAGAAGCACCTCCTTGAAGTGTCACATATGACGTAGGCAGTATTCTTGTTAGAATAAACTCCATTACAAAATGGCGATGGTAACCAGATGTTTACATTAGTTCACATTCCAAAGTAGGACCCAGTGCGCAGAAGCCAGGGTGCTATCTCCTCTCTCTTATCTCTTCTTCCTTTTTGACCAATGAAACAATGTTTTAGTCTCAGTGAGGACTGCCCTCTTCTGAAGATGTATATACGCTTACCCCCATGTAATAAAAGTGAGAGATTGCTTTGACCAACTTCTATGTCAGTGTCTAGTCTCTCAGCCACGCGTGGATATTAACCCCTGGGGGGGGGGGGTACATTGATTTGGAACACCAGAGTGTATCTTAAGACGGGCCGCTGAGCTTGACAAGACGGGCGCCTGAGCTTGATGAACGGCAGAGGAGAGAGGATTGCAACCTCAAAGAAATGTGAGAAAACCTTTTATCTCATCTGCCTTTCTGTTAATTACTTCGTCATGCTCAGATAGCTCAGTCTGCTGTGAGGTGGTACCCATGTAAGTATAGTAGTCGGCTGTAATGCTGAAAGCTTTGAGTCTATAGAACCAATAGTCTGAAATTATAGATCCCTCTGGTGTGTATATGTTTTGTGTGTGTCTGTGATTTATGTGAGGAGTGAGTTGAGCACAGACGGTAAAACCACAGACAAAGGGAGGGGACAGTAACCTCCTGGTTGGGAAGGGGACGCTGTAGCGCCGAGGTGTGGGACAAAGTAAACTCCGGCTGACCTGGCCAGGGAGATGAGTGTGAGTCATATGACCTTTTGACCTAAGGGAAGACTGCGGAGACTACCTGACCCCAGGAAGATGGTAGATTTTCATGACCCTTTGACCTAAGGGAAGACTGCGGAGATATTCTCCACCTGACCTGACCCCAGGAAGATGCGACGGAGCCCGCCTGACCCCTGGTCTTGGGGAAGACGTGCGGGGAGTCCCAGCTGACTAGTCAGACGTGATAGTCAGATTTGAGCCAACCAGAGGGGAGGGTGAATCCTTTGTCTGCGGAGGAAAGGGTTAAAGGTGCTGATCACTCCTCTGTTTTGTGTGTGTGTCAGTCTGAAATACTGTTGTTTTGATATGGGTCAGTCCCAGTATTATGAAGAAGGAGAAAATACAGCCCCTAGCTAGTAGCGAGGGAAGAATTGAAAGTTAAAATGTGAAAAAGAATGTTAGAGAAAGTGTAGCCTCGGACAGAGGTCGCCCCCTGGCAACAGGGATGAAGATCTGTAAGAATCTGTGAAGTTAGAGCTTACAGACTGTGGGCATCAGAACTCCTGTGATTTTGAGGGGGGGAGAGAGTTCTAATGAGTGAGAAACAGAGCAGTGTCAGGATGTTAATTGATGGCATTAGCAAGAAAGAAAGAAAGTGCCCCAGTGTCTGCAATCATAACGACGCTTGTGTTAAATGTTCCGAAATGAACCTGTTAAGTTTTGTTACCCTAATAATATGTGTGTGTTTAACTAGGGAATATCCTAGAGATTACAGCAGTAAAAGATGGTCAGTTAATGGATAGGTGTTGTATCCAGTGTGAGCTACAGAGACTCACTTCCCCCACCTTAACAGAAACATTCCTGAGATAAAGGGAACAGGCGAAGAAAAAAGGGAGGAGGGAATGAGGGAATGATGCAGAGTAAGTGATGTGTAATATATTATACAAGACAAAGAATTGTTCAATAATTTTCTTTCTTCTTTCCCAAGCAGTGTACTGTGGGAATCCAGCTTTTAACAAAATGACTGTATGATTATAACATGTATATTGTCTTACAGCGACAGACCATCAGCAATTCTGTGTGTGGTGTGGCTATCTGTTTCCAGGAAAGCTGTGTTTGTCTGTGCTGCAAGTTTTGGGATGAAACAATGTGGGTTGGAAGACATAAATGATTCAGTGGAATGTGAATGGGTGTGGCTTTGAGTTGTAGTTGAGGCAAATATGTGTGAAGACTGATGGAGGTTTTTAGCAGAGCTGTGAATGCAATTCAGTTTTTATGTATGAGGGTGTGGTTATGAGCCGTTTGTGAAAATGAGTACATGAAAACATGAAAATATGAATGCATATGGAGTATGGTATTTTTATTTATTTATTTATTTAAAATAATATGCACATTGAGCATTTTATTTTATTTTTCTTGGAAGTTTTGGGGGTTTTATTGGTGCCAACAGCATTGATCAAGCTGTACATTTTTATTTATTTATTTTATTTTTAAATTGAAGTCAATGAAAAGTTTCTTATGGGCCCTTTGTGTGTTCATGTCTGTATTGTCAGATCTGTTTGTTTTAATGTTTGAAGTTACGTGTTACATGTTAAGTGTTGTGCTTCACATCAGAGCTCTGTTCTCATGAGCGGCTGGGACACTAATGACAGAAAGAAGGAGGACCACAGTGTCCGACTGAAGGGGGTGGACTTAGATGACTCAGAGCGGAGGGACGAGGATAGGGGTGGACGTTACAGACAGCGACAGCCCTTGTGCCCATCCCCTAGTTACAGACACTCCCATGGAAGATGAGAAGTCCTGTTTTGTTTTCCAGTCTATTAATTCTGTGATAGGAAAAGTTGGATATTTCTGTAAGCCAAAATGCAGAGTAACATCAAGCGGCATTGGGTGGTTCAGTGGTGCCAACCATAGGTATTGTTCCTTTGGCATTGCTTCAGCCCTGATGTCAAACGCCTCATTGAAGTGAGGGAAAAAGTAAGTCTGCCCCCTATAGTGGGCCTGCAGAGTCTGTGGGACCCAGATCCCAGAAGAGAGAGTGTTGTGCTGTGTTTCGTACTCCTCATCCACACCACACGAGAGGATTGTATTCTATGTTGACCATGCCCGGATCACTGTCCGTCCCCACAGACACCCATATTTTTTTGTCATAAGGAGAACACAAAGACAGAGGAAAAGGGGGGGGGGGGAGTTAGATCAAGATTAAGAAACAGGAAATCCAGTATCGGCTCTACTTTTAAACATTTTTAGCAGATTCAGTCTGGCCCAATGATATCCCTCACTCTGGGTGATAAAGAAGTAGTCCCGTTTTTGATTGATACCGGAGCAGCCAAGACAGTTGTGCACAGCAAACATGGCCTCCCCTGATTTACTCTCCAAGGACACTAGTCTTTGGGTAGAAGTGGATGGGAAAGTAGTATGCTCCTTTTTTTTTCAACAGAAACCATCCATATTAGGTTTGCCCCTAACCAAGATGCGCTTGCCCGTTTGCTGGTCAGTGGTAACACGCCTTGTTGCCTCCTAGGTGCAGATTTGTTTGAAAAAGTACATGCTGGTATCTCACATCAGGAGGACAGCTCTGTGACGCTTACAGGTGCCCTAAACGACCAAGAACTTTGTTTGTTGGCCATTAGTGATAAAATTCCCTGGTCCATGTTTGTATCAGTACTCCCAGAAGCTGAGAAAAGCAAACCACTCACCATTGGATGGTACATGACCTACATGCCGTTAATGAAGCCACAGTTTCTAACATAATAAACTCCATTACAAAATGGCGATGGTAACCAGATGTTTACATTAGTTCACATTCCATAGTAGGACCCAGTGCGCAGAAGCCAGGGTGCTTTCTTCCTTTTTGACCAATGAAACAATGTTTTAGCCTCAGTGAGGACTGCCCTCTTCTGAATATGTATATACGCTTACCCCCATGTAATAAAAGTGAGAGATTGCTTTGACCAACTTCTGTGTCAGTGTCTAGTCTCTCAGCCACGCGTGTATATTAACCCCTGAAGGGGGGGTACATTGATTTGGAACACCAGAGTGTATCTTAAATGCCCTAATTTAGGGTGGTTTTAACAACGTTTCTACATCCCAAATGCCTGTGACATTCCCTATAAATTTTTATTAGCCGCTGGTGAAATAAGCCACATTATCTGCGGTATATATCCTGTGTGAAGTTTCCACATCCCAAACACATGTGGCATTCCCTGTAATTTGTTATCAGCCGCTGGTGATAGCATTGAAATTATCTGCGCTATATCTCCTGTGTAATGTTTCCACATCCAAAATACCTGTGACATTCCCTGCAATTTTATATTAGCAGCTGCTGACATCAGCGACATTATCTGCGGTATTTCTCCTGTGTAACGTTTCCATATCCAAAATACCTGTGACATTTCCTGTAATTTCATATTAGCCGCTGGTAACATCAGCAACATTATCTGCGGTATTTCTCCTGTGTAACGTTTCCACATCCAAAATACCTCTGACATTTCCTGTAATTTCATATTCGCCACTGCTGACATCAGCGACATTATCTGCAGGATTTCTCCTGTGTAACATTTCCACATCCCAAATACCTGTGACATTCCCTGTAATTTTTTATTAGCCGCTGATGATAGTATTGACATTATCTGCAGTATATCTCCTGTGTGAAGTTTCAACATCCCAAACACCTGTGACATTCCCTGTAATTTCTTATTTGCCGCTGCTGACATCAGCAACATTATCTGCGGTATTTCTCCTGTGTAATGTTTCCATATCCAAAATACCTGTGACAAATCCTGTAATTTCATATTAGCCGCTGGTGACATCCGCGACATTATCTGCGGTATTTCTCCTGTGTAACGTTTCCACATCCAAAATGCCGCTGACATTTACTGTAATTTCATACTAGCCGCGGCTGACATCAGCGACATTATCTGCGGGATTTCTCCTGTGTAACATTTCCACATCCCAAATACCTGTGACATACCCTGTCATTTTTTATTAGCCGCTGATGATAGTATTGGCATTATCTGCGGTATATCTCCTGTGTGAAGTTTCAACATCCCAAACACCTGTGACATTCCCTGTAATTTCTTATTCGCCGTTGGTTACATCAGCGACATTATCTGCGGTATTTCATCTATGTAACATTTCCACATCCAAAATACCTGTGACATTCCCTGTAATTTTATATTAGTTGCTGCTGACATCAGCGACATAATCTGTGGTGTTTCTCCTGTGAAACGTTTCCACATCCCAAAAACCTGTGGCATTCCCTGTAATTTTTTATTAGATGCTGCAGACAGCATTGACATTATCTGTGGTATATCTCCTGTGTGACGTTTCCTCATCCCAAATACCTGTAACATTCCCTATAAATTTTTATTAGCCACTGGTGACATTTGTGTAAATATCTGTTGTATTTCTCCTGTGCAATGTTTTCACTTGCCAAATACCTGTGACACTCCCTGCAATTTTTTTATTAGCCGCTGGTGAAATCAGCAACATTATCTGCGGTATTTGTCCTGTGTAAGTTTCCACATCCCAAATACCTATGACATTCCCTGTAATTTTTTATTAGCCACTGATGATAGTATTGACATTATCTACAGTATATCTCCTGTGTGAAGTTTCCACATCCTAAACACCTGTGACATTCCATGTAATTTTTTATTAGCTGCTGGTGACATCAGCAACATTGTCTGTGGTATTTCTCCTGTGTAACGTTTCCACATCCAAAATACCTGTGACATTCCCTATATTTTTTTATTAGCCTTTGGTGATATCAGCGACATTATCTGCAGTATTTCTGCTGTGTAACGTTTCCACATCCCAAATACCTGTAACTTACCGGTACCTGTAATTTTTTTATTAGCCACTGCTGACATCAGTGACATAATCTGGGGTTCTTCTCCTGCGTGACGTTTTCACATCCCAAATAACTTTTTTAAAAGTTTTTGCGCATACAAATCATATGCTACTGTATGTGCAACATACTTTCTAACATATATAACATTTAACATGAAGAAGGCAAGCAGTAAGGGAAGTGGCCGTAATGCTGATGGTGCACGCAGAGGTCGTGGCCCTGGGCGCGTTGAAACTTTGCCTGCTGCCAGAGCAGAAGAAAAACAATCATCCACGATTCCTAGCTTCATATCCCAGTTTGCAGGGCGGCGCAGGACAATGCTCTCGAAGTCAGACCAGTGCAACTAGGTGGTCAGTTGGATTGCAGCAGATAATGCTTCCAATCGGTTACGCACCACCCTGTCTTCCACCAATTCCAGTCTCAGTAGCAAAGAGTCTGGTCCACACAATCCTCACCCTGATCCTCCTTCCTCCCACTATGGAAAGTCTTGCCAAACAAGTGATCTCACACTCGGTTATTTCGAGGAGCTCTTTTCAGTGCCATTTGGGCCTCTCGACAAGCCCGCTTGAAGAGGGATATGAGATCTCCCAAACTCTTGAGCTTCCACAGTCACAAGAAGATAATGGTGGAGAACGGCAATTAGTGTTTCACGAGCTGTATGATGATGATGAGACACAGTTGCCAATAAGTCAACAGCAATTAATGTCTCATGAGGTTGATGAAGAGGATGAGACACAGTGATTAACTGAGGTTGTTATTAGGTCAACAATTCAGGAGGATGAGCTGAGTGAGGAAGTGGAAGAGGAGGTGGTGGACGATGAAGTCACTGACCAAACCTGGGAAGGTGACATGCCGAGCAAGGACAGCAGTACAAAGGGGGAGGCAGCACCGCAACAGGCTGAAAGAGGCAGTGAGGTGGCAAAATGGAGAAGGCGGGCCACACCAAACAGGCCTGCAACTGTTCTCCGGAGCAGACCCTTGCGGAAATATCCCTTGCCAAGGGGTAGGTGTTTCGCAGTCTGGCGCTTTCTTGAGCAAAGTGCAGATGATAAAAGAATTGTAATTTGCAACCTGTGCCATACAAAAATGAGCAGGGGAGTGAACACTAGCAACCTCACCATCACCACCACCAGCATGATCCGCCACATGGCATCAAAGCACCGTAATAAGTGGGACGAACGCCTCAGTCCACAATCTGCGTCTGCGGGTCACACCACTGCCTCCTCTTCCACTGTGTTACTTGCTGGCCAATCCCCTGTCGAAGGCGCGGGCCCAGATGCCTCCCACCCTGCACATGGACCTTCGCAAGCACAATCAGCGACCACATCCACATCCGTATCCCAGCGCATCGTACAAATGTCCTTACCCCAGGCATTTGAATGCAAGCAAAAATACCCAGCTACCCACCAACAGGTCATAGCACTAAACTTTCCTAATTACTGGCCCTGAAAATGTTGCCATTTAGGGTTGTGGACACTAAGGCCTTCCGCCGCCTGATTTGGTCGGCCGTCCCTCGTTAAGCAGTCTCCAGCGGCCACTATTTTCCACTGTGTGCATTGCCCGCCCTACACTATTATGTTTCCTGTAATATCACCAGTACCCTGACCAACGCAGTTACTGGGAAGGTCCATTTAACCACTGACACATGGACAAGTGCTTTCGGCCAAGGATGCTACATTTCCCTGATGGCTTACTGGGTGGATGTTGTGGAGGCCTGGACGAAAGTCGTACCCTGTGATGGCAGAAGTGCCACCGACACCAAGAATTGCGGTCTCTAATAGAGACGGCCTTGCGGTTCACCCGGCGGTCATTTTGCAGTGAACTTTGCGTGTTTGCGATTTGCCGAACATGCGAAAATATGGAGATATTCGCCCCTGCCATATTCTTTTACATTGTGAAGAACTTTGACTCATGACACATCCATCAGGTGGTACAGGACAGCCAATTGAGACGTTTCAGCACATGGACATACCCCCTACCTTATAAATAAACCTGATCTGGCCGCCATTTTACATTCAGTGTTTTGCCAGTGTAGGTAGAGGTTGCTGTGTGGAGCAGGGACAGGCTTTTAGGGCCACCAAATGCTAGCTAATAGGGCCACAAAAGTCCTTTTAAGGACTTGCATAGGTGTGCTATTGATAGGTGTGATACACAGAGGGGTGCAATATACTTTTATAAAGAGTCAAAAACACATAGATCTATATAGTGATCACCTGGAAGTCAGGGGCCTAGGGGCATTTTTATATAGGATAAGGTTCTGGATGGGGTCGCTCTTATCAGGGCGGGTGGTCTGTGGTTAGGCTATCAGGGCCAGAATAGCAACCCTTGTAGGGCAATATCAGGGACATGTCCTTCAATACCACATCATCATCTAGCCCAGGGATAGATGTTCTTTGCTTTCCCTCAGGGATTCATGGATGTGCACTGGAACCCCCCGGATTGTGGTAGGACATATGGTTTCTGATTTGGTGCCGCCGAGCACCTGATTTAGTGCCACCGAGCACTTGTTATTGCCTACCACATCTATGCTTTTTGCTTAACGTTAATAATTTAATTTATTTTCATTTTGAGGGATATCTTTTTAATTCACACGTCCACAAAATGGGTCTGCATCCGTTCCGCAATTTTGGGGAATGGGTGCAGACCCATTCATTTTCAATGGGGCCGGAATGTGCTGTCCGCATCCGCAATTGCGGATCCGCACTTCCACATCCGTGCTTCCGTTTCCGCAAAAAAAAAATAGAACATGTCCTATTCTTGTCCGCAATTGCCGATGAGATTAGGCATTTTCTATTATAGTGCCAGTGATGTGCTGTCCGCAAATTTGAGGAATGCACACTACCTGTGTCTGTGTTTTGCGGATCCGCAAAACACTTACAGACGTGTGAATGGACCCTCACAGTAACATTATGAAAGGTTATGTTTTATGAAATGGATTGCCTTCCTTGTACAATGTTATAATATACTTTCTATGTTATAAAGTATATTATAGTGCATTTGTATTGTGCAGCAGTTGTATTGTGCAGGTACATAGAGGGACAAGCGTTATTAGAACAAATAATTTCTACAGGTGTGAGATACCAGTCGCCCCCCAAAAAAAATCTGATTGAAGCGGGGTGTTATATACCAATATTCTTTCTTTATAGTGCATTTGGGTACTGTATAGTGCATTTGCGCATGCGCGTACGCAATGATTATATTGCCGATATTTCGCATTTAAAAAAATGATAAATGGAGATCGCAAATTCAAATAATACATCTGGTATGTCTCTCCATGTTGTGGGACTATGTGTGCACTTCTAGTAATTATTTCTTGGCTGCAAATGAATGTGACCGGCTGCAAACTTGAGGTTCGCGAACCATCCCGGCAGATGTTCATCCATCACTAGTCCCTAATTCCATCAGGGTTTCCGCCACCACCTACGTAAGTAGCTCCAACCTGCACTTCTCATCCGCCTCCTCCTCCACTTCCACTTCAGAATTATCTTCTTGCAGCACAAGTCAGCCATCAGTCGGTAGCTGGAAGCAGTGTAGCACTGCAGTGGGGAAGCGTCAACAGGCCGTGCTTAAGCTGATCTGCTTAGGTGACAAATAGCACACCACTGCAGAGCTATGGCAGGGGAAAAGAGACCAGACTGACCTGTGGGTCTCGCCACTCAACCTAGAACCAGGCATGGTTGTGTCTGATAATGGCCGTAACTTGTGGCGGCTTTGGAGCTTGGAAAGCTCACACACATCCCATGCCTAGCCCACGTCTTCAACTTAGTGGTTCAGCAGATTCTCAAAACCTACCCCGATTTGCCTGAGCTACTGTTGAAAGTATGCCGTGAGTGTGCCCATTTCCGCAAGTCATCGAATGCTTCTGCTGGTCTGTCAATGATGCAGCAACTCTTAGAATTGCCACCTCATCGACTGTTGTGTGACGTGATCACACGCTGGAACTCGATGTTTCACATGTTGGCCAGGCTTTGTGGGCAGCAGAGGGCAGTAGTGAAATATCAGCTGTAGCATGGTCGTCACCTTTCCAGTCAGCTTCCACTATTCACAAGCGAGGAGTGAGAATGGATGTTTGACCTCTGTGAGGTTTTAAGAAACTTTGAGGAATCAACACAGATGTTGATCGGCGATAACGCTATTATCAGTGTCACCATCCCACTTCTGTGTCTACTCAAATGCTCGCTGCTCACAATTAAGGATGACACTTTGCATGTGAAAGAGGTGTAAATAGGGGAAGCCATTACACAGGGTGATAGCCAGACCACCCTCAGTTCGTCTTCTTATCACAAATTGGATGATGAAGGAGGAGGAGCAGGAGACGGTAAAGAGGGTAAAACCCATGGAAGTTTAATTCCATCTGTTTAGCGTGGGTGGGCAGAAGAGGAAGAAGAGGATGAGGAGATTGAGAGTCATCCCTCTGATGAGGACAGTGAAGTCTTCTCTGTTGGGACTCTGGCACACATGGCTGACTGTATGTTATGCTGCCTTTCCCGTGACCCTCGGGTTATGTGGATTTTGGCCAACACCGATTACTGGTTGTTCACCCATCTCTCATTCCTGTGGTGGAGAGAACTAGTAAAATGGTGCAATACCAGAAGGTCCTTGTAGAAAAATTGTTCCAAAAATTTCCAGCTGACAACGCTGGCGGTAGAGCCCGTAGATCTTTGAACAACAGAAGAGGGGAAACGAAGGGAATACACAGCAGTTCAAACATAGGTAGGGCAACACTCTCCAAGGCCTGGGACAGTTTCATGACACCCCGCCTGCACCCTCACCCTGATGCGTGGCCTACTGTCTCAAGGATGGAAAAATTTTGGGATATGGTGGAGTATATAACAGACCGTTTCAGCGTCCTCAGTGGTCCCCCTCTGCCTTACAACTATTGGGTGTCCAAGCTGGACACGTGGCACGAACTGGCGCTCTACGCCTTGGAGGTGCTGGCCTGCCCTTCCACCATCATTTTGCCAGAGCGGGTATTTAGTGCTGCTGGGGGCATAATAACTGATAAGCGCATTCACCTGTCAACTGAAAATGGTGACAGTTTGACTGTCTACTCCACCAGAGCAAAGCGGCTGAATATAAAAGCAATTTTATGTGTCTTTATAATGTACTGAATACACTGTATTCCCATGCACCCCTTCCAACACAATTAAGGGTATATGGTTCAATGTTACTTTTCTTGTCCTCCTCCTCTTCCATCATATCAACATTCTTATTAGTCTGCCCTCGCTCCTAAGGTTCTAGAGGGTCGGCTCACCTGCAGACCCTCGCATATAATCTTTTAGAGGGCCAGCTCACCTGTAGGCCCTTGCATATAATGTTTTAGAGGGTCAGCTCACCACCAGGCCCTCACGTACAATCTTTTAGAGGGTCAGCTCACCTGCAGGCCCTCGCACATAATGTTTTAGAGGGTCAGCTCACCAGTAGGCCCTCAACCATAATGTTTTACAGGGTCAGCTCACCAGCAGGCCCTCACCTACAATCTTTTAAAGGGTTAGCTCCACCAGCAGGCCCTCGCCTACAATCTTTTAGAGGGCTAGCTCACCTGTAGGCCCTTGCATATAATGTTTTAGAGGTTCAGCTCACCAGCTGTAATTTTTGACCGCACTTGCACTGTATATACAAGTAAATATACAGGAAAGAATGTTTCCTAACAATTTTTCATCTAAAATCGGTTTTCTTTGGTTTTGTGCGTATTATTGTCAGACTCTAAAAGTGGCATACTACTTGGACAACATTGTTCCCAGCAGCAACCTGAAAGTCCAAAATGCATCCAGACATCCTCCCCATGCTGTTCCCGAACCATTTCAGTGGTGTTTCCATCAATTTTGGACCTTTTCCTATGAACCAGACACCCTCCCCTCTTCAGAGCAGGGGGTGCCTGGTTTAATGCTCAGTTTCTCCCACTGACTTCCATAGAGCACCCAAGCATCCTGAGGTGTTCAATCCGAGCACCCAAACACTAATCTATCGTAGTGCTAGGTTGTTTTTTTATGCATGTTTTTGACTACTATAAACTATTGAAAATTAATGAAGGGGGTCCATTAACCAGTCCATTGATCAGTGTAACTTTTACAGTTACATAGGGAAAGGTGTTGGTGACCAAGCAAGCATTTTTATACTTGCATAAATGCTATTAGGTGAATGTTTGCTCATGTTTCAGCTGATTGTCATCACGTTTACAGTGCTGGTATGAAAATTTGCTCTCAATAATTGGTATATAGAAAATCAATTGTTCCAATGACTGGTAAGCAGGTTTAAGAAGAGTCAAATAGCGGAATCTGCAAAATTGTGAATGGATTTATTTACCTTCATTTTTTACTACAAAGGCTGCTATGGTTACTGGTTTATTCTAAAATAGAACAGATTTAAATAATGTTAATATGCTCATTTCTCTGCATTGTAAGTTTGTAACAACAAATAAATAGCTAACCTTCAAATTTCTTTTAGTATAAAAGGTGCATGCAAAACTGTGAGGCAACAGATATGTATCAGCTAAAAGTATACCACTTCCATGTGAAACAAATGAATGAGCCATGTAACACTGTAGAATTAATAGATTCACAAGAATAAGCCATCTCCCGATGCACAGAACTGTATCTTTAAAAGGTTGAAAGTTATTTCTGTATGCAGGGGACCAGATTTTACATCTAAAATAATGGAACTGCAATATGTGTTACTTGAGAACAAAGGGACCAGAACTGTTAACATCTGATTTTGGCTCAGTATACCACTTTATTTAGACATCAGAAACACATTGTTTTCTATGTAACTATGTTCCATTTTCTCCATGTACACATCTAAATAAAAACAAATAATGTAATTTCTATAGCCATACCTGCACTTTTCAAAGTCCTGCATGGTTTAACAGCACGATTAAGTGGTACTTTCTGAAGGAATAAACAAAAATACTTAGCAGGCGCCTACATCAAGAATAAAAGCAGCTCTGTTAATTGCTGTTTATAAGGAATCCAGCAATAAAGCAGTATCTTTGTTTCTAATGTGCTGCATATTTTGACCCATAAAGTGCACACAAAATCAAATCATATCACAAGGTTAAGATTCAATGTATTTTATACGATTACTGTTTAGATTAGTGAACTGTAATACAATCTGCAAAATATTGGCAGCCCCAACAGCTGTTCCAAATTGGGCAAACAAAAAAATTGGACCAGACCACAATCAAAGCATTAAAGAATATGATGAAGCCTCAAAAACACAAGTGGGTAAGCCAATCTGAATTCAGAGAAGAGATGTGAGCCATAATGTGAAAACGGTGTCCAGCAGCTAGATGGTGTTGGTGTGCCATGGAAGATAGCCACTGTTGAGAAAGTGGTGCTTAATATAAATGCCTGGCAGGATTCATGACAGGCAAAGCATGGGAGAAGCCTGCCTGAGGGGGTGGTGATGACATACCATGACCTGGATAAATGAGAACCTTCACAGACATGAGTACAATAAAGGAATGGATCAACTTGCAGGATGACAGGCCAAACTGGATGGACAAATGTCTTTTTTCGGCCTTATGTACTATGTTACTATGTAACATGCTAGCATAGCCTCACCGAATAGAGGTGCAGGTGAGAACAGAGTCCTGCTGAAGTGGTTGTGAGGGACATTTATTAAAGTGTTTTCACCACTATTGCGATGTAAAAAAATAAAAAAAATATGGCTCATGTCTTAATTGATCAACAATTTGCAACTTTTCAATTGTCTTATCACTTTTTAAAAGTGTCCAGAAAAGTGTAAGGGATTAAATGGGAGGACCTGGCCTCCAGAGCCAGCCAGATTTACTGTCATCTACGCCAGCAACTGTTGTTAATGATAGTCCCAATCTATGCAAACTCTTAGCTGGCGTAGATTTGGTGGACCACAGACCACCTGGAATTCTGCTAAATATATTCAAAGGCCTCCAAAACTGAGCTGTATGGATCAGTGGCAGAAGTGTGCCACTGTGCCAAGTGACCCATTTGACTATGGACCAAACCCTATGGGCATTATTCCAATGATGCCTTTGTTTTCACCTTTTAACCCCTATAAAGGGATCTGGTCTTCGCTGCAAGGGGGCAACTGGACCGCTACCTCCTTGGATGGTCCTCAGTACACTTGGCAGCTGACCTATAAGAAAATTGAGAGGCAAGGCACCAGCAATCCAGGCATCCAATGTAACACATTGTTCAGACACAAGACCAGAATATAGGATCACAGACAGACATAGCTGATAGCCTGGAATCCATGCAAAAAAGGATACACGGAGCAAGGTGAACATAGACAGATCATAAAATGATCAGCAAAATACAAGCTTGCCTGGAACCCATGCAGAATAAAGAGCATGGCATTCATAGACAGGCATACAAACATGCCTGGAACCCATGCAAAACATAGAACATGGCTTTCATAAATATGACATATATACATTACACCAAAGAAACATGGTTTAATAGCCTAGAACACATACAGGTTAGGCTCCAGGGAGCATGGTGTTTACAGACAGACTTGCAAACATACCTGGAACCCATGTGGGACAGGAATACAGGGAACATGGTGATCACAGACAGATCAAGACAAAAATATATTAATGAATAACCAGTCTGTCCACACAATTCAGGGTAGAGTAACAAAGACACAGGTCAGAAGAGTAAACACCCTGCACTCAGCATTCCCGGAGAGAGATTGAACTCCCAGGCATATCGCACACAGGTCTAAATAGCAGGGTGATTAAGGCACCTGACCACCTGATATTCAAACAGACTCAGGGAAGCATTGACCCTAAATAGACACGGGGAACACACAATTCACAGAGCACAGTTTACACACTATAGAAGACTGCAGCCAGCACACACCACACAAGCAACCAGCATACACGGGAACATCAACTGCAGCCAGTACACAAGAGCGTATGCAGCCAGCCTACACGGTAACGAGTGTTACAGTGAGCAGCACTGCAATACAGACACAAAGAGCTGAATATTCACAGAGCACAGTTCTCACATGCTATAGAAGACCACAGCCAGCAAGCACCACACAAGCAACCAGCATCAACAACCACTAGTACACAAGAATGCACGCAGCCAGCCTACACAGCAGCATGTGTCACAGTGAACCACACTGTGACAGTATGACAATACCTCCAACTTGTGGTGTCTTTATTATCTGCTAGATAAGCTAAAGTAATATTAGTATTGCCATGGCAACTGCTGGGAGTCACATGCACCCAATAGCAACAAGTGACACCCAAAGCTACTGGTTGCAGAACACTTGTATTGTTCATAATAATATAAAACGTAAAACAATGGATTACAAAAGGAAATGAGCTAAATACAAAGAAAACTAACATTTCTTTCAGCTCTAGCCCTGATAATTCAATCGCATTTTAGTTACATATTTTTTTTTAAATGAATAATGAAATTGTGAAAAGCTTTACTTTCCTCTAGTATAATAGTACAGATTAAAACTTTATTTGGAATTTCTTATAATTAGAAAACACAATTTTCTATTACAACGAACAGTTTGTTTCCATGGAAATCCTCCTCCTACACAATGTTCTAAAGCGAAATACAAATGGGAAAATTGTTTTTTTTATATATTTTTTTTTTCCTATACTGGCAAAGGATATTTTGTAGCACAGCACAAAACAAGCATGTGAGTTCTTCAAAAATGCGTATTCATCGTTTCTAAAATTTAATTTTGAAGCAAAAAATGTAATATAGGAGTAATAGCCTTTTCAGCTATCCCTGCATTGCTTTTTCTTGATATTGCAAATAAAACAAACAGCCATGTTATAAATAAACCTGCAGTGCAAAGAACTCCTTGTGATTCCACATCTTGCATTCATTTTATGAGCAGTATGTGAAGAAAAAGTATAAGATTCTATCAGTATCTAATATGTCTATTTTTCCTTCTACGATAACATATTTGTTGACATTGCCACTACTGCTACTATTCATTATAGATACGCAAATTAAATTAAAACTCTATTTTCTTAACCCATTAATGTTCTGTGACATATATAGATTGGCAGCATGGTGGCTCAGTGATTTCACTGGTTCCTTGCATCCTTGCAGTGTCTTAGGTTTGACTTCAGTCAAGGGCAACATCTGCATGGAGTTCATAATCTCTCCCCATGTTTGTGTGGGTTTCCTCCCACACTTCAAAGACATAACTATAAGGAATTTTGATTGTGAGCTCCACTCGGGACAGTGAGTGATGACAATGTCTGTAAAGCACTGCAGAATATGTTGTTGCAATATAAATATGTACTGAATTAATAAAATAGATCAGTCTGTCTATCCTTACCTTTCCTCTTGGCTCAACAAATTCTGAGATGTGTAACATAAGCTATTTTTTTTATTTTTTTTTACATGACTTCACAATAAGATATTTATCCTAAAGGCGTCTATTTACATAGTCATGTCACATTATGGTGACCTCTTCCTACTTTCAATGGCAGTTGTGTGTAGCTCAAGTTATTTGTTGTGAGCTGGCTTGGTGAATATATAATGTCTGCAATAGGCTGTATGCACACATATTCCTCATTACTGTCATGGGTAAAAAGTAAAATGTATAATTACAAAAGAAAAAGGAGAAAAGGGACCCTTAAAATCACAAATTATTTTCTATTACATTTAAAATAAACCCACAGATATAGGTAACCAAGAGGGACCAACAAGTGGGAAACCCTAATGGTAGAGTAGGTATATGATCTCAATAAATAATCACAATAGATATGAAGAGATATAAATAACATAAGGGCATCAGGGATATAGGGGACAGTATAGTAGCTCACAAAATGACCTGTAGCTCGCAAAATCTCATGAAAATCCTTCTAGAAGAAGAGAGGATTTTGTTTGAGAAAACTTCTGACAAACTATGTGTCCTGCAGGAGACAGCATTAAAATGTGATACCTACCCGGATTTTAAAAAACGCAAGTCATCTCTACAGATGTCAGTGGAGAAGTTTCAAAGTTTAATTAACGAACACATACACAGACAATATTTCAGAGGGGTACAACTCCTTCAGCATCTGAGGTGTCTTCATTGGATGCAGACCTTTTAGATCTAGAGACTCCCCATAATTGGGAAAATATACAGAAACAAAAAAAGACAAAAAACAGCGCCATGCAGAAAGCAACAGAAGAGGTACGGTTCATCACTCAGTATAACACATCCAACGGATATATTCAGAAAAGCCTTGAAAAACATTGGCATATTCTTGATGTCGTTGTTAGGATCCATACCTGACCAAATACCTCCCAGGCATCCACAAAGTTACTTATAGGAGAGCACCAACCATGAAAAACATACTGGCTCCAAGTAGATCAAAACAACACATGGAACCTAAAATAAAAAACACACCTAACAACGACATCAAGAAGGAGAGCTACAGATGTGGGGCAAAGAACTGTCTGTGTTGCAGCATCATCACACACAACAAAAAAACTTTTACTTCCAACCACAACAGTACTACATTTCCAATAAAATACCATCTTACATGTCATTCATCCTACGTCATATATCTGATGGAATGTGAATGCGGCCTACAATATGTAGGCTGCACCACACAAGCTCTCCATTAATACAACATCCGGAAACAATATTTAAAGCACGGTGTCTCCAGGCATTGCGCAAACACCCCCGAAAAAGAGAAACAAAAGCTCATAATCACTCCGATCGACTTCATACCTGAAAATCCATGTAATAGGTTTGAGAACCTACAGAAAAGAGAAGTCTATTGGATATACCCGCTATACACGCTCACTCCACATGGTCTTAACAAAATAACCGAGACCATTCTATAACAACTTCAACAGTAGCAGTCCATCAAAGTGAAGATCTTCCTTTCCTAATAATTCCCTCCAACAGCGGCAATCTATGAAAATCGGTTATCTACCATTACAGTGTTCCCAGATACACTTCCATAACAAATAATTCATTACAATGCTACGACCCAAACCCAATGCCCTTTTCTAGCAACACCGCATAGGGTGTAACAACCAATAAGCCTTCAAGCCAGCGATTGGTAGCAGCACCCCCATACTGTGCACCATAAGTGCTGCTAGTTTAGTGTACATGGTATACATACTGTACTTGTTCTATTTTTAACACATAGGCATCCACTAATGTAATTCTACTATTTTATCGGTATGATTAACATACAAAAAATATGCTTTCCATAACCCCACTCCCCCCTTCGTCTGTAAGGTTTCTGCCTGCCTAACTAAGCAGGTGTGAACCTCTATATGGATTTTATTCTTGTTGTCCTCAATTTTACTGCTATTTCTAAACCTATGGTATGTATGCAAATATTTATTTACTTGTTTATCTATATATTTTATGTACAAGTCTAAAACCTAGCCGTGTCTTTATCCCTACTGGAGCAAGTGCTCGTTGTTAATAAAGCTCTTATTAAAAAATAAAAAATACAAAATGCTACACCCCCTTTTTCTCCTGCAGGGCGCCAAAACTGTCTTAAATACAATGTATGTTCTTATCAACACTCTGTAAACCATACTGTCCTGAGGAAGAGGGCTGTACGCCCTTGAAACGCGTAGACTGCTTTTTTACCATTAAATAAAAAGAAAAAACATCCAAGCCATCGTGAGGATCAATTTATATGCCTACAGCACCGGAAAGTGGTCCTATTTTTCTTCAACCTTCATAATCGGCAAAAGGGAGGTCATAAACAGGGAACATCAAGGAAGCAGAATAATAACACTCCACAAATGGGTAGCTATCAACAATCCACAAATGGGTAGCTATCAAGGTGTCCCTTCCTCATCCTCAGCATCATTACAGGCCAGTACAACTGCATCTTTTTTAGCAAAAGGGCAAACCACGTACAAGCTGTGCGACAGGAGCAAGGGAAGCAAATACCAGACATAGATAATAACTTGCAGGTTATTAACCTGTCTTCATGTAACCTTAATGAAAAAGAGATTGCGGTACTGAGGAGAGGCCTTACTTTTTTTCTCCTACCATTGACTTTAGGCTATTTTTACTTGGGTTAAGGACCTCCATTTATTTTGCAGGAAATTAAGTTAAGTTAAGTTTTTCAACAATACTAATAAACATGCATATGAAAAACTGGGTATTAAGGAGAGCAAATTATCAGACCTGACCCTATTCAAGGAGCTTCACGGAACCCTTTCACTAAATTTTCCTACAACTGGCGATCTCTGACCTTGAGCAAATAGACATTAGACGTACACATCATAAAAATATGTTGGTCATTGAGTTGGAAGCCTTGAAAAGTTTATAGAGGGACAAATCCATTATCATTAAACCGTCCGATAAGGGTGGTAATCTTGTTTTATGGATAATCACAAATACCGCAAAATGTGTCTCGGTCTACTAAGAGACCAAGAAGGCTATTGAGTTCTACCAGGGGATCCCACAGAGATGATCCTGGTGGAGCTACAAACTATCTTGAAGTCCAGTTTGGGGACAAAAGTCATTAGCATAGCAGTACAGCAATACAACTTTATGCCTCCTGATACAACACAGATTGCTACCTTTTACGGACTCCCTAAAATCCACAAGGGAATGAGTCCTTTAAAAGGCCACCCTATTGTATCAGGCGTTAATTCCCTTACACAAAACTGTGGACTGTATCTATACCAGGTCTTGCAGGTATTTGTCATTTCTCTTCCATCATACACCAGGGACACCGTGAACAAAATAGAAACCCTGATTGTTGATCCCTCTTGTATCCTGGCCAGCATCAATGAGCTTTTTAGTAGCATTCCTCATGAGAAGGGACTCACAGCATTGACACATTTTCTATCCACAAGTGGGACCCACATCTATTTTGTAATAACACTCCTTGAATTTACCCTCACACACAATTTCTTTCTATTCGATTCACGTTTTTCCACCAGCTCAGGGGGACAGCAATGGGGAGCCCTTGTGCTCCCACATATGCAAATCTCTTCCTGGGCTGGTGGGAAGACAACATCGTTTTCCAAGACCATGACATGTGGTGCAACAAAAAGATAGCATTCTGGACACAATATATAGATGATGTATTTGTGATCTGGAATAGCAGCATGGAGGATTTTGTCAGCTTTATAAACACCCTCAATGTGAACAGAATTGGCCTGAAATTCACGGATGAAATACAGACCAAGTGTATCACGTTTCTAGATGTTAAAGTCTGAAGATGAAAATTGCGTTGATCCTCGAACCACTATGGGTAACTGTGTATATCTGACTATTAGTGATGGTCGAGCATTCTCGGTTGGACACCTGTTCGGCTTGAGCATCTCGATGCTCGGCACATGGCGGTACTCGGCCGAGTTCCGCATGTGCTCTAGCGCAATGCTCGAGTCTCCTCCTGGCACGTTTCTTGGCTGCTAAGCTGCCAATAAACATACAGACAGATACTGGCATGAACTGTAATGCCGTAGCCATGTTGGCTACTGGCATTACAGTGATTGGCTGGCCGGAACGCGTCATCGGGTGCTAAAAAGCACCCAATGACATGTGTTCGGCTCAGTCTTAGTCAGGGATAGCTGAGCAATGGAAGGGAAAGACAGTGTAGGGAGTGTTATCAGAATATTTTTATTACAAAAACTTTCACAGACCCAAGGGCCCTTTTAAGGACTATTATGTGTGACAGCAGCAATATATATTTTTAGCGCATCCTGAGCTAAATAGCATCTAATAGTACACTGGGAACAGTTAAATTATCCGCGCCACATCTCCTGTGTAAAGTGTTCGCATCCCAAAAATATCAGTGACATCCAGTGTACTTTTTCCATAGACGATGTCCGCTAAGGACAGTTAAATCATCCGCACCACATCTCCAGTGTAAAGTGTGTGCATCCCTAAAATATCAATGACGTTCAGTTTGCTTTTTCCGTAGACGGTGTCCGATTCGGACAGTTACATTTTCTGTGCCGCATCTCCTGTGTAAAGTGTGCGCATCCCTAAAATATCAGTGACATCCAGTGTACTTTTTCCGTAGATGGTGTCCGCAGCGGACAGTTCAATCATCCCTAAAATATCAGTGACATCCAGTGTACTTTTTCAATAGACGGTGTACGCTGCGGACAGTGAGATTAGCTGCGCCACATCTCCATTGTAAATTGTGCATTTGCAAAAAATATCTGTGATATCCGGTGTACTTTTTCAATACACGTTGTCCTCTGCGGACAGTAACATTATCTGCGCCACATCTCCAGTTTAAAGTGTGTGCATCCCTAAAATACCAGTGACATCCAGTGTACTTTTTCCAAAGAAAAAAATTAAATTATCCGTGCCACATCTCCTGTGAAAAGTGTGCACATCCAGAAAATTTCTGTGACATCCATTGTACTTTTTCAATAAACGGTGTCCGCTGCAGAAAGTGACATTAATTGCGCCACATTTCCGGTGTAAAGTGTGCACATCCAGAAAATATCTGTGACATCCAGTGTACTTTTTCAATAGACAGTGTCCACTGTGGACAGTGAGATTAGCTGCGCCACATCTCCATTGTAAATTGTGCATTTGCAAAAAATATCTGTGATATCCGGTGTACTTTTTCAATACACGTTGTCCTCTGCGGACAGTAACATTATCTGCGCCACATCTCCAGTTTAAAGTGTGTGCATCCCTAAAATACCAGTGACATCCAGTGTACTTTTTCCAAAGAAAAAAATTAAATTATCCGTGCCACATCTCCTGTGAAAAGTGTGCACATCCAGAAAATTTCTGTGACATCCATTGTACTTTTTCAATAAACGGTGTCCGCTGCAGAAAGTGACATTAATTGCGCCACATTTCCGGTGTAAAGTGTGCACATCCAGAAAATATCTGTGACATCCAGTGTACTTTTTCAATAGACAGTGTCCACTGTGGACAGTAAGATTAGCTGTGCCACATCTCCAGTGTAAAGTGTGTGCATCCCTAAAATATCAGTGACGTTCAATTTACTTTTTCCGTAGACGGTGTCCGATTTGGACAGTTAAATTATCCGCGCCGCATCTCCTCTGTAAAGTGTGCTTATCCCTAAAATATCAGTGACATCCAGTGTACTTTTTCCGTAGAGGGTGTCCGCAGCGGACAGTTCAATCATCTGCGCCACATCTCCTGTGTAAAGTGTGAGCATCCCTAAAATATCAGTGACATCCAGTGTACTTTTTCCGTAGATGGTGTCCGCAGCGGACAGTTCAATCATCTGCGCCACAACTCTAGTGTAAAGTGTGTGCATAACTAAAATATCAGTGACATCCAGTGTACTTTTTCTGTAGACGGTGTCCACTGTGGACACTTAAATTATCCGTGCCACATCTCCTGTGTAAAGTGTGCGCATCCAGAAAATTTCTGTGACATCCATTGTACTTTTTCAATGAACGGTGTCCGCTGCGGACAGTGACATTAACTGCGCCACATCTCCTGTGTAAAGTGTGCGCATCCAGAAAATATCTGTGACATCCAGTGTACTTTTTCAATAGATGGTGTCCACTGTGGACAGTAAGATTAGCTGCACCACATCTCCAGTGTAAAGTGTGAGCATCCCCAAAAATATTTGTGACATCCATTGTACTTTTTCAATAGACGGTGTCCGCTACGGACAGTGACTTTAGCTGCGCCACATCTGCAGTGTAAAGTGTGCGCATCCAAAAAATATCCATGACATCCAGTGTACTTTTTCAATAGGCGGTGCCCACTGCAGACAGTGACATTTCTAGTGCCACATCTCCAGTGTAAAGTGCGTGCCTAAAATTTTTATCTGTGACATACAGTGTACTTTTTACGTAGATGCTTTGGACTGTGACATTACCAGTGGTACCTCTCCTGTATAATGTTTCCTCATCCCAAATACCTATGACATTACCTGTCATTTTTTATTAGCCGCTGGTGACAGCATTGGCATTATCTGCAGGATATCTCTTGTGTGACGTTTCCACATCCCAAATACCTTCTTTGTGCATACACTTCCAAATTCTACGCTAATGTACGTGTGACATACTTTCAAGCATATATCACATTTAAAATGAAGAAGGCGAGCAGTAAGGGACGGGGAAGTGGCCGTGATGCTGATGGTGCACGCAGAGGCTGTGGCCCTCTGCGTGTTGAAACTGTGCCTGCTGTCAGAGCACAAGAAAAACAATCATCCACGATACCTTGCTTCCTGTTCCAGTTTGCAGGGTGGCGAATGACAACACTCTTGAAGTCAGACCAGTGCGACCACAAGAAGTCACAAGAAGATGACAGTGGGGAACAGCAATTACTGTTTAATGAGGTGGATGATGATGAGACACAGTTGCCAATAACTCAACATCAATTACTCAAGATGTAGAGGAAGAGGATGAGACACATTTGTCAATCACTGAGGTTGTGGTTAGGTCAACAAGTCAGTAGGATGAGCAGAGGGAGGAAGTGGAAGAGGAGGTGGTGGATGATGAAGTTACTGACCCAACCTGGAAAGATGGAAAGCTCAGCGAGGACAGCGAGGACAGCGGTACAATTAGGGAGGGATGTGCAGCACCACAACAGGCTGGAAGAGGCAGTGGGGTGGCAAAATTGAAAAGGTGGGCCACACCAAACAGGCCCGCAACTGTTACCCAGAATACACCCTTGCGGAAATCTCCCTTGCCAAGGGGTTGGTGTTCTGCAGTCTGGCGCTTTTTTGAGGAAAGTACAGATGACAAATGAATTGTCATTTGCAACCTGTGCCATACAAAAATGAGCAGGGGCATGAACACTAGCAACCTCACCACCACAAGCATGATGTGCCACCTGGCATCAAAGCACCGTAATATGTGGGCCGAACGCCTGGGTCCACAATCTGTGTCTGCGGGTCACACCACTGCCTCCTCTTCCTCTTTGTTACGTGCTAGCCACTCCCCTGTCGAAGGCGCAGGCCTAGATGCCTCCCGCCCTGCACCTGGACCTTCGCAAGCACCATCAGCGACCACATCCGCTTCCGTGTCCCAGCGCAGCATACAAATGTCCTTACCACAGGGCTTGTGGACACAGGCCTTCCGCAGTCTGATGTCGGCGGCCGTTTCTCGTTACGCAGTCCCCAGTCGCCACAATTTCTCATGGTGTGCCGTGCCCGCCTTACACCAGAATGTGTCCTGTAACATCACCCGTGCCCCTACCAATGCAGTTACTAGGAAGGTCTATTTAACCACTGACACATGGACAAGTGCTTTCGGCCAGGGATGCTACATTTCCTTGATGGCACACTGGGTGAATGTTGTGGAGGCCAGGAGCGAGTCGTACCCTGGGATGGCACAGGTGCTACCAACACAAGGAATGCTGGCCCTATGTCGATCAGAGTTTCCTCCAGCATTTATGTTAGTGGATCCAATTCCCCTTCTCCTCCTACGCCTCCTCCTCCACTTCCACTTCCGAATTATCCATGTGCAGCACCAGTCAGTCATTATGCAGTGGAGAAGCGGCTACATACTGCTGCTATAGTAAAAGTGTATTGTGAGTGGATAAATGGGACCACTGTGAATAAGCAAGGCGGAAACAGCAGAGCACCATGTGCCACTGATGTGAGAGGTGAGGGTGCACAAGGACAGATTGATACACTACAATGGAGCAGCTCAACACCAAAATGAACCAGGGACTACAAGATGTGTTTCTAAAATAACAGTTCATCAAACCCTACTGCAAATGTAAGGCTTGAAGCATCTAAGAAAAAACACTGTGCAAACATTGCTGGAAGAACACGAGCTGGTGGTGGCAGCATTATAGTCTGGGAATGCTTTTGTGGCATTTTCTGGGCCCACTTATTTATGTGGAGGGCACTCTCAACTGATTTGGGTATGACTCCATCCTTGCAGATCATGTACACCCATACCTGCTGATTGTTTTCCCTGGGGCAGATGAGATCTTCCAGCAAGCCAATGTGACATGTCTCATGGCTAGAAATTGACATTGAAAGAGCATGACCAAGACTTCCTAGTACTAGCCTGACCCGTAATTCCCCAGACATACCAATTAGGCATGTGTGAGACCACCTTGATCATCATGGTCACTCTATGGATCTTCCCCCAAGCACGTTTCAGCAGCTGTGGGGTGCAATGGAGTCAGCATGGCCCCAGATACTTACAGTATAACAGCCTACTAAGTCCTTATTGCGTCACTTCTGGTTACTCTTGACTAGTGTTGAGTGTGAATATTCGAAAAGCTAATTTTTATCTCGAATATTACAACTTATAGAGTTAGCAAATATTTTGAATATAGTTCTAAATATCGTTTTGCAAATATTCGTCATTTTTTCCATCGAAGTCACAATTCCTCCCTGCATCTTGCTTGTGTGCCAATGTGTCATTGGCTCACAAGGAACTTAAGCAGGGAGGAATTATGACTTCAGATGGAAAAAAATGACAAATATTCTAAAAAACAAATATATAGCACTATATTCAATATGCACCCCAAAATGGTGCCAATAATATATAACTTGCCTTTAAATAAAACAAGCTTTCATTTGTCTACATCGATGGAACAGTGGAATTCCATGAAAATCATTACCTATAGTTGCTCCAAAGAATTCCAGTCTGAAGCTTAACCTAGACATATTAAATATTTAGCAATTTAATGTAAGTATGCAGTTTTAGGGAATGCTTTTCAAAAGGGATTTCCTGAAGGTGGAAGAGAGAAAAGAGAAAAGAAGAAGGAAAAAAATTTAACTTTGTAAGTGGGATTTATTTTATGCATCATTATTACTTTTTGCCAGGAATTAAAATTGGCATCTGGGTTCACGATTAACATCAAGAATTTATCCTTAGAAAACATCACATTACAAAATTTTGAAAATTGCTAACTATTTATCAGTGAGTGCTACAATCAAGGATTTCTTACATTAATACAATATTAAGGTAAGCCATTAAATTAAGATTGGATAAATAGTATGGAGAAAGAAATACCATATACAGATCTTTACTGCATCTGTGACAGCGGGTGGCAGATCCTGTCTGTATTGTGGTCTAATGGGAAATTTATATTAAAGTATCTCCCTTGTGCAAAATGTGAGATGACTTCTTGCCTTATATTTTCTCCTTGGCATTTATTTTATTTGATAAGGTGAAAACGTTAAAAAGTTCAGAGCTGTAAAAATGTCGTTCCTAAACAGAGTATTAGTGCGTTAAGTACAGTAAAATTTTAAGAAAAATATGTTTTTTTTTGTATTTCAAGGAAATCATTTATGGTACATATAACATTGCTCTCTCTTGATAAAATGTTGGCCACAGATTGTATAACATTAAAGGCATTTCAAGTAATTTTAAGATGACAGCACTGGGACCAAATAGAAATGAGAAAAGACAAAGCAATTTTTCTCAGTTAGAATACCACATACAGAGAAATGGACAATTAGCATGCTGTCACGGACGTTCCTGCAACAGGTGGCAGGAGATCGGTGAGACTGCTAACACGATGGTTTGATCTGACAGGTTTTCCCTGTGGATTTCCATGTGTTGTTTCTGGTATGGCTACACCCCTTGGCTCAGGTTTTGCTAATGTGGTTATTTAACCTGCCTTATTTGTAGTTGCTGCTCCCACAATTCTGTGAGGTTTATAGCTTCAATTTTAGTTGTGTATTGCTGGTGTGTGGATCTCAGCTGAGTTCCTGGTGCTTCCATTGCTCCTTTTAAGTTAAGTCTTTCCTTTCCCTTTTGTATTTTGTTTGGGTTCTGTGTGTTTCATTTCCCTATTGTTTGTATTAGGCCTGAGGGAGACTCCTGTTCGTTCTTCCATTTGGAGGAACAGCTAGTCTAATTTGTCCCTGCCATTAGTACCAGGGTCCTATAAGGCTAAATAGGACTCTAGGTATTCATGTGTATGAATACACCTACCTCTGGGGTCTGTCCATACTGATAGTCAGGCAGGATTTTGATTAGGGTTTTACTAGGAGGTGTCCATCTTCCTTCCTTAATTCTCAGGCCTGATTCCCTGTTCCCCCTTCCCTCTTATGCTTGGTGTGGTGTTTCCTTTCCACACCGAAGCGTGACACATGCCTTGTAGTTTAAAAAGGAAGCAAAAGCTATACTTAACAGTATTAGATAATGATTGCTTAACCTTAATATCAATAAATCAACTATGTAAGCAATAAAAATATGCACATAAATAACACATAGCTCAAAAGTAATAACTAATGGATATTACTAATGGTCTAAAATTATAGTCCGTGTGTCTAAACAGAAATCTACACCAACTCTAATGGTAGATTTCAGCTTAATTTGCGCCATAAAACTGACATAAATGACAATACATTTTTTGCTGTGGCTGGCCAAGCCCCCTTCCCACCCTTGCCATGCCCGCTTTGGGAAAAATAGGGAAGGTGGTGTAAAAAAAAACACCACTTGTGACTATTTTAAAAAAAGTCAAATTTAAAAAGTCTCAAACACAGTTTGTGAATTTTTTCTAGCTTTATTTGTGCTAACTAACTTATAAATCTCCCCCAAGGCGCTGTAACTCTTGAACATAGATACTTATGTTAAACTGGTACAAGAATGAATTGGAAATATTATTCTATTTTGAGCTCTCAGAAGAACAAATTTTTATACCAAAAAGTATACAGGGAGTGCAGAATTATTAGGCAAGTTGTATTTTTGAGGATTCATGTTATTATTAAACAACAACCATGTTCTCAATGAACCCAAAAAACTCATTAATATCAAAGCTGAATATTTTTGGAAGTAGTTTTTAGTTTGTTTTTAGTTTTAGCTATTTTAGGGGGATATCTGTGTGTGCAGGTGACTATTACTGTGCATAATTATTAGGCAACTTAACAAAAAACAAATATATACCCATTTCAATTATTTATTTTTACCAGTGAAACCAATATAACATCTCAACACTCACAAATATACATTTCTGACATTCAAAAACAAAACAAAAACAAATCAGTGACCAATATAGCCACCTTTCTTTGCAAGGACACTCAAAAGCCTGCCATCCATGGATTCTGTCAGTATTTTGATCTGTTCACCATCAACATTGCGTGCAGCAGCAACCACAGCCTCCCAGACACTGTTCAGAGAGGTGTACTGTTTTCCCTCCTTGTAAATCTCACATTTGATGATGGACCACAGGTTCTCAATGGGGTTCAGATCAGGTGAACAAGGAGGCCATGTCATTAGATTTTCTTCTTTTATACCCTTTCTTGCCAGCCACGCTGTGGAGTACTTGGACGCGTGTGATGGAGCATTGTCCTGCATGAAAATCATGTTTTTCTTGAAGGATTCAGACTTCTTCCTGTACCACTGCTTGAAGAAGGTGTCTTCCAGAAACTGGCAGTAGGACTGGGAGTTGAGCTTGACTCCATCCTCAACCCGAAAAGGCCCCACAAGCTCATCTTTGATGATACCAGCCCAAACCAGTACTCCACCTCCACCTTGCTGGCGTCTGAGTCGGACTGGAGCTCTCTGCCCTTTACCAATCCAGCCACGGGCCCATCCATCTGGCCCATCAAGACTCACTCTCATTTCATCAGTCCATAAAACCTTAGAAAAATCAGTCTTGAGATATTTCTTGGCCCAGTCTTGACGTTTCAGCTTGTGTGTCTTGTTCAGTGGTGGTCGTCTTTCAGCCTTTCTTACCTTGGCCATGTCTCGGAGTATTGCACACCTTGTGCTTTTGGGCACTCCAGTGATGTTGCAGCTCTGGCAGCTGCACGCTTGACTTTTCTCAGTTCATGGGCAGTTATTTTGCGCCTTGGTTTTTCCGCACGCTTCTTGTGACCCTGGTGACTATTTTGAATGAAACGCTTGATTGTTCGATGATCACACTTCATAAGCTTTGCAATTTTAAGAGTGCTGCATCCCTCTGCAAGATATCTCACTATTTTTGACTTTTCTGAGCCTGTCAAGTCCTTCTTTTGACCCATTTTGCCAAAGGAAAGGAAGTTGCCTAATAATTATGCACACCTGATATAGGGTGTTGATGTCATTAGACCACACCCCTTCTCATTACAGAGATGCACATCACCTAATATGCTTAATTGGTAGTAGGCTTTCGAGCCTATACAGCTTGGAGTAAGACAACATGCATAAAGAGGATGATGTGGTCAAAATACTCATTTGCCTAATAATTCTGCACTCCCTGTATGTTGGGAAACATAGTACACAATCTTAATAAAGTACCAAAAATATATTTTTTAATTATGTTGAAAAGCTTTTTCAACATTGCCATGCTTCCTCTCATGTTGGTACATATATTCCTGAGTAGTTGCATGAATAAAAGATACCAATATGTTCACAATGAAATGCCTACATTTCATTCAGAGCTACATATATTTTTTGAAAATCTGAAGCAATAGATGGCAGACTACATTACCAATTAATGGAACTTGTTGGTATAGTTTAAAAGGTGGATCTTTAATAGCTGTCTTTTATAAACAGAAGATGCTACTGATTATAATAAATGCTAAATGACATGAGGTTGCAGAACTTGTGTTGAGGCCCAAGAGCTTCAAATGAGACCTGTGAACACGTAAAGCTTCTATCTTGCAAACATCTTCAAAAGAGCAGTTGTAAGTAAAGTTGTAGGTAAAAGATTAATGGGATTGTATGTAGATTAGCATAAAGGGCCAAAAGATATGAGAAAATAAATACAAGAAGCTATTGTTAAAAGCATTAGAAGCTTGAAATCCTTTGCTACAGTTACAGTTGCAATCAACTCAGGTAAAAACATGTCTAGGACTAGGATGATCAATTGTTATAACCTTGTTTACTGGAAGTAATGCCATGATGTACAGAATATTTTGACAAATTATGAATACCAATAGGAATAGTAAATATGTAGCTATGCATTATTTATACTATACTATTGCATGGCTCATTCATGTTGTTATTATTTCCATTCCCCTTAGTATGTTTATTTATTAAGAAGTTGACTGTACTCCTAATAGTGAATATGTAGATTTTTGTTATTATTGTATAAAGGACAGCCATAGCAAAGTTAATAATGAAAACATTTATGATGTGTACAGAATAAAATGGAAAATATCTTACAGTACAGTGCTTCTATTTTTTCCTGTGCAGAATATGATAAATTAGAAAGCTACAATCTGCAAATTGTTTAGCATTGTACTAAGCTACCCAAATACCCATAGAAAATGACTGGCAACACTGGTAATTGAATAATTGCAGCTTAATCAAGATGGCCCCCTGCCATTTGAGTGAGTATTATTGGTTGTTGTGTAATAAACATTATATAATCACAGAGTACCTTCACCAGTGTAAAACATAAGCTTTACTGATAATCATTAAAAATCACCTAATTTGTCCTTAAAAAGCAATTAACATTGAGGCTGGGCAGGACAAGAAAAGGAAAATTGACTCACCCTCACACTTGCCCTATTAAGCTATAGGTCCTGCCTAACAAAACGGAATGGCCTCCCCGATAGGTGCGATCCCATGTCAGGAACCTCCTGATAGGGCCTGTATGTCCCTGACAAGGGATAGATATTGCCACCCTCGAAGAGACCTAAAATGACTACAGTCCAATAATAATGTCATGAATGCATATATCAGAAAATCAGAAAGTTACAACAAAAATAATCACACGTAATACATATATGCTCCCAAATAAACCAATGGCGTCCAGATTTTTATCACCATTGGAAAAAAAAAGGAGCACATACCATACAGTATATCCCAGGAATGCAAACTTTGTCTTGACGCATTTCTCGGAACGGTTCTCTGGGGTCAGTTCATCAGGAGACCACATAAAACAAAACAAAAACTCCAAAAAACAAACTATACAGAGATGGAGTGTCACAAAGAGGGGGAGGGGATGGTGCACCACTGACTCCACCCACACCCCTGTCCCTGCCTACTTGCACTATCCATCCTAGGTAACGGAGCACTACTGGGCGGTGTTCCCTAGCTTTGGTAAGTGCACAAACTAGACAGACAAACATAGAATAGTCAACAAGCCAAGTCAGAACCAGGAGATAACTACAGTACCAGAGGATAAGCAAAGATGGGTCAAAAACAAGCTAAAGTAAAAAAAAACAGGAGAAGCGAAGCAGACACAAGGAGCAAGCAAAGACAGAGATGATAAACCAGTCAGGAATCAAAATCCACGCAATCACGCCAAGGACCACCGGATAGGACCTTATTCACAAGCAACCTGTGGCCAGCAGGTTGCCTGTATATATAGTGGGAAAGAGGAGTCATGTGACGTGGCCAGCGCTACATGACTAATTCTCCTTCAACTTAGCTCGGTGCTTGGACTCCTTACAGTTGCCATGGGAGTGCAGGATGCCGACCTCGCTAAGGAGGTGAGTCGGGCCAGGTCCTCCCCACCCCCCGTTGTTGTGGAGACGAGGACACATCGCATGTCCTCGCTCCGTACTAGCCGCAGGTCGCCGGTGGCACTGAGGATGAAGAACATGAAGCCGGCGCCTCTTGACATGGAGTAAATAATATGCGTGCGAATCAGATTATATTCTTGTAGTATTGCCCAAATGATAATGGTAAATCTCATAGCCATAAAGAAAGTCAATTCCCACATATTTGGGACCAAATATAATGCATCTGCATCACATACCAAATGTCCACAGTGCCACTACAACTGAGACCCTTTTAAAAATCTACCACACACTATTTAAATACTGATAATCAAAGTATGGCTTTCAATAAAATTGAAACAACAACAGTATAGGCCAATAAACATAACAATGGCTATGACAGAAAAGGGAGGATATGATTATACAGGGTGGGCCATTTATATGGATACACCTTAATAAAATGGGAATGGATGGTAATATTAACTTCCTGTTTGTGGCACATTAGTATATGTGAGGGGGGAAACTTTTCAAGATGGGTGGTGACCATGGCGGCAACTTTTGTTTTTTCAATAGGAAGAGAGTCATGTGACACATCAAACTTATTGGGAATTTCACAAGAAAAACAATAGTGTGCTTGGTTTTAACATAACTTTATTCTTTCATGAGTTATTTACAAGTTTCTGACCACTTATAAAATGTGTTCAATGTGCTGCCCATTGTGTTGGATTGTCAATGCAACCCTCTTCTCCCACTCTTCACACACTGATAGCAACACCACAGGAGAAATGCTAGCACAGGCATCCAGTATCCGTAGTTTCAGGTGCTGCACATCTCGTATCTTCACAGCATAGACAATTGCCTTCAGATGACCCCAAAGATAAAAGTCTAAGGGGGTCAGATCCGGAGACCTTTGGGGCAGGGGTCAAGTCCTGGGAAAAAAAGTGTGGGAACTCACCCAAGATCCACTGCACTCCCCCCCCCCTCCAAAAAATAAAAAAGCACAGAAAATCTAGCATGCTGTAATTTGTGTCGCTGCGGACTAAAAATAAAATAAAAAAAATAACACTTTTAGAAAAGTTTGTCCTGGGATTCGATCTCATGACCTCTACACAGCAGAAGCAAGGCATATGCCCTCACAGCTATGAAAGCTGTCTAGCTTGTTACATAAAAAAATATATAAGACTTCTACTGTAGGTAACTTTGCCCACTGTGTATGGATGTAGCAGAACTGGGTGTGTTGGGGCAGCTGTCATGTGTATGGTTGTACACTAGGTATCAGTACACTAGGTATCAGTAGAAGTATCAGAAAAAAAAAAAAAAAACACTTTTAGAAAAGTTTGTCCTGGGATACGAACTCATGACCTCTACACATTACAGGCAAGGCATTTACCCTCACAGCCATAAAAGCTGTTGAGGTAGTTGCTTTAAAAAAAAAAAAAAAAATAAGACTTCTACTTATACCTAGTGTACAACCATACACATGACAGCTGCCCCAACACACCCAGCTCTGCTACATCCATACACAGTGGGCAGCTGTCATGTGTATGGTTGTACACTAGGTATCAGTAAACTAGGTATCAGTAGAAGTCTTATTAAAAAAAAAACACTTTTAGAAAAGTTTGTCCTGGGATTCGAACTCATGACCTCTACACATTACAGGCAAGGCATTTACCCTCACAGCCATAAAAGCTGTTGAGGTAGTTGCTTAAAAAAAAAAAAAAATAAGACTTCTACTTATACCTAAGTGTACAACCATACACATGACAGCTGCCCCAACACACCCAGCTCTGCTACATCCATACACAGTGGGCAGCTGTCATGTGTATGGTTGTACACTAGGTATCAGTACACTAGGTATAAGTAGAAGTCTTATATTTTTTTTTAAGCAACTACCTAGACAGCTTTCATGGCTGTGAGGGTAAATGCCTTCCTCTGATGTGTAGAGGTCGTGAGTTCAAATCCCAGGACAAACTTTTCTAAATGATCTCTAGTGAAGGAGATGATGTCATTAGGGGGCGGGGCGCCATGAGAGGAGTCGCAGGCAGCGGCACCGCACAGACAGCTTCCTCTCAACTGAAGCCGCCCCTCATCCCTTAACCTGCCCTGCACAGTGCGCTCCATCTCCCCCTGTGAATCTGATTCAGCCGTGTTCTCCTGGCTTGAGGCTGAAAGGGAACGGCGTTCCTGCCATGCCCCTCCACTCGACCCCTGCTTTGGGGCCATTCAACTGGCCCACGCCGACCATTCCACTTTCCAGGAAACTGTTCATCTAGGAATGCTCGGACCTGACACCCATAATGTGGTAGTGCACCATCTTGCAGGAAAAACTCAGGGAACGTGCCAGCTTCAGTGCATAAAGAGGGAAACACATCATCAGCGTGTTTTTGCTTTTAGGCAGGGATGGTATAGATCAACAGGGATAGTATCCCATTGCCTACAAGTGGATTTGGTTCAGTTGTTTCCTGTACATAAAAAGTCCGGATGCACGTGTCATAAATATAAGCTATAAAACAGTTTTTTTTCTTCTTCCTCCCTTCAAAAAGTTACCAAGGTCTGCAGATCTCCTACTAATGGATATCCTGCAACTTACAAAGAAAAACAGTAGGGTAGATCCGTATTGTTGTTCTGCCCTGTGATACACAGGTTGTACTTACACGGCACATAAAAAATCTGGAAAAGGTATATTGATGATTGCCTGGTGATATGGGAAGGAGAAAAAAATCAACTAGAGACATTTATTGGGGGTCTAGAAAATTAAGAATGGAACCTTAGCTTCACTAGCACTGTCAGTGCGGTTTCGGTGGATTTTCTGGACCTAACTATATATATAGAAGAGGGACACTTTAAATCCAAGACCTTTTTTAAGCCCACCGATGTCAATGGGTATATAGATCTAACCAGCTGCCATTACGCCCCTTGGCTTCAAAATATACCATGGGGACAGGTCCAGAGAATCCACCGCAACTGCTCTGACACAGCTATGTTTAAAGAACAAAGCAAAATAATAAAATAACGCTTCCTAGAAAAAGGATATGAGAATGAAAAATTGGAAAGATGTATAATAGACACAATAAAACAAAGAGAGGAGACCCCAAATAACCTAAAAATAGAGAAGAAAACAATAGATTTCCGTTTCTCCTTTATAACCCTTTTCACACAATGCTCTGGGGAACTAAAAAACGCAATAAAAAAACTGGCCCATTCTGAGAAATGATCCAGTACTTGGACCTGTAATTCCTGCACAACCACTGGTCATTTATAAAAGAGCACCCAATTTACAGAACAAATTAGTACATAGTGCCATTCGACCGGAGGAGATAAGTAAAAAAAAGGAAAAACAATTTTAACTGGTGTGTATTTTGTATTGCCTGCAAAAACAGAAAAAGAACAGATAGAATACAAAGCAGTACCACAGTAAATAGTGTGGTGAAAGGAAAGCAACTGGAAGTAGTGGGAGAGATAACATGCCACAGTAAAGGGGTCGTTTATGTACTGGAGTGCCCATGTGGCCTCCAGTACATAGGACGTATTATCAGACCCCTCAAGGTCCGGGTACAGGAGCATATAAGGAACATCAAGAAGGGGCTTGAAAGCCATGGCGTCTCAGCGCACTATAAAAAATACCATCAAAAGAATCCAGAGGAATTAAAATTTATGGGGGTAGAACTGGTACAAAACCATTGGCGAGGAGGTAGTTTTTTTAGATAAAATCAATAAAAAAGAAAGTATGTGGATATATGAACTAAGTACACTGCAACCGGGGGGCTTGAATGTAGATTTTGATCTCCAAGCTGTTTTAAAATAACTTTTAAAAATAATTATAGAAGTGTATGATACAACTATCCCCATGTGAATTTGGATTAAGAGTACTGCGGTATTTCCCCATTGAGAACTAATGGATACAAGCATAGGGTTAAATGGTAGAGAAAATAGAGGAGGCGTCTTGAGCAACACATCAGGTGCTCGATTAATGCTAACCTACCAAATAAAAGAGAAGGGGGAGGGAAAGATGATGTGTGCCCCTGACGAAGCTCAAGGAGCGAAACCTGGGTCGGGCAAGGAGAAAAGACGCTGGGATTTTTATGCGATTTTAAGTGCATGTTTGTAAGTATGTACTAATAAACCTTTTTAAAATAGTTATCGGAGCTTCACTATGGTGGGAGCAACTTGTATCCACAGAAAATTGTGAACCTAAAGAAGTTGGGAACCCCAGTAGACTCACCAGGTGTATGCTGTAATCAAGTCCATGGTTGAACCCTGTGTAACAGTGTGTGAACGTGCACCTTCCCTGCGGAGAACCAACTAAATTGCAGAGGAAACCTATGATACACTCGATATTGGAGGAGTGCCGTGTAAGTACAACCTGTGTTTTTGAAGGGAGGAAGAAGAAAAAAAACTGTTTTATACCTTATATTTATGACACGCGCAGGCCGGACTTTTTATGTACATTCTTTGAAAGTGTAATCTACCCCACAACACTCCACGGACCTGCAGCATTTTTGCGGACTGGTGATAAGTATATTCTTTTACAGTTGTTTCCTGTGTCCCCCTGAATGGTTTAAAGATCCATTGAATAGCGCTGCAGCATCTGATATTCAAGTACCGCCATAAAGTGACCTGGTTAACAAAATCCCTTCACTATTGAGGTCCAAAGTACTGTGAGTAACCATATATGTGGTAATAACTGATGCCTATAACAGTATACCCCTAAAATTTTGATATTTGCCCCTTTGCAACATTTTTACTATATATGTATTTATTGTAATATATATAGTTAAGGCTGCGTGCAGCCGGTAATTGTGGGAGGGGCCAGGTCCCCCTCTTAAACCCCCGCTTCCAGCTTACCTCACCGCGCTCGTCTCCTCGCTCTTCTGGTGACTCACGTCACTTCCGGTAAGCGCCATCTCCAGGTAAGTGGTGCCGCACGCCGCCCGCCGCGCACCTCGTGTCTCCGGTCCACCCGCTGGTCCGCTCCCTTCCTCCACACTCGCCATGTCAGGGGTGCGCCGGCACCGCAGCCTCCCACACCGCCTTCCGACCCTCGCAGGCCATCAGGCACTTCCGTCCTCTCGCGAGAGGTCGGGCGCAGGCACAGATGGGTCCCGATCTCAGCGGCTGGCTGCCGCTCCGTGCGCTGATGACTGGGGGGGGGGACTGGGGAGGAGTCCCGACCGCTGCCCTGTCACCCATCCACAGCCGGGCTGCACGCCAGCCGCCCACGCCTCCCCCGCTCCGACCGATGCGCCCGACGGCAGGAGCCATGTCCGTGTCACTTGCCCAGTCTGGGTCAGGGTCCCTCCTGGCGCCCACCCACCGTCCCCATCTGTCTGTCTGGCCTCACCAGGCCAATAGTCTTCATAGTGCACATAAGCAGTGCTGTTCAGCAACTGCAGTATAGAAGTACATCATAACTGAGGTTGTATTTTTGTGTACAAGTACTGCATCACATTCATGGAGAAACATGCTCACAACCCACCTTGTGCTGGCATCATGCACCCTGGACCGCCAGTGCCCCCAGAGGCCAGGTCCCCCCATCCGTGGGATGCAGGTCGGCATTCCTCCATGTGCCACTGCTCCACCCAGTCCGCCCGTTCCTGGCTCGCGTCCATCCATCCCTGCCACCTGCACCTGCCAGGTCAGCACGCATCACATGCACCTCCACATCCTCCCGGTCCGGTCCATGGCCCCCCAGGCCCTCCCACGCCCCTGCCAGCCACGCTCCATCCCGTCATCCAACGACCTTCCAGCCTGGCCTCGCGGGACCCCCGGCCTTTGCCGCCTTCCATCCTCACATTATGTTTCTTTCCCAGGTGCCAGTAGCGTGCGTGGTCCCCGCCGTGTCTTGTCGCGACGTCCTGACATCAGGTTTAGGTATTGGGCGGGGGTATTACGGTCTCAAAAAAAAAAAAATGAGGTATTTATTTTTCTGACAGGTTGCAGAAGGTTGCTACCGACCACTCGCGGGATTTCTTTAGCTTGAGGGTTTTTCAGGTAGGTAATGCTGCAGTGCCTCCGTGTACCCTGAAGCGTTCAGGTGCCTTCTCTGTCCATCTCAGCCTGAGGCGTTCAGGCGTCTTCTCTGCACAGGTTCCCTGAAGCGTCCAGGCGACTTCTCTGTGCATCTTAGCCTGAGGCGTTCAGGCGTCATCTCGGTCCAGGTACCCTGAAGCGTTCAGGTGTCTTCTCTGTCCATCTTAGCCTGAAACGTTCAGGTGTCTTCTCTGTCCAGGTACCCTGAAGCGTTCAGGTGTTTTCTCTGTCCATCTTAGCCTGAAACGTTCAGGTGTCTTCTCTCTCCAGGTATCCTGAAGCGTTCAGGTGTCTTCTCTGTCCATCTTAGCCTGAAACGTTCAGGTGTCTTCTCTGGCCAGATACCCCGAAGCGTGCAGGTGTCTTCTCTGTCCATCTTAGCCTGAGGCGTTCAGGTGTCTTCTCTGTCCAGGTACCCTGAAGCGTTCAGGTGTCTTCTCTGTCCATCTAGCCTGAAACGTTCAGGTGTCTTCTCTGTCCAGGTACCCCGGGGCCCAGGGGTCTCCTCTGTCCTCCGTTGCCAATAGCACCAGGGTCTCGTTCCTGGTTTCTTCTGCCCACTGCGCGCAGCCCCCGTCACTGTCGCTAACCAACACGTCAGGTGTCTTCCAGTTCCCACGTACCTGGCGACACCCAGGCAACCCTGCTCGCGTCCCCATCCTGAAACCTTCGGGTTACTCCTCGCCATCCACCCTGGGACCTTCAGGCCTCCTTCTCACCACAGTCTTCAACTCCATCTCCTGGCTCTCTCGATACCCCTCTGTTCTTTGTTCAGTGTTTCTTCCTCATCCCTCTGCTTCCATCTTTGAACCGGCACAGCGGTGTGTCCGTCCGCATCTGCATTGTTTTTTCCAGGTCCGCTCCGCTATTTTCTCACGTCGCTCCTAACTTTTCCAGTCCTCAGGGCCAGCCGGGTCGTTCTCGTGGATCCTTAGACGGTAAGGCAAGGGTGTCGAATCCAAGCTCTTAGGTATGTCATCAAATACGTTCACCCACGGCCTCAGCAGCCACGGTACACGGTCCCCGTGACCGTTCCAGCTGCCATATTGTTGTCTCTAATTCCAGGTCTCGCTAAGTCTCTACTATCTGCGGAGCCATGTCTCAGGTTTCAGATGTGGATGATGCGTTGTCCCTCCTGGGTACTTCGGTCTCTGGCCAAGGCGGCCCTGAATCCCTCCGAAGATGGACCGTACCGAGGCTGGTGGCGGAGTTAAGCAGAAGGGGCATCAGGCACCCAGCCTCAGCCAGAAAGGCTGAACTGTACAGGCTATTGATGACTGAACCCGGTCCTCCTGAGAGAGAAGATCCGACCCCGTCCATCCAGCAGTCCTTAGTGCAATTGCAGGCCTCAATGGATTCGCTCTTCTCATCCGTGGCCGACATCAGGTCCAGGGTGGTGGACTTGGAGACCAGGACACCGGCGCCATCCCAGGCGGTGGTCCCTCTCACCGATCCCCCTCTGTATCAGCTACCAGCTCCAGGTACGACCCCGGCCGCTCCCATGGTGGCTCCGGCACACTTCGTGCCGGACAACATCAGGAAGGACATCTAGGCGGGCAAGGACGTGAATCTCGCGTCCATCCTGATTGCGTCCCACGATGCCGCTGATAATAAGACCTTTGACTGCGGGGAAATCTCGGTGGTCCTTCGGGCCAAAGATGGCCGCCTCAATCGTAAACTCACGGTGCCTGAGTTTGTCTTGGCCTTCAGCCTGTATAGGGATGTGATCTGCTCCGCCTACCCAGCTCGTCGGGAGGAGCTGGACACATACCTATACAGGGTCACTGATCTGGGACACAAGTACGGCGGTACGGCTTTTTATGACTACCACCGCTCCTTCTCAGCCAAGGCCGCCGCCGCGCTGACCCAGTTTCAGTTCTCTGTCAACTGGGCCACCCTGGACATGGAATTGTTCTGCCGGCACTTCGCCGGTCTCCGGGCCCCCGCATGTTCGACTTGCCAGTCGATATTTCATGCCACCGAGTGGTGTCCTCAAACTGCCACGGCCCAACCAGACAGAGCCATCCCAGGCCCCTCCGGGGTCTCCCGCAGCCCCTCCTCCACCGATAAACTGGGCAGACCCATTGTGTACCTTGGCAACAGTCAAGTGTGCAACAATTTCAACTTCGGGTCATGTCTGTTCAGCGGGTGCAGGGCCCTGCACATCTGCTCCATCTGCTTCAGGGCTCATCCCAGGTCCACATGTCCCAAGAAGGCGTTCAAGCGCCTATGACTGGCCGACTGCAATGTTGACCTCCTGGCCCTCCTGTTACGGGAACATCCGGTGCCGGGATTTGTGGATTTCCTGGTCACGGGCCTCTGCTTTGGTTTTGACACAGGATTGGTGGCACTCCCCCATTCCAACTGGGAGTGCGACAATCTGCAGTCGGCCAGAGCAGATCCTGCCGCTGTTCAGGAACTCCTGAACTCGGAGGTGGAGAAAGGGTTCCTCCTGTGCCCTTTCAGCCGAATTCCTTTCTCTCGCTGGCGGATCAGTCCCATAGGCATTGTGTCCAAAAAGGATTCGAATAAAAAACGTTTAATTTACGACCTCTCCACCCCCCATGATTCCGTCATCCCCAGCATCAACTCACTAATTCCTTCCGAAGAATTTGCCATGTCATATGCATCCATTGACAAGGCCATCGCCCTCATCCTCAGCGCAGGGAAAGGCGCCTGGCTGTCCAAAACCAACATAGCGGACGCCTTCAAACTGCTGCCTATCGCCCCACACCTATGGCAGTTTTATGGTATTCAGTGGGAGGGCAGGTTCTACTTTGCCAACCGGTTGATGTTTGGCTCTAAAAGCAGCCCGTGGTTATTTGACCAACTGGCGCAGGCTTTACATTGGATCCTGCTCCACCACGGCAGCACCCCAGCGGTCATCCACTACCTGGACGACTTCCTCCTCATAGAACCTCCGCTATGTCAGCCAGCCGGGCTGCACTCCCTCCTGGAGCTTTTTGCCGCCCTTGGCATCCCAATTTCGCAGGGGAAAACCTCGGGGCCAGTCACTTCCATCACCTTTCTGGGCATTGTCCTGGACTCCGACAGGATGGAGGCCAGGCTTCCAGAGGCAAAGCTGTCCCAGATCCGGGTAGTCGTGGCAGGGGCCATCACCTCTTCCCAGGTGACCAAGGTCGAGCTGCAGTCCATACTGGGCTGGCTGAACTTTGCCTTGAGGGTGATGCCCCAGGGCAGGGCCTTCATTTCCCGCCTGCTCTCACTCCTTCCTGCAGCCTCCGAACCCAGCAGCATCATCCACCTGGACAGGGCTGCCATGGCAGATTTGCGCATGTGGGACAGCTTTCTTTCTACCTGGAACGGGGTCAGCCTGTTCGTGCCCCCTTGGTCTCAGTCATCCGCCAGGGTGTTCTCTGATGCCGCGGCATCCCATGGTTTCGCGGCCATCTGCGGATCCCAGTGGCTAGCTGGGCCATGGCCTCCTCAGGTCAGTTCTGACCCACAGTCCCTCAGTTCATCCCCGTTTCTGGAATGTTACCCCATCGTGGCAGCCGCATCTGTCTGGGGTCACCTCTGAGCCAATTCCAGCGTCATGTTCATCACTGACAGTCAGGATCTGGTGGATATCATTTCCAAAGGCCAAGCCAAATCTGCCAGGGTTGTTGCACAAGCTGGTCTGGCTGGCCACGGTCAATAATTTTCATTTCACTTGTGCCCATATCCCAGGTGCCAGCAACACGGTGGCCGATGCCTTATCCAGGTTCAACTTTCAAACCTTCTTTCAGGCATGTCCCGAAGCAGACCAGACCGGGGCCCGGATTCCCGGTTTCAGCGACCTGATGTTGGATTGAGGTCCCTGCTGGCAACCGCCAAGGACCTCATGCACCGGTCCCTCTCTGTCAACACGGCCCGCAATTATAACACAGGTTGGAACCTCTTCCAAAAATTTTCCAAGGATCATCCTCAGCAGGATACAGCCTTCGTGTCATACATCATGGCTTTCATGGCCCATTGCCATGTCAACCTCAAGCTGGCACCCAGCACCATCCGTTTGTATCTAGCCGGGGCACAACATTTCTTGGTTCTACAAAATCCAGAAGTTCGCCCGGCTTTCACATCCCAAGCCGTCAAGGCCACGCTCAGGGGCATTGAAAAAAGCAGCAAGGACTCAAATCCTTCCCGTCGGCCGGTCTCCGGCAAACTTTTCAGGCAGCTGTCTGCATCCCTAGATGGCAACCCTTTTGGCCCTTTCGTTAGCCTGGTCATCAAGGCCGCAATGTACCTAAGCTTCTATGGCTTCCTACGCCCAGGAGAATTCTCAGTCTCTTCCCAGAAGACGATCTTTCTGAAGAAAAAACTGCTGTCCTGGAACCAGGACCATCTGGTGTTAAGCCTTCCATCCACCAAGACGTCGCAAACCGGCCCTCCCATACAGATCCGCTTCTTCAAATCCGAAAACGCCTGGTGCCCGGTGGTGGTGCTCCAACGTCTCCTTGATTCCACGCCTTCTCCGGATCCATAGGCTCCTTTGCTCCCGTGCCAAGGGAAACCCCTATCCATGGCACAGTTTGTCTCATATGTCAAATCCCTGGTCGCTGGGTTGGGGGTGGACCCCAAAACTATATCGGGACATTCCTTCCGCATCGGAGCTGCCTCCGCAGCTTCCAAGCACGGGACACCTCCGCACGTGATTCGTCACATGGGTAGGTGGAGATCTGCCTGTTTTTCCCGGTACATTCCGGATCCGCTGACTGAAACCCGCCAGGTATTCCGTTCCTTGGTTTTGTAAATCTGTTCCACATGCATTAAACAGCACCTTTCCTACCCAGTGTCTTTTGGCCCTCTTTTAGGCAGGCCCACGTCCCTTGGCTCCAGGCACACACCAGCCACTGTTAGGACCCCCTCCTGTCACCTTACTGACCGTGGCCGCGGCCACAAATAGTTAAGGCTGCGTGCAGCCTGTAATTGTGGGAGGGGCCAAGTCCCCCTCTTAAACCCTGTTTCCAACTCACCTCGCCACGCTCATCTCCTCGCTCTTCCCCCCCCCTCTTCCCACCCCTTTCTTTCTACTCTCCCTAGGGTTGGCCCTCTTTTAGGCAGGCCCACGTCCTGTGGCTCCAGGCACACACCAGCCACTGTTAGGACCCCCTCCTGTCACCTTACTGACCGTGGCTGCGGCCACAAATATATATATATATATATATATATATATATATGTTTTTGATGTGGGAATATTTTTAGTCATCATTAATAAAAGCAACGTTTTAAGGGCCAGGCAGTGTAAACATCAATCAAAGTGCAGAGGGTGTGGCAGTTGCAGAGAGAGATGAGCCTCGAGGAGTAATGGCAACACCCCCATTGCTCCTACAGGCTAATTTGCAGAAATTAAAACATATTTTTTGAGCAATGTGGGCACATATGGACATCGGGTCAACACAGATGTCTTCAGCTGCCAAGCTCACATGTTACAGGTCAGCCAGTTTCATAGGTAGAAATCTGCTGACAGAAGTAATTTAAATGAGTGTTAATGAACTTCAGAGATAGATAAAGACTTCAGAGATAAGGGCTACAGATCAAGCTGCCAGAACAATAGTGTCTGCATGTAGTTAAAGTGAAAAAAGTAGAGGAAAAACTGCTGAACATTTTAAATAAAGACTAATAAAAAAAATCATTAAAGCACAAAATGAGTAAAATGCAATAGTAAAAATTAACCCCAAGGTGTCCACTCCAAAGCCTTTAAACTATGGGCAAATTCCCACAATAAGCTTGGAGCTGATTAGTTTATGTAACTTACCAGGGTCAACATGTCTTTAACACCAAAGACATGGCTACATGTTACTGGACTGTAAAAGAGGCACTGGCAAAATAACAATACATTATCTAACATTACTCAGGGTTCCTGAAGATATACCTTGACAGAATATGGTGATTTTTATTTTATTTATTTTTTATTGCAAGTTTTTAAGCTCTAAGTAGCTAAGGATATGCTGAACAAAAAGAAAGTTGAGGAAAGGAACATGTGAAATGCTGGTAAAACTGTGGACTCTACCTTCCCTTGCAGAGCAGAAAGTCAATGTGGTGCAATAGCTGCATAGCACTGCATGTTGTCAGAGAAGCGGGTGTGATTTTGTTAATGTTCACTGTACAACACAATAACACACATTAATTATTTGTTTTTTCCTTACAGAGTACTGCACACATTGGAAGCTTGCACTTGAGGGACCATTGTAAAAGAAATAATGACCTTAGTATAATATGTTCGCTTCCCTTCCTACTGTAGACCCATTATGTGAATTATGAAATATTGCAAGAGTTGCACTCTAAGGAATCCCAGTGTTCGAGAAACCTATATAACTATGTGCAAAACAAAAAAAAAATTCTGGGAGTAAAAATAAAAATAAAAATCAACACATGAACAAATACTAATCATTGACAGGGAGGAGCCCAGAACTTCTCAGATGGTAGACTGGGTGTAGCAGAATGTACTAGAACCTATAGGTTATAAGATTATAAGTCCTGATGAGCATCACACACCCAACACATCTAAATGAAGACATTTCTTACTAAGCAAAGACCTATCACTGTTACTAATATCCTGAAAGTTTGACCAAGTTCTTTAGTCGATCAGAAAAGCAGAATTAAATCAGTGATGGATATGTCACACGATGGACACAAATGGCACCCAATGGATCCCTTTGACTTTGGGGTCCAATGGTTTGGTTATATTTTTTTTGATAATCCTAGTGGGTCTAGTGATTTTTTCACCCAATGCGGATAATTAAAGTGGATTTAAAAACAAAACTGGGTGGATGGTGTCTGTTGGTAAGTATGAGAGCACCTGGTGGTAACTGGAATATGACAAGCTAGCAAAAACTGACTCCTTTATAAAAGGTACCCACAGGAAGGTTATTTGTATCAACAACCAAGCAAACCAAAGGGGCTCTCAAAACAACCTTACCACCTGCCCACCACTAACTAAAGCTACTACATGCTGCGTCACAGGCTAGACGCGTTTCATCAGAGAGTCATAGAGTCATCAGGAGCGAGTCTAGAGCAAAACTAAAGAGTGAGACTGTTGATATTGTGTTGCATGCTGAACGGTCTGTCTATATCCAATGATCCACTGATTTATGACGTCACCAGTTTGGCTTGGATAGCAGTGATGGGTTTGTCCAATTGCCTTTAGTCTTTACTGTTCTATTATTATCCTTGCGCATATTTAGCCGTGCTTCTGCTAGAAAACCTGCACATATCATCCCTGTTTACCTGCTGATCATGTAGGAGGTTGCTGGACTTATCTCATGCAGCCGTGGATGATGCTAAGGGTTAAGGAGCTTCAGTTCCTTCCCTGCAGGCGCCCTATTGGTTGCATGTCCTTCACTCCTCCTGGGGGGGTATCCTACTCCCTTTCATATCCCGGCAACTTGCGCGGCTGCTTCACCGAGATGCTATCACACAACACCAGTGTGGCAGCGTATGTTTCCACTATGTGCTCTTTAGTTTTGCTCTAGAGTCGCTCCTAATGACTCTCTGATGAACCGCATTGAGCCTGTGATGTAGCATGTGGGAGCTTTAGTTAATGGTGGGCAGGTGGTAAAGTTGTTTTGAGAGCCCCTCTGGTTTGGTTGGCTCTTGATACAAATTACCATCCTGTGGGTACCATACCTACAGACACCATCCACCCAGTTTTGTTTTGAAATCAACTTAAATTATCCGTATTGGTCAAAAAATCACTAGACCCAATAGGATTATAAGGCAACCTTGCCAGAAAGTGTGGTTTATGAGTGATATTCTCCATTCCCATACTGTCAGTGCACAGAGCTGCATTGAAATATATTGTTAGGACTGCCTTACATGTGCACATGAGTCCTCTCCGTTATGTTAGAACAGAACAGCAGCACAGTGTATTTCACTGCAGCTTGAAGTGCTGACAGTGGTGGAATGGAGGGAGGGGGGAGGAGGTAGGAAGAGAATAGAAATAGAAAATAGAGATTTAAGGGCACTTTCACACTAGCGTTATTCTTTTCCGGTATTGAGTTCAGTCACAGGGGCTCAATACCGGAAAAAAACGCTTCTGTTTTATCCTACTGTATTTTGAATGGAGAGCATTCCGTTCAGTATGCATCAGGATGTCTTCAGTTCAGTCCCTCTACGGTATCTGGCTGGAGAAAATACTGCAGCATGCTGGAACACGTGCGGGAATGCCCATTGAAATGTATTAATGCCGTATTCGGTACTAGGTGTTCTGGAAAACCAAATCTGGTTTCCCAGTCTGCGCATGCGCAGACCTTTAAAAGTGTAAAAAATAAAATAAAATACCAGATCCTTTTTTTTCCGGATAACACCGGAGAGATGGATCCAGAATTTCAATGCATTTGTCAGATGGATCTGCATCCAGATCCATGTACAAATGATATCCGTTTGAATACGGATTTTCAGATCTGTCAGGCAGTTCCGGCGATGGAACTGCCTGCTGGATCCTCACAACGCCAGTGTGAAAGTACCCTAAACTCCTTATCTGTAGTACTAAGCATGTATTCCCATAGAAACTAGTCCAAATTTGGGGTGACAGATTCCCTTTCAATTTTTTGCAGACAGAATAAGCATATTCCATAAGTGGAACATTAGCTGCTATATACTGTATGTAATAATAAATAAATATGAAAAAGTTGTTGCCAGGATAACAGAAGATAAGGTTGTATTCCTTGAAGACATGTGTAAAATATTCACAGAAAATCCCTGGCAGATAGAGGAATTCCTTAAGACTGTAAGTGTTGGTGGCATTCTTGTATAAAAGGCAAGTTCCTTTTCTATGTACAGAAAAAATTGGAAATGAAACACAGAGAACTAATCAAAAATCCATTCACATGGCCATAGCTACATAACAGATAGCTTGACTAACGTCTAACTGGAAGTCCTGTGTGCCCTTCTAATGTACTGTATGATTCAAAAGACTGAATAGATTGAGTTAAATAGTATATTTACTGGATTTGTTAATTAGTGTCTTGGAGACACTATACACAATATTTAAACACTAAAAATTGTGTGCAAACATTTGTTTGTTTTTCTCTTTTGCTTTTATGGGAATAATATATTCTGCATTATACAAGTTTTAATGGATGCCTCTCTTTGAAATAGTACAGTCAGCTGCATCAAGCGGAAACAGATATATTGTGTTGAGCTATATTGGCTTGATAAAGGCCAAAAGGATACTCTTGAAGTATATCAGATGAATGAGGGCTTATTAATATGTTTGATGCACTGCATGTGCAGCTTATTCTTAAAGGGGCTTTCCTATATTTTGATACTGATGATTAAGAGCAAATTGAAGTTCATGAAGAATTCAATCCAAATTTCTGGAAAGATTTGATTCGCCATGAATCTGGATTTCTTGGTGCTTCGTAGCAACAAATCAACTTTTCCAGAAATGGCAAAAAACAAACTCACCTCATCCATTTGAGAGTCTGTCACGGCCATCTTATTTAAAGAAAATGGGTGGGGTCTGACACCTACCCCACTGATCAGCGCAGTGAGAAGGCATTGACTTCTCCATGCTTACAATGCACAGCACAATATATTATCTAGCAGCTGTGCTTGGTATCCTGCTTGGCCCCATTGAAACGAATAACATATTGGCAAGGCTCCAACTTCTGGAACCCCTATTGATCAGTTGTTGGAAGGGGCAATGGCTCTCATGGAGCGCTGCATTCTCTTCCTCAGTTTGTTTAATCATAAGCATTAGTTACATGGCCTTTCTACAATCACAGTAACACAACCCATTTTTAATGATACCAACAAGGAAACCCCTACAGGACACATGGAAGGGAAGATCAAAATACTTGATACACCACTGCTCAAGACAACCACAGGTAGAAAAAAATAATGTGAGGTTTATTAGTAAAAGTTCAGAACAATTATGACAAAACAATGTTGCATCCATCTACTACAGATTGTAGAAGTCATCATAATAATGATGCCACAACAAATTAAAGATGAATGACAAATGAATGACAAATACAGAGGACACAGTGGAGGTACGGCATATAGGGGACAGTGATGGCATACTCAGAGTACAGAGTGACATCCAGATGGTAGAGTGATGGCATATTAGCGGGCAGGGTTTTCTAGAGCCAATTATATTTTTTCACACAATGTTTTTCTACTAGTTATAACTTATTAGATAATGTTCAAGGATCTGCTGATCTTGCACGTAGATGTTTCCCCCTCTACCACCCTAGTTATGCTGGTCCTATGATAAATTCAGGTTCCCCACTGTGAAACTATCACCAGAATTGTCATACAGCGACCAGCACGTGCTGTTGGACTAATAGACAAGCTGCAGGGGTAATATATATGTATTAGGTAATTGGTGTTCATGTAATTCATAAATACATAAGTACACACAAAAAAATATAAAATCAGCTCAAAACTGCTAAAAGGATGCTTAAATAACACAAGGTGTCACCTGAGTTTATTTCTGTGGATGATGTGCTGGTTTATTTAGTCTGCTTCTAATTAGCTGCAAAGCACATGCATAAAATATCAATATTCAGAGAAATTTCAAAGACGTATGTCAGCATTTAAGAGATATTCCCACTCACACAAAGCAGGGAAAGAAGCTAACGAGTCTAAGTCATTCTTATTTTATTCTGAGTTTTATTTATTACACTCCAGGCAATGAGGCGGGGAGAACTATCCTTTCTTTTAAAATTCATCTGCATGTCATGTATACTCTCCTTTTGCCAGTGTTGTATCATTCAACTGGTAATTTACATTCTCCTCACCTCCACAAGAACTCTCAAGAGTTGGTACACGCTGCAGCTGCTAGGTCAGATGAGTGCGGTTGCTTGTAGCATGCTGAGAATAGAAATGATTACTTTTTCATTAAAGTTTCATACAATGTGGTTTTAAAGGTTTATTTTCTACCTTTTTGCCAGAATTAGTCTTTGCCTGAAACCATTGTTTCAATATAAAGAGAAATATCTTGCATTTTATGATTGGAAATGCCTAAAATCATACAGTATTCCTAAATATAGATCACATGTCATGAATTTATCTGTCTGGGCTCCAGCGCTGTGGTTTCTGGCTTTAGCGCTGCTGCGCCTGGTGAGATGCTTTACCAAGCCACATCCTCCTGTGATATGGTCACATCCCTAGGAACAGAGTGCAATGCTCTGTTTCTCCCTGCAGCATGTGTACACTGGGGGAGATTGGCGGCAGGCTGATTGACAGCCCAGCTGCCCAGTTGCTGTGTAGATTGTATCCTTTTTAACGTATTGGTACTAAATTTATCATCTGGTTCTGATCCCAGCTTGGCTTTTTGACTACTCTCTGTCTCTTGATTTGGTATGTTGTCCTCCTGGTTCTGATCCATTTCTGTACGACAGTTTCTTTGTGTCTTGTTTTGTCCCTTGGTGCTGCTTATTTAGCACCTTAGCAAAGTAGGGAACTTTGACCAATTGTGGACTTGCCAGCTAGAGGGTGCACTTCAAGTAGACAGGGAAATTCGGGCAGGGTTCCAGTTAGGGCTCACTGTCCATGTCTGTCCCTACCTACTTACATCACATCACAACTTTTGTCGATTTTGGGCTAAAAATATTGGTAAAGACCTGTAATAAATTGCACCAGTTGGATTTTTGCATCAAAAGTCATTACTTTATTCTGCTAGCCTAGGCATATGTTTCTGGTATTTTACATATAAATGTATCCAGAGGTTGGTCAACTCTCTAGGAGTAAGACCATTCATAAACATAAAAAAAAATTGACTACACGTATAGTACTGGTGCCCTCTACTGGAATTATGGCTCCTCCTTTCCCAAGTTCTAGTCCCTCTACTCCCTTTTCACAAAATGTCTGCCAGAGTCATAAATGTGCAGATGGAGTTGCTCTCAGCAAGTCTAAGATACAACTCTACCTTCTCCACAGATACAACTCTACCTTCTCTAATGTCTGCAGGGGAAGACACAAGTGGAAATGGACACAGCACTGATGGCACTGGTTCATCCCAGGGCAGCAAACGGGTATGTCTTTGACTTGTTGTGAGCAGCTCCATTGACAAGTTTGAGATTCTGTTGCACTATTTTATGAAGAAAGATTACTAGAACCAGAATATGTCAATGAAAAAAATAAATAAAATTCCAGGGGAGGTCAACAGGTACTGGATGTTGACAATACATTTCCAATGTATAGTCAAATTTTAATTTTGAACTGGAGAGTCCTATTCCTTGCAGCCCAGTTATAACAGTAAGCAGCAGCCAGAGGCATTCCTATATTCCACATTACAAGGAGTTATGTCTTGTGCATAACCATTCAAGGTGAGCAGGTATAGCCCATATCTGTTATCTTTTCATCTAACTGGCCTACTGATGATGTGCTCTCCTCCCTGTTGCTTCTATGTCACATACAACTTTTGCACATCAAGGCAGGGAGATTCTAGGTGGCTTTAAAAGCTGAACATGCGAGTTTCAACCACTAGAATTTGTAGCCATCAGCTACTTGAGTTAAAACATAGTACAGGCAAAAATGATATTCATCAACACTGGTGTTCCTATACTCCATTCTTGATCCCTGTGCACCAGAGTGAGATGTGCCTAATTTATTAATAGGCAGATGCCTCTTAATAAATTAGGCACATCTCTGCTTTGCCATGTGCCAAAAACTGTCAGAAGTCTTTGCTAGCTACAGATTGGTACAGACTTCAGCTATAACTTACACCTTCCCCTCCTTCTAAGCGGCCCTTTTCTTCACAAATTATAGAACAGAAGTGTCATGCACCATAGTTTGTGACTTTTTAACACCACAATAGTGGTGGAATGCCCTTATTAAATGTTCCTAAATGTGTTATGTCTAGCAGGGTGTGCAGGGTTAAGCAGTAAGCGCATGATTCTGTGTCCCTATGCTTTTTTACTTTTAGAGCTGAACAAATATTGATTTGTTTTCTATATTTTTACTGTTATAAAAAAAAATCTGTACAGCCACCACTGACCATAAGATATATATATATATATATATATATATATATATACAGAACAGACCAAAAGTTTGGACAGCACCACATCACTCTGCTTCATGGCCAAATAGCCCTTACACAGCCTGGAGGTGTGTTTGGGGTCATTGTCCTGTTGAAAAATAAATGATGGTCCAACTAAACGCAAACCGGATGGAATAGCATGCCGCTACAAGATGCTGTGGTAGCCATGCTGGTTCAGTATGCCTTCAATTTTGAATAAATCCCCAACAGTGTCACCAGCAAAGCACCCCCACACCATCACACCTCCTCCATGCTTCACGGTGGGAACCAGGCATGTAGAGTCCATCCGTTCACCTTTTCTGCATCGCACAAAGACATGGTGGTTGGAACCAAAGATCTCAAATTTGGACTCGTCAGACCAAAGCACAGATTTCCACTGGTCTAATGTCTATTCCTTGTGTTCTTTAGCCCAAGCAAGTCTCTTGTTGCCTGTCCTTAGCAGTGGTTTCCTAGCAGATATTCTACCATGAAGGCCTGATTCACACAGTCTCCTCTTAACAGTTGTTCTAGAGATGTGTCTGCTGCTAGAACTCTGTGTGGCATTGACCTGGTCTCTAATCTGAGCTGCTGTTAACCTGCAATTTCTGAGGCTGGTGACTCGGATGAACTTATCCTCCGCAGCAGAGGTGACTTATGGACTTCCTTTCCTGGGGCGGTCCGCATGTGAGCCAGTTTCTTTGTAGCGCTTGATGGTTTTTGTGACTGCACTTGGGGACACTTTCAAAGTTTTCCCAATTTTTTGGACTGACTGACCTTCATTTCTTAAAGTAATGATGGCCACTCATTTTTCTTTACTTAGCTGCTTTTTTCTTGCCATAATACAAATTCTAACAGTCTATTCAGTAGGACTATCAGCTGTGTATCCACCTGACTTCTCCACAACGCAACTGATGGTCCCAACCCCATTTATAAGGCAAGAAATCCCACTTATTAAACCTGCCAGGGCACACCTGTGAAGTGAAAACCATTTCAGGTGACTACCTCTTGAAGCTCAACAAGAGAATGCCAAGAGTGTGCAAAATAGTAATCAAAGCAAAAGGTGGCTACTTTGAAGAACCTAGAATATGACATATTTTTAGTTGTTTCATACTTTTTTGATAAGTATATAATTCCACATGTGTTAATTCATAGTTTTGATGCCTTGAGTGTGAATCTACAATTTACATAGTCATGAAAATAAAGAAAACTCTTTGAATGAGAAGGTGTGTCCAAACTTGTGGTCTGTACTGTGTATATATATATATATATATATATATATATATATTTATATATATATCAACTTTGTGTACTGAGATTCATTTTAGCTAAATTAAATTGCTGCTTTCTTCCTTTTCTTTATTACTAGGACCTAATGTATTTTCTTGCCCCAATCACTGCAACATTCTGCTAATAGGTATGCCAATATACAAATTGTCTCAATCCAATCAATTCTGTCTAAGCACTTCTTGCTACATCCATTCTGTGGAACTCAATGCCCCAGATAATTAGACTTGCTCTTCATTTTCTCAGCCATAGGCCAGGCATTCAAAACTAATTTCTTCAAGAAAGACTTTGTCATGGCCCATACACAACTTCATCTGGTCACAGTGGCATCCAGACCTTCCTTGTCCTATAGTAACTAATCTTGTCATATGAGTCTGCACTTTATATGCTTGTTAGTTCAGATACTATTTAGTCGACTGGTTCATGTGCAGCAGGATTATTGATGTTCTCATTACTAACACAAAGGAACAGTCTTCATAAAACAATAGGCACAATTTACTTATTGAGTGACTCCTCACATTCTATTTAGATCGTAAGCTTTTATATAGAGGGACTTCTCTCTGTATGTCCATACTCAACTTAGCATCGTCCATGTAGACAATTATTTTTATTTTTTTCATTGGATACGGAAAACGAGAGTATGATATGTATTTTGTATTCTAAAAAATGCAGATTTCCAAATACAGATATTATCCGTATTACATCTGCCTTTTTGCAAACCCATTGACTTCAATGGGACCGCGGTCAGAATTTTGCAGCAGTAAAAGCCATTTTCTATCTTTCTGCAGAACTGACCTATGGATGCGGAAAGCACACTGATGATCCTACACTTGGGTGTAAAATGAGGACCTCAGATCCACTGAAATGAGTGGGTCCACAAAAAAATGGCACACACCCATATTTTGCAGATCCACACTTTGCAGACCACAAAACAAACACAATGTGTAGCGTCCCACTACGTGTGTGTGGGCACTGCTTAAAATCACTTTTTACCTTGTCAATTGCATTATGTTGTATTGTGGTACTTTGCATCAATGTATCTGCAAAATCCCTGTTACCAAGCAGATTAGGTGCAATTTATACATCCCACCACTAGATGGGGATATAACTTAGGTTCTATATATACCTAGGTCAGGCCTAGTTAGAGGTCTCTCTGAGGAGATCAGATCAGAGTGGAGAGTGTGTTTAGTTCAGATTAGAGCAGATCTGAGTAGATCAGATTCGATTAGTGTGAGAGAATGTAGAGTGAAGACTCCATGACACAGATTAGTGAGTGGAGCCAACTTCACTATGAGGTGATACTAAGATGTGAGGCGCAGAAGAGCGTTTTCCTTCTGTGGCCAAACTATAGACTTGCATCCCTGACCATTAGGAGAGAGTTTGCCTCCCTGGAATAGAAACAAGCTTCCTAAGGAATCAACGGTGATAAGAGCCATTATTGAGGGCCACAGACACCTTTGCATGGTGGAGGATTTATAGCTTCTGGCAGCCACACTATACTTCTGAAATACAGTGGAGTTTTCCTGTCCAAATGTTCAGCTTGTAGTGAAAAGACAAGGAATAGGACTGAGCACATCAATAGGAACAAGGTACACCTGACCCACAGCTCTAAATCAAACCTGAAAAGCCTAGAAACAGTGGATTTGCAGAATCAACTCTGTTACATCAAGATACTACATTTTTGTACTGCTGCAACCAAAGTCATCAACAGTAAAAGTTGTGAGTTGCATCTTACCACTGTCTACCACTAATGGTTGTACCACCATTAACAGTACTGGCATCACAACAAAAGACATCAAGGGACTCAGTCGCAACAAGCACCCTAAGCACCTCAACCACCATCTTGGCTGATGCTTCCCTACCACAGAGGATTTCGTGCTGTCCACCTCAACACTGTGCTGCCAGCCCAGGGAGACTTTCTGCTAACTGTGAGTAAACTGATGAACTGTGTGTTATATTTTGGCCCCTCATCGGTCCACTGTGTACCTCATGTGTTGCTCCTGCGCTACTGGCTAGCTGAAGATGTGTATGAGGCTTTACTCCATAGAAATTAATATGGAGTTGGTTACCTTTTGCAGCCAAAACAGCTTCCATAGGTTTCCAATTTCCAAGATTTTGGAGTGTGTCTTTGGGAATTTTTGCCCATTTTTGCAAAAAAAAACATTTGTTAGGTCAGATGTTGGATGAGAGGATCTGGCCTGAAATCTCTGTGATAGTTCATCCCAGAAGGTGTTCAATGGAGTTGAGGTCAGGCCACTTTCTGGGCCAGTCAACCCACACCGACCCATTCAACTGTCCCTCTATAAATCTTGCATTATACACTGGGGCTCTGTCATGCTGTAACAGAAAAAGGTATTCATCAAATTGTTCCCAAAAAGGCAGAAGCATCAAATTGTCCAAAATGTCTGGGTATGCTGAAGCATTAAGATTTCCTTAAAGGAGACTAGGTCAATCCCTGAAAAACAACTCTATAGCATTATAACTCCTCCGCCAAACTTTATCATTTGCAGAAGGCAGTGAAGCAGTTAATGTTCTCTGGCCATTTGGCAAACCCAGACTTGTCCATCAGACTACCAGATAGATGAATGTGATTTGTCACTCATTGATCCATTTATACTGCTCTAAAGTCCAGTGGCAGAGTGGTTTACACCTATCTGACTTTGGCCTTGTGCTTGGTGATTGTACTTGAATAAACCTGCTCAGCCATGAGAAGTCCATGTCATGAAGATCTCGGCACAAAGTTTTCATACTAATTTTAATGCTAGAAGAGGTTTGGAACCCTGAAGTATTAGATATACATCAGTTTATGGCATATATCTGTTGCAGATTGTGGCACAAAGGTTGTTTGTGGTGTAATCTGCAACTTTTCCAATCTCAAGCCAGGTCTAAAAAAGTGGGCGTGGTGAGGGCAGGGAAGGGGGTGGGCCAGCACGACCAACTCATTTATTACTTTCTACGCCTGTTTTATGGGTAGAAAATGTTCTAAATCTACATCAGCAAGGAAACTGGCATAGATTTAGACTGGCGGTGGATTCGTCAAAGTTATGTAGAGGCCGGCGTTATGGGACACTGTTTAATGCCCCCCAGAGGTCTTTCAATGGCCTTTTGGAGTATAAAAAAAGCAGTAGTTTATATTCCTCTGTATCCAAAAAAATACAAATGTTTCAGCTCCTACCTGTAGCCTTTTTTCAAACCAGGTGGGAATTGATATATTCTTTATGAAAACAGAGGAATAAGACTACACATTGTTATACATCCCTGGAGTCCTGTGATCCCTTCTGCATGTTATTTGGGATCATTTTATCAAGGACTGGGTTGTGTGCACCCTACTTTGAATACTCCACTACCTAGTGCTGAAGTCTCCTTCTTTTGCTTATACATATAATTAGGGGTGAACGAATTGTGCTTTGAATCCAAAATCCAAAGTCGATTCGTTCCTGACTGCTGTTTTTAAATGTTTTTAAAGTTTTAGAATCAAATTAAGGGGTTCTATATACCTGTTTCCACAAAATACTGATAGAGGGGATTGATATACCAGCTTCCACAAAATATTGATTGAGGCCTACGATACACCGGCTTCCACCAATTATTGATTAAGGGGTTTGATTCACCGGCTTCCAGCAAATACTCATTAAGGGGTTATATATACCTGCTTCTACATAATACTGATATAGCGGATTGATATACTGACTTCCATAAAATATTGATTGAGGCCTGCAATACACCGGCTTCCACCAAATATTGATTAAGGGGTTTGATTCACTGGCTTCCAGTAAATACTCATTAAGGTGTTCTATATACCTGCTTTCACAAAATACCAATAGAGCGGATTGATATACCGACTTCCACCAAATATTGATTGAGGCCTACGATACACCAGCTTTCGCCAAATATTGATTAAGAGGTTTAATATGCAAGCTTATAGCAAATACTCATTAAGGGGTTCTATATACCTGTTTCCACAAAATACTGATAGAGCGGATTGATATATTGGCTTCCACCAAATATTGATTGAGGCCTGCAATACACTAAAACTAACTATTGTCCCACTTGTGAACATCGGGATAAGTATCAAAATAATCCACATGCAGTCAATTGACCAAAAATTCCTTTAGGGGTCCTACATAGTAAAGCTAAAAACTTTATTATAATTTATTTAAAACACTACATGGAAAAACCAAAACACTATTAGGTGATTAAAACTATCAGGAGACAGTTATGGCTTATATCTTATCACAGTGTATAGTAAATAGTGACAGTTAGTTTGTCCAGCTGACCTATTCAGTATGTATTATCCAACCAGCAAGTTCCTGGATCGATCAATCAAATAAAATAAAGAAAATGGTTCCGACACTGCAATTTCTTCTCAATAAAATCTTCCTCAATATTTTGTAACAGTATCAAAAATGTGGACAAGTTCATAAACAAGCAACTTTTTAGACGTTTTGGAGAACCTCTCCTTAGTCGTAACAATGTGGTCTGTGGGTTTGAGAAATTTAAAGACCCATGTACCTTCCCCCCATCAAGTAGGTGGTAATGTTTTTGAACTTCCGTATAGTGCTGCCAACATACATTAGATCACACTTCACACACTAGATGGTGTGCATGGATGATTGCCACATTTAGTAAACCCTTTGTATTTAATCCACAAATCATGTGCTCTTTCTATACAGGTCCTTCTAAAAAAAATTGCATATTGTGATAAAGTTCATTATTTTCTGTAATGTACTGATAAACATTAGACTTTGATATATTTTAGATTCATTACACACCAACTGAAGTAGTTCAAGCCTTTTATTATTTTAATATTGATGATTTTGGCAAACAGCTCATGAAAACCCAAAATTCCTATCTAAAAAAATTAGCATATCATGAAAAGGTTCTCTAAACGAGCTATTAACCTAATCATCTGAATCAACTAATTAACTCTAAACACCTGCAAAAGATTCCTAAGGCTTTTAAAAACTCCCAGCCTGGTTCATTACTCAAAACCGCAATCATGGGTAAGACTGCCGACCTGACTGCTGTCCAGAAGGCCATCACTGACACCCTCAAGCAAGAGGGTAAGACACAGAAAGAAATTTCTGAACGAATAGGCTGTTCCCAGAGTGCTGTATCAAGGTACCTCAGTGGGAAGTCTGTGGGAAGGAAAAAGTGTGGCAGAAAACGCTGCACAACGAGAAGAGGTGACCGGACCCTGAGGAAGATTGTGGAGAAGGACCGATTCCAGACCTTGGGGGACCTGTACAGGCGTGTGCAGGAAATGGGCTACAGGTGCCGCATTCCCCAGGTCAAGCCACTTTTGAACCAGAAACAGCGGCAGAAGCGCCTGACCTGGGCTACAGAGAAGCAGCACTGGACTGTTGCTCAGTGGTCCAAAGTACTTTTTTCGGATGAAAGCAAATTTTGCATGTCATTCGGAAATCAAGGTGCCAGAGTCGGGAGGAAGACTGGGGAGAGGGAAATGCCAAAATGCCTGAAGTCCAGTGTCAAGTACCCACAGTCAGTGATGGTCTGGGGTGCCATGTCAGCTGCTGGTGTTGGTCCACTGTGTTTTTTCAAGGGCAGGGTCAATGCAGCTAGCTATCAGGAGAGTTTGGAGCACTTCATGCTTCCATCTGCTGAAAAGCTTTATGGAGATGAAGATTTCATTTTTCAGCACGACCTGGCACCTGTTCACAGTGCCAAAACCACTGGTAAATGGTTTACTGACCATTGTATTACTGTGCTCAATTGGCCTTCCAACTCTCCTGACCTGAACCCCATAGAGAATCTGTGGGATATTGGGAAGAGAAAGTTGAGAGATGCAAGACCCAACACTCTGGATGAGCTTAAGGCCGCTATCGAAGCATCCTGGGCCTCCATAACACCTCAGCAGTGCCACAGGCTGATTGCCTCCATGCCACGCCGCATTGAAGCAGTCATTTCTGCAAAAGGATTCCCGACCAAGTATTGAGTGCATAACTGAACATAATTATTTGAAGGTTGACTTTTTTTGTATTAAAAACACTTTTCTTTTATTGGTCGGATGAAATATGCAAATTTTTTGAGATAGGAAATTTGGGTTTTCATGAGCTGTATGCCAAAATCATCAATATTAAAACAATAAAAGGCTTGAACTACTTCAGTTGGTGTGTAATGAATCTAAAATATATGAAAGTCTAATGTTTATCAGTACATTACAGAAAATAATGAACTTTATCACAATATGCTAATTCTTTTAGAAGGACCTGTATATAGCGAGGGGGAAAGGGAGCTTGCCACGGTCAGTGCATTTCTAGATGCTATTTTACAGCCGTGTTTCAAAGCATTATACAAGATATTATCTTCATATAAAATAGGCAAGCATTTTTTGACAATGCCTCGGATTTTATTAAACTGTCGGCTGTATGTCAGAACCAAAGTTGGTACATCCTTCTGTTCCCTTTCCCTTTTGGGCTTTTCCCTTACCTCTGCCTAATCGGTATTTGTAGCTACATCACTGATTTGATTTATTTCTTCCATTTTTCCACTGGATTCATTTATATTTACATTATTTTTTGAATAATTGGCACCTTTTTTCAAGAGATTTCAGGGTCCAAATAATAAATCATATCTGGATTTATTAGATACAATATAAGTACCTCTTTCTAGCATCCATATTAGATATCCCCTCTTTTTTTATCTCCTTTTTGTTGCCTCACACTCCGTTTGGAAGGCTAGTTCTGTGCTGCAGTTTCTGCGTGCATGCATGAATTCCCCCACAGGGGATTTTTTTACTAAATACGAGGGTACCAACAGGTCTTAATCAAAGAAAGGAACTAATGTATTTTTACCAATAGATTCTTGTGCCTGTTATTTCTGTCCCGAGGCTGGGGATATTATATCAATACTACAGTTTTCTTGCTTCTGATTCTCAATACAATCCCAAAACTGGGAATATGATGTGTATACTAACGACAATATGCATGTGGCCATGACATTTTTTGCATGTAGAGTTTTCTACTGTCTTGTCTTAAATTTTAAGTGGTGTATTGTATTTGCCCTAATTCACATGATGCATTTTCTCTCACCTTGAGCTGGGCTTCTAATGTCTATAGGCTTATTACTAGCCATGGCGATGTAATTAGCCCCAGCTCAGGGTTATGTGGAATCCATTGTGTGGGGATATTTTAAATTAACATGTTCACTAAGTATGAGACTACAGGTGTGTCTGTGGGCTGATTAAGCTGTGATATCATGTTACCACCACCCACTTGATGGGGGGAGGGTACATGGGGTCTTTAAATTTCTCAAACCCACAGACCACATTGTTACGACTTATGTATCAGGCATCCATCATTCACTCACACCTACGGCATACATATTAGGACATCGTCAGACATCATCCACAACTCCATCCTCCGTCAGGCAAAACTCAATCAGCCCTCAGACATCAGACAAAACTCCGTCCTCCGTCAGGCAAAACTCCATCAGACATCAGACAAAACTCCGTCCTCCGTCCCCCAAAACTCCATCAGACCTCAGACATCAGACAAAACTCCGTCCTCCGTCACCCAAAACTCCATCAGACCTCAGACATCACACAAAACTCCGTCCACCATCAGGCAAAACTCCATCAGACCTCAGACATCAGACAAAACTCCGTCCTCCGTCACCCAAAACTCCATCAGACCTCAGACATCACACAAAACTCCGTCCACCATCAGGCAAAACTCCATCAGACCTCAGACATCAGACAAAACTCCGTCCTCCATCAGGCAAAACTCCATCAGACCTCAGACATCAGACAAAACTCCATCCTCCGTCAGGCAAAACTCCATCAGACCTCAGACATCAGCCAAAACTCCGTCCTCCGTCACCCAAAACTCCATCAGACCTCAGACATCAGACAAAACTCCGTCCTCCGTCAGGCAGAACTCCATCAGACCTCAGACATCAGACAAAACTCCGTCCTCCATCAGGCAGAACTCCATCAGACCTCAGACATCAGACAAAACTCCGTCCTCCGTCACCCAAAACTCCATCAGACCTCAGACATCAGACAAAACTCCGTGCTCCGTCAGGCAAAACTCCATCAGACCTCAGACATCAGACAAAACTCTGTCCTCCCTCAGACATCAGCCAAAACTCCGTCCTCCCTAACTCAAAATACGCCCTACTACACACACTCTTCACCTGACGAAGCTGCTAGCTGCTGGAGAGGCAAAGGACCTGTGATGACATCATGACCATGTGACGAGTCACGTATGTGGGAGGGGTCAGATGTGCACAGCAGCTGGTAGAGTGTACAGAACAGTAGGCATCAAATAGAGCTCTGCACTAGAGATGTGTGTGTAACCTGCATGTAGCAGAGCTGTGTACTGTGTTACAGAGATGTATGTGTAACCTGCAGGTAGCAGATCTGTATGTGTAACCTGCAGGTAGCAGAGCTGTGTACTGTGTAGCAGATCTGTATGTGTAACCTGCAGGTAGCAGAGCTGTGTACTGTGTTGCAGATCTGTATGTGTAACCTGCATGTAGCAGAGCTGTGTACTGTGTTACAGAGATGTATGTGTAACCTGCAGGTAGCAGATCTGTATGTGTAACCTGCAGGTAGTAGAGCTGTGTACTGTGTAGCAGATCTGTATGTGTAACCTGCAGGTAGCAGAGCTGTGTACTGTGTAGCAGAGCTGTATGTATAACCTGCATGTAGCAGAGCTGTGTACTGTGTAGCAGTGCTGTATGTGTAACCTGCATGTAGCAGTGCCGTGTACTGTGTAGCAGAGCTGTATGTGTAACCTGCATGTAGCAGAGCTGTGTACTGTGTAGCAGAGCTGTATGTGTAACCTGTATGTAGCAGAGCTGTGTACTGTGTAGCAGTGCTGTATGTGTAACCTGCATGTAGCAGAGCTGTGTACTGTGTAGCAGAGCTGTATGTGTAACCTGCATGTAGCAGAGCTGTGTACTGTGTAGCAGAGCTGTATGTGTAACCTGCATGTAGCAGAGCTGTGTACTGTGTAGCAGATCTGTATGTGTAACCTGCATGTAGCAGAGCTGTGTACTGTGTCGCAGAGCTATATGAGTAACCTGCATGTAGCAGAGCTGTGTACTGTGTAGCAGTGCTGTATGTGTAACCTGCATGTACTAGTGCTGTGTACTGTGTAGCAGAGCTGTATGTGTAACCTGCATGTAGCAGAGCTGTGTACTGTGTTACAGAGATGTATGTGTAACCTGCAGGTAGCATAGCTGTGTACTGTGTAGCAGATCTGTATGTGTAACCTGCATGTAGCAGAGCTGTGTACTGTGTAGCAGAGCTGTATGTGTAACCTGCATGTAGCAGAGCTGTGTACTGTGTAGCAGTGCTGTATGTGTAACCTGCATGTAGCAGAGCTGTGTACTGTGTAGCAGAGCTGTATGTGTAACCTGCATGTAGCAGAGCTGTGTACTGTGTAGCAGAGCTGTATGTGTAACCTGCATGTAGCAGTGCTGTGTACTGTGTAGCAGAGCTGTATTTGTAACCTGAATGTAGCAGAGCTGTGTACTGTGTAGCAGAGCTGTATGTGTAATATGCATGTATCAGAGCTGTGTGCTGTGTAGCGGAGCTGTATGTGTAACCTGCATGTAGCAGGCTGTGTACTGTGTTACAGGGATGTATGTGCAACCTGCATGTAGCAGTGCTGTGTACTGTGTTACAGAGATGTGTGTGTAACCGCATGTAGCAGAGCTTTTTACTGTGTAACAGAGATGTGTGTGTAACCTGGGAACTATAAAAAAGTGTAAAATAAAACATAAAAATTCAGATCACCCCCCTTTTCCCAAAATGAAAATAAAAGAACTAAAAAAATACACATCATGGGTGTCGCAATGTGTAAAAACACCCATTGTATAAAAATATATTCCCCATACGGCAAACGGCAAAACAGAAGAAAATGTCCGATTCGCCGTTTTTGGTCGCTTCATTTGCTACAAAAATGTAAATAAAAAGTGATCAAAAAGTCTTAAACACCCCAGAATGGTATCAGTAAAAAGTTTAGATTGCCCTGCAAAAAATGAGCCCCCATCCAGCTCTGTACACATAATTCCCAAAAAGTTATAGAGCTCAAAATATGACGACAAAAAAAAAAAAATCTGATTCTGTAAATCTCCTGTCACTCCGAGTTACTCAGAATTGGTAGCCCTAATTAATAAATACATGCAACATGAATGCATATATGCCGCTTCACACAGATCACACGTGTTAGGCCTCTTGGACATGAACGTTGTTGGTCCATTCCGTGCATTGGGGACAGCAATTTGCAGTCCCCAATGCACGGGCAACGTGCGTGCAGCAGCCGGGACAGATCCAGACCCATTCAACTTGAATGGGTCCGTGAATATATTCTACTTTTTTGCTGTGCGGAGGGATGGCCAGAAACACCACGGAAGCACTCTGTAGTGCTTCTGTGGGGATCCGATCTGTGTTTCTGTTCCGTTCAAGTGAATGGGTCGACATCACGGATGCGGGATGCACACGGCTGGTGCCCTGTGTATTGCGGAACCACAGTATGTGGTCCACAATACGACCACAGTCACACAGCGGCCATGTGCAAGAGGCCTTACAAAGATGGGATTTAAGGTGCACATCCTCTTGTGCTTCCCATATTCCACAGATTTATATCACAGAGCTGCTTACAGTTGTGCTGATAAGTTTACATACCCTTGCAGAATTTATGATTTCTTAAAGGGGTATTTTCATCTTCCCTTTTTCATACTTGCCTTCCTTGAGCGTGACGTTTACTTCCTGTATTCTTCTCCCGGCCGGGCCGCGCTTGCGCAGAAGACTGAAGATTCTCTCCCGGCCGGGCCGCGCAATGTCCTGAACGCGCACAGCGCCGCGCATGTGCCTTGGTGACTTATTCCTGGCCTGTATAGTACAGAGTCGGCGTGCGCATTCGCGGCTCTGTACTATACTGGCCAGGAAGAAGTCATCATGGCGCATGCGCAGCGGCATGCGCGTTCAGGACATTGCGCGGCCCAGCCGGGAGAGAATTTTCCGTCTTCTGCGCAAGCGTGGCCTGGCTGGATTCGACAGGAGAGGTGGCCGTGACCAGGGGAGACCAAAGACAACATCAGGTAAGAGGGGACTTATTTTCTAAAAAAGGATGGGAATTGGGTAATAAAATGTATTTAGAAAAATTATCACTGTCAAATCATTAACAGATGTAACAGTGATCATTAAGATGAGAATACCCCTTTAACCATTGTTCAGAGAATATGAATGATAACACAGACACTTTTCTCTCGCTCGTGGTTAGTGGTCGGCTGAAGCCATTTATGGTGTTTACTCTTTATAAATCATAATCACAACACAAACTCCCCAAATGACCCTGGTCAGAAGTTTACACACCCCAGTTATTAATACCATGTATTGCCCCCTTTAGCATCAATGACAGCTTGAAGTCTTTTGTGGTAGTTGTGGATGAGGCTCTTTATTTTCTCAGATGGTAAAACTGCCCATTCTTCCTGTTGAAAAAAAAAAAGCAATTCCACCACAGTTTTACGTGATTTTTATTTACGACATTCGATGTGCGATAAAACTGACTGGTTACTTTTATTCTACAGGTCATATCGAATCCGGCAATACCTTATATGTATAGTTTTTCTTGCGTTTTAATAGTGATAAAAAATTTAAAATATCCGATTTTTTTTGTCGCCATATTTTGAGCCCCATAACTTTTTTGTAATTATGTGTACGGAGCTGGGTCGGGGCCCATTTTTTGCGGGGCAATCTAAACTTTTTACTGATACCATTCTGGGGTGTTTAAGACTTTTTTATCACTTTTTATTTACATTTTTGTAGCAAATGAAGTGACCAAAAACGGCGAATCGGACATTTGGACTCTTTTTTTTTTTCTGTTTTGCTGTTTGCCGTATGGGGAATATATTTTTATACAATGGGCGTTTTTACACATTGCGAAACCCATGATGTGTCTTTTATTTTAATTTTGGGAAAAGGGGGGTGATCTGAATATTTATGTTTTTTTTTTTACACTTTTTTATAGTTCCCAGGTTACACACACATCTCTGTAACACAGTACACAGCTCTGCTACCTGCAGGTTGCACATACATCCCTGTAACACAATACACAGCTCTGCTACATGCAGGTTACACATACAGCTCTGCTACACAGTACACAGCACTTCTTCATGCAGGTTACACACACATCTCTGTAACACAGTACACAGCTCTGCTACATGCAGGTTACACACACATCTCTAGTGCAGAGCTCTATTTGATGGCTACTGTTCTGTACACTCTACCAGCTGCTGTGCACATCTGACCCCTCCCACACACGTGACTCGTCACATGGTCATGACGTCATCACAGGTCCTTTGCCTCTCCAGCAGCTAGCAGCTCCGTCAGGTGAAGAGTGTGTGTAGTAGGGCGTATTTTGAGTTAGGGAGGACGGAGTTTTGGCTGATGTCTGAGGGAGGACAGAGTTTTAGCTGATGTCTGAGGTCTGATGGAGTTTTGCCTGACGGAGGACGGAGTTTTGTCTGATGTCTGAGGTCTGATGGAGTTTTGGGTGACGGAGGACGGAGTTTTGTCTGATGTCTGAGGTCTGATGGAGTTTTGGGTGACGGAGGACGGAGTTTTGTCTGATGTCTGAGGTCTGATGGAGTTTTGCCTGATGGAGGACGGAGTTTTGTCTGATGTCTGAGGTCTGATGGAGTTTTGGGTGACGGAGGACGGAGTTTTGTCTGATGTCTGAGGGCTGATGGAGTTTTGCCTGACGGAGGACGGAGTTTTGTCTGATGTCTGAGGTCTGATGGAGTTTTGCCTGATGGAGGACAGAGTTTTGTCTGATGTCTGAGGTCTGATGGAGTTTTGTCTGACGGAGGACGGAGTTTTGTCTGATGTCTGATGGAGTTTTGCCTTACGGAGGACGGAGTTTTGTCTGATGTCTGAGGGCTGATGGAGTTTTGCCTGACGGAGGATGGAGTTGTGGATGATGTCTGACGATGTCCTAATATGTATGCCGTACACACCATCTCCATACAAAAGTTTATGGGAGCTAATCTACCGCTGAGCACACACACAGTTGCTGAGTAACTGATCAGTGTTCTATCCTTACAATAGTATTCAATGCATAGCCCTGTACTGTCTCCTGCCTAAAAAACACAAACTGACATTACCCCGCCCGACATGTTTTGCCGCAATGCGCTTTGTCAGGGGAGTTGGGGTAATAGCGTGGGCGCGCTGTGAATTGCCTTGCTATATAATCTAACTCTCCTCTCCCAGCCTGTCATATCCACCAGTGGAGTTCCTCTCCTGTGGATTGACAGGTGGCTAGCTCTAACAGGATGGGTTACGTCACTGGGGTACCACTTACCTTCCACCTGTACTACGATCTGCATTAGAACCATGCCCCCTAAACACGAGTGTTTCACATCAGGGGCAGGATAAAGAGGTCGCGTCATACCTCATGTCAGCGAGTAGCCCTTTCTTTTCTGTTAGTTGTTAAACAGAGATTGTAAGCCAATGCACAAGATCTGCATTAAGTTATATGATATTATAAACAAAGGGGACTAATTGCATATAGAAATGGCATGCTGAAGAAACTAATAGGTTGATACATTCTCAAAATGATATTATTATTAAATATTGAGTTGCTCGAAATAGGCAATAAATGACAGATAATGGATCTGGACTACTGTAATGTTCCCTAATATCCTAAATAAAGGCTGTATGAGAAAAGCCCTCATTGAGACCTCTCGGATGTAAGGATTGTAGTCTAAAGATCCATCTTGCTTCGTCCTGTAATAGTTTCAGGTCAAGATTTCCACTTCTCGGTCCTAATTTTATTTTTGCGAGACCCCAAAGTGTTAACACTTCAGGGTTATCATTGTGTACATAAGCAATATGCCTGTACAGGGGAGTGTCCTTTTTTGTATGTATGGCACTCACATGTCCTGAAATGCTTCTTCTTAATTCCTGTACTGTTTTTCCCACATATAACTTTGGACAGGAGCAGGTTGCCACATACACAATGCCGCTGCTGCGACAATTGAAGAAGTCTCTAATAGTGCATTCACGTCCATCCACTGGATTCCTATTTTATTTTTATCCTGGGTAAGTATTTACAGAAAGTACAGTTCCCACAAGGAAATGAGCCCTGTACTTTCAACCCCACTATAATACATTATCCGTCACTATTTTAGAGGGGAAACTATGGACCAGTTGGTCCCTCACGTTTTGGCCCCTTCAAATTGTGACGTTCGGATAAGCTGGTAAGACCTTGTTATGCTTCGCATCACCGGTGAGTATTTTCCAATGTTTTTTGAGGATCCTCATTTATTTGTTGATGATGACTGTCAAAAGTACCAATACATCCGATTATTTTAATTTTTTGTAAGGGATCATCTTTATTTTTTGGTAATAGCAAATCCTCTCTTTTTTGGTTCTTTGCTCTATTATATGCCCTCTTCAGGGATTTCCGTGGGTATCCCTTTGCCCTAAAGCGTCTATAAAGTTTGTCCGCTTCTTTTTAAAAAGCCTCCTCCATAGTACAGTTTCTTTTAGGTCTTAAGTACTGACCAACAGGTATCCAATTTTTTTATGCTGTTGGATGCCAGCTGGACCAGTGAAGAAGGCTATTAGTGGAGGTCGGCTTCTGAAAAATCTTCATCAGAATGCATCCGTTTGTATCTTTACTGATTTTTAAATCCAGGAAACAAATTTCCTTAGGGTGGTGTCACGAAGGGTGTCAAGAGCCACGTCTGACTCCATTATACCTAGGGTCAGGAAGTCGCAGCGGGTGGCTGCGTGCTCTATGTCTAAAGATCACACTGTTTCTTAATGATAGTTTTCTGTGTTTGCCTTGCAATCCTTTTTGTCTCACTCAGGGATCCGTAGCTTCTCCTCCTCAGCTGTTTCTTGTCTGTCACTCCCAATCTCCTTATATTCTCCTCTCTCACTTCTCTGGTTGCCAGATATAGAGCATCCTGCCTGGACTTCTATACTGACCCACTGGAGCTGTGAATCCTGGTTGTTGTTCCAGAACGTTACCCTCCGGATCCCTGTTGGGCTTTTTGTTGTCTTCTGTTGTCACCCACCTGGGATTATATGTTGTCTGTATTGTATGTCCTCCCCTTGGTGTTTTCCTTTAGAGTTAGTGGTGCGGAGTAGTGTTCCCACCGCCCTATTCACTATCTAGGGCTCATCTTAGGGAAAGCCAGGGTTTTAGGCACGCGATCAGCGTACGGGTGAGGAACCCGTCTAGGGACGTCAGGGCAGTTAGGTGCCAGCCTCAAGGTGAGATAGGGGTCACCACCTTTCCCTCTCCCTTGGACAGAGCCTTCCCTTTTCCCTCCCTTTGTGTCACGTATGTGATAGGCACGCCGGTCGTGATAGGTGGATTTCAAAAGTAAAGTGCATCCCTATGGTGTTGTAACAATGGCAGCTGGCAGCCGCCAGCATGCAGCGCATCCTGCTAGGTACCTCAGTCGAACTGCACACAAGGCTCCTCTTCTCCGCTGCAGACTCCGGACCCGCTTTCCTGTACTGTCACGTGCTGCGTCAGCTTCAGTTGCACCTTGTAGAAGCCACACGCGTCCTGTTTCTTTAAGGGTTCGTGCACGCCCCTGATTCCGCCTTCTCTCCAATCCCGGCCAGGCACCACCTTTATAAGGGTTCTAGCCCCTTCCTGTGATGCCTGAGCAATATTGTGATTTTCTATGGCGAAGGTTGCAGCTTGTTGTTCCTGTGTTGTTATCCTGCTTCCAACCTTAGCCTGTATCCTGACCTCGTCTCTGCCTGATCCTCCTGTACCTCTCTGCTCTCAAGTGTTTAATTCGGATTGTCGACCACGCCTCTGTCTGCTGTTCAGCTTGTTACACCTGCTGCACCTGAGCTATTCAGCTCTACTGTCATAACAGCTCCAGCTCTGCAAAATCACTAACTCAGCTCTGCTTCATCTGACTATGCTGCTGCACTCCTTCCATCCAGTGACAGCTCGCTCCACCTGCCTGCTTGGCCAGCTGCCACTTAACCGGGACCACTCTTGCGGTAGCGACTTGGTGTCTCCCCTGCAGCTAAGACCAGCCTCAGCATCTTGGAGCGGAATAAAGGGTAAAAACCAGGGGAACACTTAGATTCCGCTCCCAAGTTTGGCCCAAAGCCAAACCGTTAAGTGGCACAGCGGGTCCACACCCATTGGAGCATTACAGGTGTTATCATTAAGTTTTTCCACAAATTTGTGGAACAATTGTGGTTCCCCATCCCAAAACATCAATAAATCTGCCCCAGAATAAAATTTTATCTGATGATAAAAGGTACCGCCGCAGAAAAAGTTATTGTGCGTGAGTACAAATCTCAATACTTTCAAAACAAAGCAATTGTGTTCATAGAAAGACGTGCTTTTAGTGTCCAGGAAGGACTTAACCGCCCTGATGCCTAGTTCAGGTTCTATATTGTTATATAACGCCTCAACGTCAAGGGGAACAAAGCTCTTAATACATAGTGATGAGCAACTGGCAGTGATCAATTACTATACCCTGTGATAAGATATAAGCCCATAACTGTCTCCTGATAGTTTTAATCACCTAATAATGTTTTGTTTTTTCCATGTAGTGTTCTTAATGAATTATAATAAAGTTTGTAGTTTTATTTATACTATGTAGAACCCCTAAAGGGATTTTTGGTTAATTGACCGCATGTGGATTATTATGGGATACACTAGCTTCCACCATATATTGGTTAAGGGGTTTGATATACCAGCTTCCAGCAAATACTCATAAAGGGGTTCTACAGACGTGGACAAAATTGTTGGTACCCTTTGGTCAATGAAAGAAAAAGTCACAATGGTCACAGAAATAACTTTAATCTGACAAAAGTAATAATAAATTAAAATTCTATAAATGTTAACCAATGAAAGTCAGACATTGTTTTTCAACCATGCTTCAACAGAATTATGTAAAAAAATAAACTCATGAAACAGGCATGGACAAAAATGATGGTACCCCTAGAAAACACAGAACATAATGTGACCAAAGGGACATGTTAATTCAAGGTGTGTCCACTAATTAGCATCACAGGTGTCTACAACCTTGTAATCAGCCATTGGGCCTATATATATGGCTCCAGGTAATCACTGTGTTGTTTGGTGATATGGTGTGTACCACACTCGACATGGACCAGAGGAAGCAAAGGAAAGAGCTGTCTCAAGAGATCAGAAAGAAAATTATAGACAAGCATGTTAAAGGTAAAGGCTATAAGACCATCTCCAAGCAACTAGATGTTCCTGTGAGTACAGTTGCACATATTATTCATAAGTTTAAGATCCATGGGACTGTAGCCAACCTCCCTGGACGTGGCCGCAGGAGGAAAATTGATGACAAATCTAAGAGACGGATAATCCGAATGGTAACAAAAGAGCCTAGAAAGACTTCTAAAGAGATTCAAGGTGAACTTCATGCTCAAGGAACATCAGTGTCAGATCGCACCATCCGTCGTTGTTTGAGCCAAAGTGGACTACATGGGAGACGACCAAGGAGGACACCATTGTTGAAAACGAATCATAAAAAAGCAAGACTGGAATATGCCAAACTACATGTTGACAAGCCACAAAGCTTCTGGGAGAATGTCCTGTGGACAGATGAGACAAAAATCGAAGTTTTTGCCAAGGCACATCAGCTGTATGTTCACAGACGAAAAAATGAAGCATATCAAGAAAAGAACACTGTCCCTACTGTGAAACATGGAGGAGGCTCTGTTATGTTCTGGGGCTGCTTTGCTGCGTCTGGCACAGGGTGTCTTGAATCTGTGCAGGGTACAATGAAATCTCAAGACTATCAAGGAATTCTAGAGAGAAATGTACTAGCCAGTGTCAGAAAGCTTGGTCTCAGTCGCAGGTCATGGGTCTTGCAACAGGACAATGACCCAAAACACACCGCTAAAAACACCCAAGAATGGCTAAGAGGAAAAAATTGGACTATTCTAAAGTGGCCTTCTATGAGCCCTGACCTCAATCCTATTGAGCATCTTTGGAAGGAGCTGAAACATGCAGTCTGGAAAAGGCACCCTTCAAACCGGACACAACTGGAGCAGTTTGCTCATGAGGAGTGGGCCAAAATACCTGCTGAGAGGTGCAGATGTCTCATTGACAGTTACAGGAAGCGTTTGATTGCAGTGATTGCCTCAAAAGGTTGCGCAACAAAATATTAAGTTAGGGGTACCATCATTTTTGTCCATGCCTGTTTCATGAGTTTATTTTTTTACATAATTCTGTTGAAGCATGGTTGAAAAACAATGTCTGACTTTCATTGGTTAACATTTATAGAATTTTAATTTATTATTACTTTTGTCAGATTAAAGTTATTTCTGTGACCATTGTGACTTTTTCTTTCATTGACCAAAGGGTACCAACAATTTTGTCCACGTCTGTATATACTTATATCCTCAAAATACTGATAGAGGGGATTGATATACTGACTTCCAACAAATATTAATTGAGGCCTGCAATATACCTGCTTCTTCAAATACTGCTCTTCTATAGGGTCATTTAGAAAATTACAGGCAGAGGAAAAAGCAGGCTATTCCACAGGGGTGGTAGGGGTCCGGCAGGTGCACCAGGCTGGAGCCTAAGTGGGAAGTTAGAGAAGGTGCGTGCGATTACACATACGTCAAAGGACGCACCAGAGTTGGTTGAGTGGCTCACTCAGCCTTCCGCTTCTGCACCCTTCTCATACTCTATATCTGCCCACCACTCAAGTCAGAGGAATTATTTTCCCATCCATTCCTAGACCTTACCGATGCAAAGCCATTCTTGGCATTGGATGAGGAAGAGGAGGTAGCAATGACCGCCACCTAGCGGTCTGACTACAGTACCCAGAGGAGCCCAAGGACGGAGGTCCCCTCTGTTGCTGCCTACTCCGAGATCTCTAATGTCAGTGGTGGTGAAGGTGACGATGACAACGTGTCGATGGACGTCACGTGGTTGCCCACAAGAGAGGAAGAGGAGGGGAGTTCAGAGAAATAGACAAAGCAGGAGATAGGGGGTAGAAGGAGGAGAAGCAGGCAGAACTCACAGTGCACAAATGAAAAAAGCAGACTGCAAATGTATCTGGAGCGAGGCATCCGCCATGCACGGTCACATCTGGTGCTCCCAGGACACCGGCACATGGCTCCACAGCGTGGGCTTTTTTAATGTGTCAGCTACTGACAATAGTGTTGACATCTGAAGACTGTGCTGTCAACACATAAGTCGCAGTAAGCCAAGCACTCACATAGTGACGACCGCCTCTTATCACCGAGCCCAGTGAGAGCAACACCGTCAGAACCCGCAAAGCCACACTCCCAGTGCTTCATGTCCTGCCTCTTTTCCTTCTCCTCTCTCCTCCCATTTGTCCTCCACTCCACCTTCCACCATGCCATCGTCTCTCTCATCTAGCAAAAGGCAGGCTTCCATGAGCAAAATGTTCAAATGTAAAAAGTTGATGACGCCGGATAACCCTCTTGCCCAACGGCTGACCGCTGGCTTGTTGGAACTGCTATTCCACCAACTACTGCCGTATAAACTGGTGGACCTGGAGGCCTTTAGAAATTTGTGGCCATTGGCCCTACTGCAATGGAAGGTCCCCGGAAGGAAATATTTCTCCAAGAAGGACATCCTAGAGCTATATGGCCACGTTCAGTGGCAAGTAAATGTATCTCTGGCACACAGTGTTGGTACAAAGATACATCTGACCACAGAAACGTGGTCTAGCAAACATCGGCAGGGAAGGTACATAACTTTTACTGCCCACAGGGTAAACCTTCTGACGGCTGTCAAGCAAGCAACCCGTGGCACATGTATGGATTTGGTGTTACCGCCACGGATTGCATGTAGGCCTGCCTCTTCTTCTTCTCCTCCCCCTACTCAATACTCCGTCTCCTCCTCGGCTGACTCAAACTTTTCCACTGCTACCCGCCTCTTCCGCTGCACCTCCCAAGCTCCCTAGAACCTATTTGACGTGCCAGGTGAGATGCTGCCATGCTGTGCTGTGGCTGTTGTGCCTGGAAGCCAAGAGCCACACCGGTCCTGCACTGCTTTCAGCTCTGCAGTCACAGGCCAATCAGTAGCTAAACCCGCTCAATTTGACAGTCGGTAAAGTGGTGTGCGACAATGGTGCCAATCTGCTGAGCGCGCTGAAACAGGGCAAAATGACACATGTTCCGTGCATGGCACACGTTCTGAACTTAGTTGTGCAGAAATTCGTTGCCAAATACCCCGGGTCCACGACGTCTTGCGGCAGGCCAGGAAAATCTCTGGACAATTTAGAAGATCTCACACAGCCATGACTCGCCTTGCTGACGTTCAGCAGCAACACCACCTGCCCGTCAGATGTCTGATTTGTGACAGCCCGATGCGCTGGAACTCCACCTTGTATACGCTTGATAGGCTGCTCCAGCAGCAACGTGCCATTATTGACTACTGTACGAACTCTGCAGCAGGACAGGTTCTGGGGAGCTTGGTTTCTTTTCACGATGCCAGTGGCTGCTCACGGGCGATGCATGAAGACTTCTGCTGCCATTTGATGAGATCATCAAACTGGTCAGTCACAGCCATGACACCATCAGTGACATCGTACCTTACGCCTTCTTTCTGGATCGTGCATTGTGTCATGTCATTGATCTAGCTGTCGAGTAGCAGGAGCAGGAAGATGTGGAAGTTGCAATGCTGGGTGAATTCCCAAGGGGGATACTTTATCTGAGACAAGTCAGCAGGAGTCTGAAGAGGAGTCAGAGGAGGATGGTGCCTGGGGGAAGGAGGAGGAGTAAGAAGAGCAGGCTTTAAACTTTTCGTGGATCACTGGTGTTATCCATGGATGGGGGGAGGAGACCAAGGACGACATTCTCCTTGGTGATGAGCAGGAGCCAGGGCGCTCTACTGCTTCCAATTTAGTGCAAATGGGGGCCTTTATGCTCCAATGTTTGAAGAGGGACCCCCGTATAAAAAACATAAAGGGAAAGGACCAGTACTGGGTGGCAACGTACTTAGACCCCTGGTACAAACCCAAAATGGCAGACATGTTACCAGCATCACATAGGACTTTCAGAATGCAGCATTTTTAGGCCTTGATGTGAGAGATTCTGCATTCTGCTGTTGTGTGCGCTGACAGAGGAATTTCCATCCACAGAGAAACATTAGTGGATACCAATCCTACCACACATGCAAGAAAAGGATGGTTTAAAAATGTGTTGGTCACTTCGGATATGAGATCATTCTTGCAGCCAACCCATCTTACAGCTGCCCTCTGTATCCAGCCTCAGGGAACGACTAGACCGACAGGTGTCTGATTACATCTGGTTAATGGCCGATGTGGACTCTCTGAGAAGCGAGGAACCCCTGGACTACTGGGTGTGCAGGCGTGACCTGTGGCTAGAGTTGGCACAATTTTCCATGAAACTCTTGGCTTTCCACTCGTCTAGTGTCCTGTCCGAAAGGACATTCAGCATAGCAGGGGGAATCGTGACTGATAAGCGCACTCGCCTAGCTAACGACAGTGTGGACGACCTCACATTTCAAAAAAATAATGAGGCATGGATCTCGGAGGAATTCAACACCTGTGACGACCACGTTTAATTAAATTTCCTCATGCCAGCCCACACATATCCGCCACCACACAGAACAAAGAATGGTCCCTGTCTTATGTAAATGCAGCAGCATAAAAGGCCTTTTCTGTCTAGTGAATGCCTAATGTTTGGGGCCTGTACTTCACTGGCCTGCAGTAAAATTGGTATCCAATGACTGTTTAATATACCTCCAGCCAAATTAAGTTGATCTTTTCTGTATGGTTAATGCCTAATTGTTGGGGTCTCTGAGGAATTCAACACCTATGTTTTCCAATTTCACCTATTATCATTTGTGGTTTATTCAAGAGGGGGGGATTTCATTAGCCATGTTTTTAATCCAATTTTATATCTTTAGTTCTTTTAAACATATGTATTTGACATGTATTTATACTGGCCTATAGTAATATTTTTATCCAATGTTTAATATACCTCCAGTCACATAATTACTTGTTCTTTTCTGTCCGGTGAATGCCTAATGTTTGGGGCCTATACTCCACTGGCCTGCAGTAAAATTGTTATCCAATGACCGTCTAATATACATCCAGCCACACAATCACTTGATGTTTTCTGTACGATGAATGCCTAATGTTTGGGGCCTATACTCCACTGGCCTGCAGTAAAATTGATATTCATTGACCGTCTAATATACCTCCAGGCACATAATCACTTGATCTTTTCTGTAAGATGAATGCATAATTTTTGGGGCCTATAATCTAACTGGCCAACATTAAAATTGTTATACGGTGACTGCCTAATGTACCTCCAGCCAAAAAATCACTTGTTCTTTTCTGTACAGTGAATGCCTAATGTTTGGGCCCTCTACGCCACTGGCCTACAGTAAAATTGTTATCCAATGATCGTCTAATATACCTCAAGCCACATAATCACTTGATGTTTTCTGTCCGGTGAATGCCTAATGTTTGGGACATGCACTCCACTGGCCTGCAGTAAAATTGATATTCATTGACTGTCCAATATACCTCCAGCCACATAATCACTTGCTCTTTTCTGTACGGTGAATGCATAATTTTTGGGTCCTGTACTCCACTGGCCTGCAGTAAAATTGATATCCAATGACCGTCTAATATACCTCCAGCCACATAATCACTTGATATTCTCTGTACGGTGAATGCCTAATGTTTGGGGCCTGTACTCCAGTGGGCTACAGTAAAATTGTTATTCAGTGACCGCATAATGTACCTCGAGCCTGTTAACATAAAATAAATTGTGATTATGTGGCTCGAGGTACATTATGCGGTCACTGAATAACAATTGCACAATTTTTAGGGCCCGTACTCCCGTGGCCTAAAATAAAAAAATTCTAGGCTCCAGCAGGGCACATTTTTTGATAATTTCCCTTTAAGACACATAAAGATGGCCCATGATCAAAATACATATTTTTTGTGGGACTTTTTGTCATTGATCCCCTTCTAGTATGTCACTGTCCATGTTGTGGGACTACTTGTGCACTTCTAGTAAGTATTTGGTGTTTGCAAATATGACCTAAAGGTTTTTAAGGTTTGCCTGCCATTAAAGTGAATGGGGTCCACCGCGAACTTGGGTTCGCTCGATCACATTCGCGTATCGTCCTGGCCAATGTTTGTCTATCACTACCGGGATGGTTGGGAGGTTTACCCTGATTGATTGATATGGGTAAAAATGAAAGCTGTGCTGTATAAGCACCAGCGCAGGGTTATTAAGACCAGTGTTTTAAATCTTAATAAAAGACCCCATTTTTCTTTTAGACAGCACATGCAGGGTGATAAGAGGCAGGCTGAAATGCTACAAGTGCAAGGATGTTTCCTCCATGAATGGGCACCTGGGGCAGTAGCAGGTTTTCAAAGTTTCCAGGTATGATCAAAGTGTTAGTGTAGCAATACATATTCAATAGCTTTAGGCTGAACAATCATCTATTTGTATGTGTATTTAATCACTGAGAGGAGAAAGCCACCGCAGAGACTTCTGGCGGTGGCTTATCTCCTGGAAGAACAAAAGGAGGGCACAAAAATACTCATTTTTCCCATTCCTTTTCTTTACCATCATAATCTATCAGAGGAGAGTTGGGAGCAACTCATTCACAGCAAGTTCGGCTAACAAAACTAATGTCTATGGAATCTTTAAATAAACAAATATGATTTAAAAATGGTGGATGTTTTATTTACTAAAGACAACAATAAGTATTTCTAACTAAGCTATAGCATTGGAAAATATTTATATAGATAGATGTACACTTGGGCAACCATGGGTATACAAACAAGTATAATATAATCTGTACAATGTTAGATTAGCAAATAAAATATATTTTTGCTTTTATTAGTATTATTATTATTATTATTTAGAAATCACATGGGTAATAGTTGCAGGTATAATTGTGTTTAATCTTAAAGTTGAGTAATATGAAATGAATGCTTGCCTGTCCTAACAAAAAGGTAAAGAAATTAAATGCAATTTTATATACTGTTTAAAAGAAATAATTTTCCAATGCCAAGCTGATCTCCATAGAATAATCTTTCAGCTAAAATTAGGTGTAATTGAATATCAAGACTTTAGAAACAATGACAACTCTTTTCATAGGGACACTACACGAACTCCATTAGCACAATTGTTAATTTAATAATGCTTTCAATTCTGTGCAATGTATTGTGTACCTATGAGGCCAGTCAGGGCATATGTTATTTCCTGGGTAAAAGGTTCATAATGTATTTCAGAAAATGACAGATTTTAAAAGACTCTTTGAAATGGCAAGAGACCTTTGCTTTACTTTAGAATTACATTAAATTTTAGATTGAGGGTCAGATATATTAAGGGCTTTCAAATACAACTAGAACTGTCAATAAAGATGAGAAGTTAAGGAAACATTGTTCCATCTTTTGGTAGCTTATTAGTAGCAGTAACCACAAGATGGTGCCATGAGCAAAATGAAGAACAATGCTAGCAATTCGAGCTTTCTTTCAACTATAAAAAATAATCTTCATTTTCATTTACTTAACTTTTTCTAACTTATAGAGATTAGCAAAGGTATGACATTTTTAGGGATTGCTGTGAAGGCAAAATCAGATATTTTATAGATAATGCATTTTTTTTTAGGTTTGTTAATGCAAAATGGTGCAATGCAGGATTTTGATAACATTACAATGTGTGTCGGAATTTTACAGCAATACATAGACCCCCTGTATACCCCTGATAGAAAAAAATATTCCGCCTGCATGCATCTGACACAAATTTCAAACAAATGGCACTGTATAGTAGTGTTGGGCGCGAATATTCCGAATAGCGAATATTAATTGCAAATATTGTCACTTTGAGAATTTGCAAATATTTAGAATATAGTGATATATATTCGTATTTTTTTATATTCTAGATTTTTTTTCATCTGAACCCATGATCCCTCTCTGCTTCTTGCTTGTGGGCCAATGAGAATGCTGCAATGTCTTTGTCTGAGCTTAACAACATCCCTAGCAACCAATAGGAAAGTTGCCTATCCCTTACTATATAAGAACCTCCCCAGCAGCCATTTTCTACAGTTTATTAATGTTCTGAGAGAGACAACAGTGTCATTGCTGTGCTCTGTGCTTTGCACTCATTACATTAGATAGAAAGTTAGAAAGCTTATATATATAATACAGATAGTTAGCGGGGGGTAGTCAGTGTATGTTATATACTGATGTAGTGTAGCTGTTGAAGTGCAGGGTGTTAGGTAGTGTGATAATAGGTTCTGCTGTCCATACATACATGCTACATACATAGTGCTGTGATGTCACAACAATAAATAGTGCACCAATCAGTAATATGTAGTCAGATGTGCTAAAATGTGATGTGTCACATATTGCGCCAAAATATGCTCATCATTAATGGACGATTAATTCTACAGGGTGGGCCATTTATATGGATACACCTTAATAAAATGGGAATGGTTGGTGATATTAACTTCCTGTTTGTGGCACATTAGTATATGTGGGGGGGGGGAACTTTTCAAGATGGGTGGTGACTATGGCGGCCATTTTGAAGTCGGCCATTTTAGATCCAACTTTTGTTTTTTCAATAGGAAGAGGGTCATGTGACACATCAAACTTATTGGGAATTTCACAAGAAAAACAATGGTGTGCTTGGTTTTAACGTAACTTTATTCTTTCATGAGTTATTTACAATTTTCTGAATACTTATAAAATGTGTTCAATGTGCTGTCCATTGTGTTGGATTGTCAATGCAACCCTCTTCTCCCACTGATGATGTGTTTCCCTCTTTATGCACTGAAGCTGGCACGTTCCCTGAGTGTCAGGTCCGAGCATTCCTAGATGAACAGTTTCCTGGAAAGTGGATTGGTCGTCGTGGGCCAGTTGAATGGCCCCCAAGGTCTCCCGATCTGACCCCCTTAGACTTTTATCTTTGGGGTCATTTGAAGGCAATTGTCTATGCTGTGAAGATACGAGATGTGCAGCACCTGAAACTACGGATACTGGAAGCCTGTGCTAGCATTTCTCCTGTGGTGTTGCTATCAGTGTGTGAAGAGTGGGAGAAGAGGGTTGCATTGACAATCCAACACAATGGGCAGCACATTGAACACATTTTATAAATGGTAAGAAACTTGTAAATAACTCATGAAGAAATAAAGTTACATTAAAACCAAGCACACCATTGTTTTTCTTGTGAAATTCCCAATAAGTTTGATGTGTCACATGACCCTCTTCCTATTGAAAAAACAAAAGTTGGATTCAAAATTGCTGACTTCAAAATGGCCGTCATGGTCACTACCCATCTTGAAAAGTTTCCCCCTGACATATACTAATGTTCCACAAACAGGAAGTTAATATCACCAACCATTCCCATTTTATTAAGGTGTGTCCATATAAATGGCCCACCCTGTATAACCACTTTGGACTCATACACATGACAGTGATAGAAATCTTTTAGAGCTACATGCTATATGTTGGATCTCAGTATGCCTCAGATTTTATACAGTGGTATAATTAGATTCTGTGTAGCATGTGCTGTATGAAGGCTCCAAATGGCAGCACGCAGAGTTTCTACAGCTTATTACTCTGTGCTTCTGAACAGACTTTGTGCACATGGCTCTACTGTGCTTAAGCCTTAGCTATTTAATGAATGTGGTGCGATGTAGTTGCATATTGCTGCCACTATGCTCATATTACTGCTTGCCTTTGCCAACTAAAAAATAGTTAAAGGGAGTCTGTCACCACAATTTGCCCTTATAGACCACTTACATAGCACTATAGCATAACTATAGATCAGTCAAATGGTACCTTTGTCTTTTTGTTTGGATGTTCCCCAGGGGCAAAAACAGAGTTGTATTCATATGTAAATTAGGGCTTGCAAGTGCCCAGGGGCGGCGTTCCGGCTGTAAGGGCCCAGGCCGCCTCTTCCTTCCTCTCACATAACCCCAGCCTGTTGCTTGGCCCGCCCTGTAAGCCTCTTACGTCATCCAGTGTACTGGCCGATATCCCGCCGGCGCATGCGCACTGTGATGACCATTGTGGGCAGCAGCATCATTCCATGCAGTGCGCATGCGCGGGCGGGGTATCAGCCCGTACACTGGATGACATAAGAGGCTTACAGGGTGGGCCAAACAACAGGCTGGGGAGGGGTTATGTGAGAAGAAGGCAGGTTTAGATAACGTTTTAATTCAAAGTAACATTGATGCTTATGGCAATGTATTGAAATCTTGTTCTACATAACCTTTTCCTTTGGCCCAACCCCTTTTTAAAAGGAAGATGAACATTGATCCAGGGTTTGATATAGCAGGATTGCAGGTAGACTTGATGGACTTTTGTCTTTTTCCAACCTATTGCTAAGAGTATCCTGGGAGATAATGATTACTATTAGTAGAACTTTTTCTGTGGGTACTGTTGGACAGTAACAGCTTGGCACAATTATTTTTGGGGGACAGTATGTTAATGGTATTTTTACTCAGGAGCACTATTTTTTTCCAAATCGGCAAACTGATGACAGGTTCTTTACACATGATTTCCACTACCTCTAAAACAGGAAACTATTAGAACTAACACTAAAAGTTTGTTGCGCCTTTTTTTCTATAAACTGAAGATAAATTGTCATTTTGTTTATTCTCCAACAAAATTATCATTTTAGCCTTTGTATCTGAAAAGCTAAGGCCTTTTGTTTATAAGTAGTGGGTGCAATGATGGAGAAGAGCGATTGAGCTGCCCCCAGTCATTAAATCCCTCATATGCCATTTTCATCACTGATCGCAGCATCTGAGATGAATATTAAGGCCTTTCAAGGGTTGATCGGTTAAAAAAAAATAATAAGTTGTACTTACCTTATCCATTTCAACGCGAAGAGGCCGCCACGGCCACCTGGCTTGAAGATCCAGTACGAAATCTTGTGTGGTGCATGATTGTCACTGCCTGCCCTGTGAGAGATCTGAGAAGATCGGATAGACTTGCAGCACATGAGTCTATCTGACAGGTCTTTCTGTGTTTCCTTTCTGTTTGTTGTTGTGGGCTGGATCCCACCTCTCCACAGGTTCTGCTTGCTAGCTGTTTAAGAGGCTTTATTTAAGTCTGCCTCTTACTGCTGACTTTGCGGTTGAAATTTTCCTTCTGGAGTTCTATACTGGTTGTTTGTGAATCCTCTACTTCCCGCTCATCTCAAGCTAAGTCCTCCTGTTTTCTCCTTTGTGCGTGTGTTGCTGCTGGATCTCAGGGAGATGCTGGTCTTCACGGTGGGAGGTACCGGCTGTCTCATTCCCCTCTCCTTAAGTTATGGTTTGCTACAGAGTCAGCAGGGCTTAGGTTACAGCGTATGAGTTTGTTCACCATCAGGACTTGCTCATACTGTCAGCAGTCAGGGAGAGGCTCAGGGATTAATAGGAGGTTACCATTCCCTCCTCCCTAGCTTTGGGGTCTAGTCTGTTTACCTGTTGTTTGTTTACTTGGTGTTCCTCTTATCCCCACTTGCTGTGACAATGATGACGTGATTAATATGGCCGGTGAGGTGACATCATAAATCACTCCACACAAGATTTTGCGTGGAATCTACAAGCAAGATGTCAGCGTTGGCCTCTTCACTCTCAAATGGAGGTGAGTATGATTTTTTTTTTAGCATTTTTACTGTCATTTTAGGGAAAATTGATTTGATACCATAAAGTATGAGGAAATTCAGCTTTGCGGCAAATCAAATTTTTCATGAATTTCAGATCGAAGTCCACATCCGATATTTTGATTTGCTGAACACTAATTATGACTTTCACTTTTTGCAGAAAAGTTAGCTTCTAAAACTTGGACAGGCTCAAAACCATTTCTTAATTTATTAGGTAGTACTCACACATTTATGAGTTCATTTTACCTGCATGAAGCATAGCAGTGCAAAATCAAGGTGGTCAACATCCTTTCTTTTAGACTTTTGCAAATGGCTACCCAACGTGGGAGAATTATAATGGCTCACATGTATCAATTCTGGGTCAATCTTCTATTACCTTTTTATGACATTTTTAGTTGTATAGTTTATGTTTTACAACAGCAACTTTATTATTGACATTTTAACATTAGACGTCATACTAAGTAATAAATCCACCCATTAACATGTTCATTTGGCTAACATAAATCATAAAGTTGCATATGTGAGGTAAACAGCAATTTTATTTGCTACAAATGCTTAAAGAGGACCTTTCACCAATTATTACACTGTGAACTAAGTATACAGAGATGTAGAGAGGCGCCCGGGGATCTCACTGCACTTACTATTATCCCCGGGCGCTGCTCCGTTCTCCTGCTATACCCTCCAGTATCTCCGCTCAGTAAGTTATAGTAGGCGGAGTCTGCCCTTGTTCTTCTGTAGCACTGGCCAATCGCAGAGCTTACAGCCTGGGAGAAAATAACTTCCTAGGCTGTGAGCTCTGTGCTGCGATTGGCAGCACTAGAGCAGAACAAGGGCAGACTCCGCCTACCATAACTTAGTAACTGAAATCTCCGCCTACTATAACTTAGTGGCCGGAGATACCGGAGGGCATAGCGGGAGAACGGAGCGGCGCCCAGGGATAATAGTAAATGCAGTGAGATCCCCGGGCGCCGCTCTACATGTCTGTATACTTAGTTCACACTGTAATAATCAGTGAAAGGTCCTCTTTAAATGAAAAAAAACTCATAGTACACATCATTATTTCCACTGAAAATGCAGAAAAAAGTGGCACACAGAACTTGATACATATGACCAATATCTTTGTAACTAGAACATACATAATTATGAAACTCTGCTGCTCTATTGATTTACTAATATATAGAAAGTCATATGTCTTGGCTGGAAATCCTCTTTTACTTTACTTCTACTGTGGCAGACATGTCACGCATTTTTTTTTATGAAGTCACATCAATGATTTCTCTACTTTGCACAGGACACAATTTAGATTAGCTTTCTATGTATTATATATGATAGAGCTTTATTAAAATCATGATGTAGACTGCATTGGTTTGATAAAGTTAATCTTTTTTATGTTGCATTATTAAAGCATATATCATATTTTATATCACTTCTAAAATCAGGTTTCAATAAATTATTTTCACTGTAATGTAGTAATATACTCTGTCCTCATCTAGAGAATGTGAAATTACCGGATTTTATTGTTATGTTAACATTTGAGAAAAAACATAATTTTATATAAAATAAAAAGTTTTCTGAGATTTTAATCTCGGTGGTCGTCTGACACCTGGGAACCCCACCCATCAACAGTTTGAGCAGACACCAGCGCTTCTGTGAGTGCAGCAGCCTTATCCGTGTTCACCAAGCACAGAGCTATACATTCACTTCTATGGGGCTGAGCTGAGCCTAGGCCATATGACCGACGAATGTGTCATCACTAGTGATGTGCGAGCATGCTCGGATGAAAACATGTTCGGCTCAAGCAGCGCTATGATCGGCACATGGCGGTACTCAGCCGAGTCCAACAGGTGCTCGAGCGCCATGCTTGAGTCTCCTCCCCACATGTTTTGCTGCTGCTAAGCAGCCAATAAATGTGCAGGTAAATACTGCCATCACTGTAGCCATGTTGGCTACTGGCATTACAGTGATTGGCTGGCCTGAATGCGTCATCGGGTGCTATATAGCACCCGATGACGCATGTTTGGCTCATTGCGAGTCAGGGAGAGCTGCGCGTTGGAAGGGACAGATAGGGTAGGGAGATTGTGATCGCAATATATTCCAGTGAATAACGTTTAAAAGACCCAAAAGTACTTTTTGTGTGGTGGCAGAAATTTAATTGTGCAAAGTAATACTAAAAAAAAAGAATATATACTTTGCAAAATAGCAATCCTTTTGCTATATAGAAGGTGTCTGCAGTGACCTGTGACATCTGTGTAGCAGAGATAGGAAGAATATTAGTGAAAACAAATATTTTCTTTCCCATAATCCACATTTTTGCTGTCAATGGTGTAATCTCTGAATTGTGTGATCTGCGCTTCAATACCTTGTGTGGTTGTCAGGCCTATATATAGGGAAAAAATGATAATACAGAAAACACAATTTTTTTCCCCATAATCTATCAAAATTTTTGCTGTCAACTGTGTAATCCGTGAAATGTATGATCTGCACTTCAATACCTTGCGTGGTTGTCAGGACCAGATATAGGGAAAAAATGTAAAATACAGTAAACAATTTTTCTCCCATAATCTGTCCACATTTTTGCTGTCAACAGTGTAATTCGTGAATTGTGTGATCTGCGCTTCAACACCTTGTGTGGTTGTCAGGCCCAGATATAGTGAAAAATATAAATATAAACTATATCAGAAAACAGTGTCTGTACCGCAGATTCCAATAATGTGGGCCTAAAATAGTGTCCATATTCTGTGGTGTTCTGTGACATATACAGTACGCCATCCGAAAACTGTTTCTTTAGCATAAATTTAAAGAATCCGGGGCCAGTCCTCTGTAACTGTCTCTGTAGAGTGTGTAATACACATCCATGACATATACAGTACTCCATGGATGTGTTAGTCGTTTCTCAGGGTCCCTCTCCGGCATCGAACACTGATTCCCTCGTTACCCATGATCACCATGGTAGGTACAGAAAAGAACATGGAATGTTGATATGGCAGACATCCAAATGGATCGTCGCCATCACGGAGATGTGCAATCGCCCAAAGGTTATCTAGAGTCACTAATGCGGCAGCAGGCCCTCACCCCTAAGGTTTTAGATGGTCAGATCAGCAGGCCCTTACTCTGAATGTTTTTGAGGGTCACCAGCAGGCCATCAATCATAATCTTTCAAGGGTGTGTATGATGCCCTCCTTTATGTGCAACAAAGGGTGTTTTGGAGTGCCGGTTCCTTGTAATTTTTGGCAGCCCTTTCACTTAGTGCATAGGCTTTATGAGTGTAGCAGTCCCACTACCTGAACAATTGTACCACAATGTGAATGAGGCCTTCCTTTATGTGATATACAGGCTGTTTTGGAGTGCCTCTTGCTTGTAATTTTTTGAAGCACTTGCACTTTATATGCAATTGAATATACAGGAGAGAATGTTTCCGAACAATTTTTCATGTAAAATAGATTTTTTTTATTTTATATTTTATTTTTGTGCGTATTTTTGTCAGTCTGTAAAAGTGGCATACAACTCGGATAACATGGTTCCCAGCAACGACCTGGGAGTCCAAGTTGCATCTAGACATTGTCCCCATGGTGTTCCCGATCCATTTCTGTCACTTTCTGACCTTTTTCCAATGGACCAGGCACCCTCCCCTCTTCAGATCAGGGTTTGCCTGGTTGTCTCCCATTGACTACCATTATACTGGGGTGCTCGGCAGAGCACACAAATATAGCAAACTGTTCGGGCCGAACACCCAAACACCCGAATACTTTGGTACTCGATCATCACTAGTTGTCACTGGTCTAGGAGAAGCTGAGAGAAGGCTGCGGTGCTACTGCCTTCTCGAACAGCTGATTGGCAGAGGTCCCATGTGTCGGACCCCCATTCATCAGATACAGTACTAACAACCTATCCAGAGTATAGGTTATCAGTATTAAATTCTTGGAAAATCCCTTTAAAAGGTTTTTGCTCATTAAACACAATACTTTTGGGAAATGAAACTGGCATGGTGATCACTGTAATCAAGCAATCAGAAGCTGGTGCAGGGGAAACATAGCACTATATGTCAGTCATTCAGCTGAATGGACATCCGTGTAATGCATAGATTTGCTGTGTTTGTAAGAGCCACAATTAAAAAGTAGTGGTTTATAAATGGGAGTCCCCATTGGAGGATCCCCCACTATGATGTTCACACGCTCTAACTATTGCCAAGGAGCTGACTTATTTTTGTCAATCTCTTAAAACTTCTAATAGAAGCAAAATATTATATAATTTTTCTAATCACTTCAGCCAATGGCACATGCCACATGCCACATGGAGATTCTGCTCAAATATTATCAAGCAAAAAGGCTAGTTTAATACTAGAAAGCTGGAAAGGGCATCCATAGTCACTGAAAGAATATAGAGAGCAGTTTTTAGTTAATATTATACCTCCTTCCACTTATGTCATTTTTGTGTATGTTTCTTTAATTTTCATATCCCTCTAACTACTGTCTCTAAGTGTAATTAAGAGAATCTGTCAGCAGGAAATTAAATATTAAACCAGGTACCCCACAATGCATTGTAGGGCTAATTGATCTGAATGTGATGTTACCTTTCACTTAGTAATCTTTTGCTTCATTCTGGAGAAGACATATACATATTTACTTGCAAATGAGTAGCTAATTTCACTGAGGTCAGGTCTAAGCCACTCTGATCACCATTCTCCTCCTGCTTGCTCTACCAGCTCCTTTGTGTCCTTCTTGATTACCAGGGCCATGTCAATCAAAAAGGAGGAATCAGGAGTAGCAATGGTGCACAGTCTGACTTGGATCCACCATTGGTGCACTTAACAGCTCATTTGCATATAGATTAGAAGTATTTTTTACCAGAATCCAAGGAATACTATAACTACTTATAGAGAGCACCTAAGCAGCGTGAGGAGTCTTATAGGCCAGTCAGCGCTTCTCTGGAATTGTGGGATGAGGGTATGTTAATGAGCTCTTATCAAGCTCCACCTCTAATGCCACTAGATGGCTGTCTAACATCTGGTGACATCAGAGGCAGAGCTTGCTAAAAGCTCATTTGCATACGCTCTCTACAAAATCCAGTATCATTATATTCAGCTGCATTGTGTCGGGTTTAACAGTGAATTTCCTAGATATTTGCATATAAAAATATAACATCTAAAAGTCTGTTTTCACACTAGTATTTGTATTTAGCTCTTCTAATATACTGCATATTTTGTCAAAGAATCAGTCAAGATCTTTTATTTTACAAGATCTAAAAAAAGCATGACCACTCCATTTGTTTTTATTTTTTTTAGCATCTTTCATACCCAAAAGGATTTAATGCTGAATCCTGTTTATCTATATTTGCCCTTATCTATTCAAAACAAATACAGTACAAAACTTTCTATAAAAAAAAAAAAGATTCAAAAGGCTGATTGAGAAACTGATGCAAATAGATTGTATTTTATGCATTCTGTGTCCAATCAGTTTTTTATCACTGTACATAAATATAACCAATCATGTATAGTAAAAGTACACTAGAGTGAATAGTGGCCCTTTGGTAGAGATGAGCAAAGTTCTTTAAAATTCGATTTCACAAAAAAATTTGCTCCGTAATCAAGTAATTCGTCATGAAGCTCATTTCTTTGTAAGTAGTGGCCGCAATGACGAGAACAGCTATTCCGCCACCCCCATCATTGAACCCCTCAGATGCAACGTACATCACTGATTGCGGCATATGACATTTAGGGCTCATGTACACGACCGTGTGCTGGCCTGGCCCATGCTGCGGACCACAAATTGCGGTGCACTACTTTTTGCGATGCAGAGTCATGGACAAAAAAAAAAACACCAAAGCACTTTGTAGTGCTTCCGTGGGCTTCCGATCTGTGGCTCCATTCCGCACTGCATCTCCACTTCAAGTGAATGGGTCCACATCCGGGATGCGAGGTGCACACTGCTGGTGCCGTGTATTGCAGAAACGCTGTATGTGGGCCACAATATGGCCACGTATGAGCCCTAATAATGCATGAGCCCTAATAATAAGGCCTTTCAGGGGTCAATAATAAAAAAAATATAAATCATACTTACCTCATCTATTTGAGCATGAAGAGGCCAAAGTGATCATCTTGCTTGGATATCCAGTGTGAAATGCTGCTTGGTGCGTGATCCGTCATCACGCTGGCTTGCATGGTGACATCATACATCGCACAAGATTTTGCACAGGATCTTCAAGCAAGATGGACACAGAGGCCTCTTCACACATAAAAAATGGATAAGGTAAGTATGATTTTTAATTTTTTATTTTACCATCATTTCTGGGAAAATTGAAATCTGGCTTTGTGACAAATCAAATTTCCCCCGAAAATCAGATCGAAGTCCATTTCAGATACTTCGATTTGCTCAACACTACAATTCAGACACAAACTGTATCCACAGAAACATTTGTACCATTTGATTCACTACAGTTTATTTTTAATATAAATTATATGCACTAAATGTATATTTTTTATTTTTTTATGACTTAGCTAAGGCCTCCATAAATCTGCATTATGGCATTATAGACTCCTTGTGGCGCAATTTAACACATCAGCTGATAGAATATGAAACAATGATTTTTTTTATTTATTTATGCAAAAATATACAGTAAAAAAAAAACTTTAGTATGAAACTGGAGTCATATTAATGCACCACATGATCTCATAATCTGTGGCTGCCATTCTATAGTTCTGTATAACTCATATGTTGTAGAGAGCAATAATATAGTATTCTGTCACTGTACTTGACATTTCCTTTGAATCATATCTTCCGTAACATACAGTATACTAAATATAAAAACAGCACGCCAGAACGTACCTAGCTGCAATTTTAATAACTTCATGATAGATAAATACAAAAAAAAAAAAACCTTAGCCATTAATTTTAATGTTTGTAATGTGAGCATTGCTACTATGATTTCTGAACATCGTTGTTTAGGATTTTTCTTCTATTATGTGCTTTTAAGGATTAAAATATGCATTATGTTTCCAGCTTCTTCAGTATTCAAAACTATTACAGCACATATATATTTAGGACATTCTACATAATTAATTTATATTACCAGATTCATCTGAGGAATTATCTTTAAAGGGAGTCTTTCACCTAATCTGAGCGTTTTAGACTGCTCAGATCAGGCTATAGACTCTTTGACCCTCATTACAATTGTACCTTTCTCTTCTGTGTCCCTCGTCCAGATAATGAAAAATAACACTTTTTAAACTTATGCAAATGATCTTCTGAAGGTGCCCAGGGGCGGCGTTACTGGGCGATGTGCCCAGAAAAACACACCTCCAGCCGGCGGACGTCACGAGCGGCACCAGAGGACGTGGGCTGGGAACTGGCACCTGCGCACTGCTCTGGCCATTATGGGCAGAAGAACATCCTTTCATATTGCGCATGCGCCGGCTGGCTGTCTTTAGTTGGCCAGCGCATGCACAATATGAAAAGCTTTTCCTCTGCCCATAATGGGCAGAGCAGTGCGCAGGTGCGGGCCAGTTCCCAGCCCGCCGTCCTCTGGTGCCGCTCGTGACGTTCGCCGGCTGGAGGTGTGTTTTTATTTATCTATGGAAATAATTTATTTCAAGGAATTAAAGGCTTATGAAGAAAACATGGAGAAAAAAACAGCAATCATCACCTCTACATGGAGATGATTGCGAACTAATGTGTTCTCCATATGGTTTCATTGTTGACAGCACTTCAGTGTTTAGACAGGGAGATGTGCTGCTCACAAATTATGATTTTTATCTGCTGCATAAACAAAAGATCACCCAAAAATGAGCATTTTTAAAAACAACCAATATGGCATCCGAGTGTATGGAATTGACAATTATTATAGGATCATTATTTTATGTCCATCATGCGGTGAAAAATAATATGGCAATTAATATCCATAATATAAAAGAGAGGATGTGATTTTATATTCCAAAGAGAGATAATTCATGTAATTATGTATTCCAAGAGTGTCTCTGTAGCAGTTTTGCTTAAATATTTTGCTTAAATGTTCTATTGTAGCAATTTTACTTAATCGCCTATTCAAATGTTCTCGATAAGACTCTATTGTATTATAACAATTGCTTATAGGGAATATACCTAATGCCCTATTCTTTTGTATATATTGTACTCACTGTTGTGAGATCTACATCCATCTGTGGCGTCCCACGTGGTGATTAGGCTGATAAACTTACCTCCATTGATGTGGTGTAGAAGTATGAGAAGAAAGGTTATCAGTTTTTTTACGTAGATTGGTTGCAGTGAATATTCAGCATCTCATATATCCCAATCTGTGATTGGGATATATGCACTGGTTGTATACGGCAGCTCCGATATCTCAGCTGGCTGGGCTGTGTATTGCAGAGTATAGTCTGCATGCTCTCGGCGTCCCACATTTCTCGGTTCTTTAAGACACTCGTGGTGAGGATCAGCTGACAGTCAGCTCCTTCAGGATCCAATTAGAGTTTGTATACCTTTACCTTCTCTATATATATATATATATTTTTTTTTTTTTCTTTTTTTTTTTCTTCTCTATATTTTAAAGTGAAGCGCTTCACTAGGGTTATGTACCATATCAATGGATATTATCCATGATGTTCACGGCTTCTATGTCAGATTTGCAAGTGTATAAAGCACGCCAAACGCGTTTCGGAGTATCTCCTTACTCCTTCATCAGTGGCTACACTTGCTATGAAAAGACGGCCATGTTTTATACCAATGCATCTCAAGATAGATAGAAAAGTTGGACCAGGACTTTGGAGTATAAAAATCACATATCCCAGTCTATTGCGGTTCCCATGCTGTTTTAATGTGTTTTTTCAGGTACTCATGTGTTTTTTGCTATTCAGTATATATACAAACTGTAATATACTTCCAATAACTTATTTTTTGCCATACATGTTGCTTTGCTGTTATAGTTGGCTTTCAACCACAAATATTGTTTTGCCTAAAATAAATGAAACATCTATGCAGATATAAAAGATCTAAAATCCTGGAATCAATTGATATCTTGTTTTAGTAAAATAAGATTTATGCTTACTATCAAACCGAAGTGTACTCAAATACAGCTTATTCTAAAAATATGACATTTATGTGATAGAAGTATACAGATTGTACTAATTTTAGAAAATGTTTAAGTACTACTTCATTGGATAATTGCTACAATGGATGTTCAGTAACTTTATACCATCATCAAAAACGACCAGGGAACGGCAGCAATGAAATCGCAGTTGGAATCCAACGGATTTCGCCAAAAAACAAATATTATTTCTAGTATAGGGTGTAAATCATATATTGACCCATAATTATTACTATTTTGAGAGGGAGCACGACCTGCAAATTTGTGGTACCACCATGTGCATCGGATTCACCCCCATCTACGCCAATTTGTTCATGGCAAAATGGGAACAGCAATACATTGCGCCCAGGCTGGGGACGGATCTGGTGATCTGGCACAGGTACATATATGATATTATCTTTATTTGGCAAAATGGGGAATCAAAATTACAAACATTTTTTGGATGTGATCAATAATAACCTATATAACCTTTTCTTTTGATCTAATATCATCAACAAACATACAGAATTTTTAGATTTACAAATAGCCACTAATGAGGATCAATACATATGTAATACGTATCAAAAATCTGTTGAAAGGAATAGCTTTATTTTGTTCTTAAACTGCCACCTACCCAGGTGGCTGGTCAACATTCCTCTTGGACAGTTCCGCCGAATTAAAAGGAACTGTACCAATAGAGAGAAATTTGAAGAAGCTATCCAAATGAGGTAACAATTTCAGATCAAAAATTATCCACAAAAATTGATAGATAATGCATTACAAAAAGTTAGAGAAATAGACAGAAAAGCTTTCTTTGCAACAAATCCAGATAGAGCTGAAAAAAGAAGAAACATTTTGCATACTTTTGCCCTATAATACGCAATTCAAGACCATTGAAAAGATTATAAAAAGGCATTTGCATTACATACAAAAATATAAATTAATAGGACCAATAATACCTGTTCTGCCGCAGATAGTATACACAAAGGCCCCAAATCTTGGTATAAAAATAGCTCCTTCTATCAGACACCGAAAAAAGAATAACCAATCCATACACAAGTGGTTAAAATGAGTGGCTTTCACAGATGTGAAAGCTGTATAAACTGTAGAACTACATCATTTCCTAAAAAGACAACCAGAATTAGCTCAACACAGAATTCCTTCTCTTTTGAAATAACAGACTTTCTAACGTGTAATTCCTCTGTTATGTATATTATCCATTGCCCTTGTTCCCAAAAATAAATTGGCAGGACAAAAAGACCCCTTAAGGTCAGAGTAGCAGAACATATAAAAAACATTAAGAATGGATATGAGAAGTATTCCCTATCCAAACATTTTAAAGTAGTTCATAATCAAGATCCAAAGGGCCTCACCTTTGCTGCACTAGACCAAGTAGAATGTCAGTGGAGGTGGGGGGGGGGACGGGGACTATATTGCAAGAATGTCAAGACCGGAATCCAGATGGATTTTCAACTTTGGCAGTCTCTTACCAGAAGGTCTGAAGGCTGAATTAGAAATCTTAGGTTTTCTTTGAAAGGGTGGGTGCCCCCTGCCGACGAGGGTTCACAGTCAGACTGTTTATCAGCACTGCAACCCCTCTTTGATAGAGGGCCCCCATCCGGTATACTTCTATCACATATATGTAATATTTTTAGAATAAGTTGTATTTAAGTACACTTTGGTTTGATAGTAAGCATAAATGTACTTAGAAGGATGTGAAATACAATATCTTACGTTATTAAAATAAGATATCAATTGATTCCAGGATTTTAGATATTTTATATCTGCATAGACATTTCATTTATTTTAGGCAAAACAATATTTGTTGTTGAAAGCCAACTAGAACAGCAAAGCAACATGTATGGCTAAAAATAAGTTATTGGAAGTATATTACAGTTGGTATATATACTGAATAGCAAACAACACATGGGAACTTGAAAAACCGCATTAAAACTGCATGGGAACCGCAATAGACTGGGATTTGTGGTTCTTATACTCCAAAATCCGGTCCAACTTTTCTATCTATCTTGAGATGCATTGGTATAAAACCCGGCCGTCTTTTCATAGCAAGTGTAGCCACTGATGAAGGAGTAAGGCGATACTCCGAAACACGTTTGGCGTGCTTTATACACTTGCAAATCCGACATAGAAGCCGTGAAAACATCATGGATAATATCCATTGATATGGTACATAACCCTATATTAAAAAACTAGTGAAGCTCTTCACTGAAAAATATAGAAAAGTTAAAGGTATACAAGCTCGGACGACACAAATTGTATCCTGAAGGAGCTGGCAGCCAGCTGATCCTCACCACGAGTGTCTGAAAGATCCGGGACACGTGGGACGCCGAGAGCACGCAGACTATACTCTGCAATACACAGCCCAGCCAGCTGAGATATCGGAGCTGCCGTATACAACCAGTGCATATATCCCAATCACAACAGATTGGGATATATGAGATGCTGAATATTCACTGCAACCAATGTACGTAAGAAACTAATTACCTTTCTTCTCATACTTCTACGCCACATCAATGGAGGTAAGCTTACCAGCCTAATCACCACGTGGGACGCCACAGATGGATGTAGATCTCACAACCGTGAGTACAACATATACAAAAGAATAGGGCATTAGGAATATTCCCTATAAGCAATTGTTATAATACAATAGAGTCTTATCGAGAACATTTGAATAAGCGATTAAGTAAAATTGCTACAATAGAACATCTGAATAAATAATTAAGCAACACTGCTACAATATAATAGAGACACTCTTGGAATACATAATTATAAGAATTCCCTATCTTTGGAATATACAATCACATCTTCTCTATTATATTATGGATATTAATTAATTGACATATTATTTTTCACCGCATGATGGAAGTAAAATAATGATCCTATAATCATTGTCAATTTCATACACATCAGATGCCATATTGATTGTTTCCTATAGAATATCCATTACCCTAATTTTTCCTATTTTAATATACTGTCGGAAAAGTGACTTTTGATGGATTGTTCAGTATATGCTAGCTAACTAGTTGATCCCGTACACTGCCCAAATGGTTTTCTGATCCGTTACACTGTACCATCCGAGGTTGTCCTATACTAGGGTATACAAGTCAAGTAAAGGGTAGTGTATCAGATCACCATTCCCTATTATTATTATTTTTTATTGTTATATTTTTAACTATCATTTTATTACATTTCATCTATTATTGATTATTGTATTCAGCAATAAATATGTCTTTATGTGATTCCTAATGTATGAGTGCCCATATATATTACTTTAAGATTATATTCAACGTGACTAGGGTGCATCATCTGTTTGGAGCACCATTGCATCATTAGGAAAACGAGAGCCGTCCTTTAAAATCTATATATTCAGTAGACTTTTTTAAGAATTTTCACCTCTAGGTTTTGGAATAGTTATCTGTTGCTTAGATGGAGACATTTTTTATAGTTCACAAACCAGAACAACTTTTTTATTTATTTATTTATTTTACTTGTAGGAGTGCTAGAAGATCATATTGCAGCAGGAAGATACAGTGCACACACATTACCATATACTACATATGTACAGAAGGTTGGTTCTCTGTGAGGGAGAGTGATTATGCTGGAAATGTAGAAATCCATGTCCTAAACATGCTTGGGATTTGCTAGGCACATTTTCTTCACTACAAAAGATCACATCTTACAGTTTTGCACTCACTATTCAAATCAAAGCACAACTGTATTGTGATTGGTTGCTATGGGGAACAAGTGCAGTTTTTATATTAGGTTACTTTCACACTCGCATTTGGTGCGGATCCGTCACGGATCTGCACAGACGGATCCGGTCAGATAATAAAACCGTCTGCATCCGTTCAGAACAAATCTGTTTGTATTATCTTTAACATAGCCAAGATGTTTTTATTGTGCCAGACTGTGTCATAGAAAAATCCGTCCCCATTGACTTACGTTTGGCTCAGTTTCATCAGACGGACACCAAGACGCTGCAAGCAGCGTTTTTCTGTACGCCTCCAAAGCGGAATGGAGATGGAATGGAGGCAAACTTAAGCAAAGTGATTCATTCTGATCGGATCCTTTTCCATTCAGAATGCATTAGGGCAAAACTGATCCATTTTGGACCGCCTGTGAGAGCCCTGAACGGATCTCACAAACAGAAAGCCAAAACGCCAGTGTGAAAATAGCCTTAGATAGTTTTGATAAATAAGGACCTCTCTACCTATTGTATTTCATAGCACTGTCCAGAGTTTGCTATCTCTCACATAAGTCTCTGTCTCCATTAGTGCTCACACCCTAATTACATCCTAAACACACACATTCAGGTCAATTCCATGAGGAGCCAATTAACCTATCAATTTGTTTTAAAAACCTGGATGAAACCCAAGCAAAGAAGGGGGAAACATATAAACTCATTCCAATGTAGTCCAAGGTCAAGCATTTTCATATTTAGATTGGATCTATTGGTTGATATGTATTTTTCATTTTTGTCATTTTACATATTTATGCTTCCTTAAAATGTAAGTTACAGTCCAATATATCAGTGCTAAATACAGAAATATAGAAATAAATATTATTAGTAGTAGCAGTAGTACAACAACTGAAGTATAAAAAAAATGATTGGAAAAATATAAAGGAAGGACTGATACTTTTCAAAACTCTTTGGCTCTTGCAATATATATATATATTTTTTTTTGGGTAGTTTTCTACCAATGTCTGATTCATGGGGTCCAAATCCAAGATCAGCAGTTTGAAGAGATCATAGCACTCTGGTGAGTGTTGTAGCCTCTTACTAGGCAGTGGTGTCACATTCATAAGGCCTAGACACAGTTCAGTCCTATGTAAGTTAATAGGCCTGGACTGCAATACCAAGCACAGTCACCATGCAATGTATGTAACTGAGCTTAGTATGCTGTAAAGAGGTTGCAACCTCTTTAACCTCTTAAGGACATAGGGCGTACAGGTACGCCCTTGTGCCCTGGTACTTAAGGACACAGGGCGTACATGTACGCCCTGTGCATTTTCGATCACCGCCGCACGGCGGGCGGTGATCGGAACACCGTGCCTGCTCAAATCATTGAGCAGGCACTTGGAGCAAATGCGCCGGGGGGTCCGGTGACCCCCCCATGTATGCGATCGCAGAAAACCGCAGGTCAATTCAGACCTGCGGTTTTCTGCGTTTCCGGGTTATTCGGGTCTCTGAAGTCCCGATAACCCGGAACAGGATGGTGATGGTGGTGTGATTTCACTTCACCAATCACCATCCAGCGATCCTGAGTGGTGATGGTGACATCACCACTCAGGATCGCTTTCTGATTGGTCTGTGGGCGGTCCGGCGGCAGATTCAAAAGAGGCAGGCGCTCCTCTCCTCCTCCTTTTGTGTTCCGGAGCCGGAGGAGAGAGGAGCTGCCTGCACGTGTCTGCTGCACCCGATCTGTGCCCCCCAGGACCCGATCTGTGCCCCCCAGGACCCGATCTGTGCCCCCCAGGACCCCATCAGGTACATAGGGACAGCTAGGGAAAGTTTGGTTTAGGCAGGGAAAAAAAAAGGGAAAGTTAGTTTTTGAACTTTGATTGCATCACCCTAGTTAGGGTGTCTGGGGTCCACAGCACAGCTGTGTGACCCTAGACCCCCCAGGGGTGTTGCCACTTGCCCCCCCACCCCCTGCCCCCCCCCCCACCTTTTTTGGGGTGCATTTTTTTTTTTTTCGTGTACGCTGACTGTGGCCGGCACTTAGTGTCCGGCCACTGTTAGCGCATCGCACACCCCACCGCTGATCAACTTCGGACGGTTGATCAGCGGTTTTGAATTTTTTTCCCCACATTTTTTGCCCTTTTTTTAGTTAGTTTATTTTATTTTTTTTCTGTTAGTTTTAGGGTGAGTTCGTGAACACCCGTGCCCCCACACACACGCACACAAAATAAAGAGTTACACACACGCACATATACACGCAGACACACACTCCCCTATGGCCCGCCGGACGTTCTCGGCCGAGGAGGCATACGCCCAGATTGCCTCTGACTCCGAGAGTCCCAGTGAGGATGAGGATGACCCCACATTCCTGTTGTCATCCGCATCCTCCTCATCATCTAGCGATGATGATGAGCCCCCAAGGCGGCGGAGACGCCGCCAGGCGGAGACGCCGCCAGGCGGAGCAAGGGGACCGCCATGTTAGGGACCCTGTGGCCCACACTAGTACGAGCAGCTCTGGGGCTCGTACTGGTTTCCCGGCCCACCAGTTAAATCCACCGGAGCCCCCTGCCAGTGAACTTGTCTGGTGTAGCCCAGAGCGATACGAGCCTGTGATTCCTGATTTTGTAGGCCAATCAGGAATCCAGATTTCCACAGTGGGCTACACTGAATATGACTTTTTTTGTCATTTTTTCAGTGACCCACTGGTAAATCTGATGGTGGAGCAGACGAATCTGTACGCCCAACAGTTCGTCGCTCAACACCCGGGCTCCTTTTTGGCCAGGCCCGGTGGCTGGACGCCGGTCAGTGCAGCCGAAATGAGGACATTTTGGGGCCTCGTGCTGCATATGGGCCTGGTCAAAAAACCCAGTGTCAGGCTGTACTGGAGTGGGGACGTCCTATACCAGGCCCCACTTTACAGTACAGCCATGACACGCTCCCGGTTTGAGGCCATCCGGAAATGTCTGCATTATTCCGATAATGCAGCATGTCCCCCCCGAGGTGATCCTGCCCATGACCGTCTGTACAAGATACGGCCGGTCATTGATCACTTTGGGGCCAAATTCATGGAGGCCTATGTACCTTGAAGAGAGGTCGCGGTTGATGAGTCTCTCATTGCGTTCAAGGGGAGACTCATTTTCCGCCAGTATGTGCCCTCCAAGCGGGCGAGGTATGGCGTGAAGCTATACAAAATTTGTGAGAGTACCTCAGGGTACACTTACAAATTTCGTGTATACGAGGGGCGAGATTCCCGGATTCAACCCCCAGAATGTCCCCCCACTCTGGGTGTTACCGGGAAACTTGTGTGGGACCTTATGTACCCACTGCTGGATAAGGGTTACCACCTTTACGTGGATAACTTTTATACCAGTATCCCCTTGTTCCAGTCCCTTGCCGCCAGATCCACGTCCGCTTGTGGGACCGTGCGGAAAAATCAACGCGGCCTCCCTGCCCACCCCCTCCAGGTACCTATCCCCAGGGGTGAGACCCGTGCCCTTACCACTGGAAACCTGTTGCTGGTCAGGTATAAGGACAAGAGGGATGTCCTTATGCTGTCCACAATTCATGGTAACGGCATCACCCCTGTCCCTGTGCGAGGTACCGCGGCAACGGTCCTCAAGCCCGATTGTATCGTCGCTTACAATCGGTATATGGGAGGAGTTGATCTCTCTGATCAAGTCCTCAAGCCATATAACGCCATGCGCAAAACCCGGGCATGGTACAAAAAAGTTGCGGTCTACTTGGTGCAGGTTGCCATGTACAACTCTTTTGTACTATCCCGAAGCGCTGGCAGCACAGGGACATTCCTCCAGTTCTATGAGGCAGTCCTCAAGGCCCTGATCTTTTCGGACCGGGAAAGAGCAGGCCGGAGTACCTCGGGAACTGTAGGTGCCCGGATCGTCCCTGGCCAACACTTTCCAGGTGTGGTCCCCCATACTGGAAAGAAGGGACGAACCCAAAAAAAGTGCAGAGTGTGTCGCAGGAGGGGGATACGGAAGGACACGACTACTCAGTGCGACACTTGCCCCGATCATCCGGGCCTCTGCATTGACAGTTGCTTCAGGGAGTATCACACTTCCATGGAGTACTAAATTTATATCCCAATTTAGCACTGACATCGGATAAAAAAAAATGGTTCTCAGACTTGAGACACCCAAAAAAACTAAAATAATTTATTAAAAGTAGACATAGGTATTGCCGCGTCGGTAATAATCTCCTCTATAAAAATGCCCCATTACCTAACCCCCCAGATTAACACGGTCCAAAAAAAAAAAAAGGTGCAAAAAAAGTTTTTTTTTGTCACCTTACATAATAAAAAGTTTAATAGCAAGCGATCAAAAAGTCATATAGCCCCCAAATTAGTGCCAATAAAACCGTCATCTCATCCCGCAAAAAATGAGCCCCCACATAAGATAATCAGATAAAAAAAAAAAATAGAAAATGACTCTTAGACTTTAGAGATACAAATTTTTTTTTAGGGTATCAAAAAGGATAATATAGTCTAAAACCTAAATAATTGTAAAAAAAAGTTGACTTATTAGGTATCGCCGCGTCCGTAAGAATCTCCTCTATAAAAATACCCCATGACCCAACCCCCCAGATTAACACAGTAAAAAAAAAATATTTTTTTTGTCACCTTACATAACAAAAAGTTTAATAGCAAGCGATCAAAAAGTCATATAGCCCCCAAAATAGTGCCAATAAAACCGTCCGCTCATCCCGCAAAAAATGAGCCCCCACATAAGATAATTGGCTAAAAGAAAATAAAAAAAATGACACTTAGACTTTAGAGATACCCAAAAAAAAATGTTGTATCAAAAAAGATAATATAGTCAAAAACCTAAATAATTGTAAAAAAAAAAGTAGACTTATTAGATATTGCCGCGTCCGTAAGAATCTCCTCTATAACAATATCCCATGACCTAACTACCCAGATTAACACGGTTAAAAAAAAAATAAAAAAAACGGTGCCAAAACCGCTATTTTTGGCACTTTTCCATTTCAGTCCGTTTTTTCCGGTAACAAAACAAGGGTTAACAACCAAACAAAAGTTAAAATTTATTACCCTGATACTGCAGTTTACAGAAACGCCACATTTGTGGTCGTAAACTGCTGTATCCGTAAAAGGGAGGCCGCAAAAGGAAAGGACCGACATGGTTTCTGGAAGGCCGATTTTGATGGCCTTTTTTATTGACACCATATCCCTTTTGAAGCCCCCCTGATGCCCCCTAGAGTAAAAACTCCCTAAAATTGACCCCATCTAAGAAACTACACCCCTCAAGGTATTCAAAAATGATTATACAAACTTTATTAACCCTTTAGGTGTTCCTCAACAGTTAATGGCAAATGGAGATGAAATATCAGAATTTCTATTTTTGGTAACCTTGCCTCACAAAAATGTAATATAGAGCAACCAAAAATTATATTTGCCCTAAAAATACTCCCCCAAAAAATGCCACCTTATCCCGTAGTTTCCAAAATGGGGTCACTTTTAGGGAGTTTCGACTCCAGGGGTGCATCAGGGGGGTTGAAACAGGACACGGTGTAAATAAACCGGTCCATAAAAATCAGCCCTCCAAAAACCAAACGGCGCACCTTTCACTCTACGCCCCGCTGTGTGGCCGTACAGTAGTGTACGGCCACATATTGGGTGTTTCTGTAAACGGCAGAGTCAGGGTAATAAAGATACAGTCTTGTTTGGCTGTTAACCCTTGCTTTGTTAGTAGAAAACATGGGTTAAAATGGAAAATAAGGCAAAAAAATGAAATTTTCCAATTTCATCCCCATTTGCCAATAACTCTTGTGCAACCCCTAAAGGGTTAACGACGTATGTAAAACCAGTTTTGAATACCTTGAGGGGTGTAGTTTCTTAGATGGGGTCACTTTTAGGGAGTTTCGACTCCAGGGGTGCATCAGGGGGGTTGAAACAGGACACGGTGTAAATAAACCGGTCCATAAAAATCAGCCCTCCAAAAACCAAACGGCGCACCTTTCACTCTACGCCCCGCTGTGTGGCCGTACAGTAGTGTACGGCCACATATTGGGTGTTTCTGTAAACGGCAGAGTCAGGGTAATAAAGATACAGTCTTGTTTGGCTGTTAACCCTTGCTTTGTTAGTGGAAAACATGGGTTAAAATGGAAAATAAGGCAAAAAAATGGAATTTTCAAATTTCATCCCCATTTGCCAATAACTCTTGTGCAACATCTAAAGGGTTAACGATGTATGTAAAACCAGTTTTGAATACCTTGAGGGGTGTAGTTTCTTAGATGGGGTCACTTTTAGGGAGTTTCTACTCCAGGGGTGCATCAGGGGGCTTCAAATGGGACATGGTGTAAATAAACCAGTCCATAAAAATCAGCCCTCCAAAAACCACACGGCGCACCTTTCACTCTACGCCCCGCTGTGTGGCCGTACAGTAGTTTGCGGCCACATATTGGGTGTTTCTGTAAACGGCAGAGTCAGGGCAATAAAGATACAGTCTTGTTTGGCTGTTAACCCTTGATTTGTTAGTGGAAAACATGGGTTAAAATGGAAAATAAGGCAAAAAAAGAAATTTTCTAATTTCATCCCCATTTGCCAATAACTCTTGTGCAACACCTAAAGGGTTAACGACGTATGTAAAACCAGTTTTGAATACCTTGAGGGGTGTAGTTTCTTAGATGGGGTCACTTTTAGGGAGTTTCTACTCCAGGGGTGCATCAGGGGGCTTCAAATGGGACATGGTGTAAATAAACCAGTCCATAAAAATCAGCCCTCCAAAAACCATACGGCGCACCTTTCACTCTACGCCCCGCTGTGTGGCCGTACAGTAGTTTGCGGCCACATATTGGGTGTTTCTGTAAACGGCAGAGTCAGGGCAATAAAGATACAGTCTTGTTTGGCTGTTAACCCTTGATTTGTTAGTGGAAAACATGGGTTAAAATGGAAAATAAGGCAAAAAAAGAAATTTTCTAATTTCATCCCCATTTGCCAATAACTCTTGTGCAACACCTAAAGGGTTAACGATGTATGTAAAACCAGTTTTGAATACCTTGAGGGGTGTAGTTTCTTAGATGGGGTCACTTTTAGGGAGTTTCTACTATAGGGGTGCATCAGGGGGCTTCAAATGGGACATGGTGTAAATAAACCAGTCCATAAAAATCAACCTTCCAAAAACCATACGGCGCACCTTTCACTCTACGCCCCGCTGTGTGGCCGTACAGTAGTTTACGGCCACATATTGGGTGTTTTTGTAAACTGCAGAGTCAGGGCAATAAAGATACAGTCTTGTTTGGCTGTTAACCCTTGCTTTGTTAGTGGAAAAAATGGGTAAAAATGAAATATTAGACAGAAAAATGAAATTCTCAAATTTCATCCCCATTTGCCAATAACTCTTGTGCAACACCTAAAGGGTTAACAACATATGTAAAATCACTTTTGAATACCTTGAGGGGTGTAGTTTCTTAGATGGGGTCATTTTTGGGTGGTTTCTATTATGTAAGCCTCGCAAAGCGACTTCAGACCTGAAATGGTCCCTAAAAATTTAGTTTTTGTAAATTTCAGAAAAATTTCAAGATTTGCTCCTAAACTTCTAAGCCTTATAACATCCCCAAAAAATAAAATATCATTCCCAAAATAATTCACACATGAAGTAGACATATGGGGAATGTAAAGTCATCACAATTTTTGGGGGTATTACTATGTATTACAGAAGTAGAGAAACTGAAACTTTGAAATTTGCTAATTTTTCTAAATTTTTGATAAATTTGGTATTTTTTGGTGCAAAAAAAAATTTTTTTTGACTTAATTTTACTAGTGTCATGAAGTACAATATGTGACGAAAAAACAATGTCAGAACGGCCTGGATAAGTCAAAGCGTTTTAAAGTTATCAGCACTTAAAGTGACACTGGTCAGATTTGCAAAAAATGGCCTGGTCCTAAGGTGTAAAAAGGCTGTGTCCTTAAGGGGTTAAATAGCTGATCGTGGGAGTTCTGGGAGTTTGACCCCAATTGATCAAATATTGATGATCTATCCTGAAGATAGGTCATCAATATTATACTTTTGGAAAAGCTTTTCAAATATTGGAAACAAATTTAATGAATGCGTGATTTCAGACAAATAAAAAAAGAATTGTAGATAGGGATGAGAGAACCCAAACTGCAAAGTCCGGGTTCGGTATTCGGGTCATTTTATTATTTTACGCTATATCATGGTTTATAGCAGAAAATAATAGCATTCTTAAGACAGAATGCAAAAGAGTATGGCAATTTAGGGAAAAAAAACTACAAAAAAAAAAAACAACAACTCACCTCATCCACTTGATCGCACTGCTGCAGTGTCTTCTATCTTCTTTCAGCAAGACTTGCCAAAGGACATGGGATGATGTCACTGCGTTTACCACGTGATGAGTGCAGTGATATCATTGCAGGTCCTTTGGCAGGTCCTGCTGAATGAAGATAGAAGACACTGCAGCAGCACGATCAAGTAGATGAGGTGAGGGTATTTCTTTTGTTTTTTGTTTTTTTAGCCCCTAAATTGTCATATTCTTTAGCATTTCCCACTATAAGCATGTTATAACAGAAAATAATAAAGTGAAGTTCGGGTCCCTATTGACTTCAGTGGGGTCCGGGGTCAAGTTTGGGTCCCGAACCCAAACTTTAACCTGAAGTTTGGCTTAACCCGGTGAACCCGAACTTCCACGGGTTCGCTAATCCCTAATTGTAGATACTAGCACTTTAAATTTAGTGTATGTGTGCCTAAAACCTACATATTGTTAATATATAGGACATGGCTTATATCTTAGTCACCGTTTTGCAGACATTTAAGATGTGTCTATTATTGCTGACTATGTTAACTGCAAAGACGGCAGATAAGTCCCATCAACATCATAGATAATTTCCTGTTTTCTATTCCGCTCATAGCTTACCAAACCATTCATATAGGCAAGGACTAACAAAAAAAAAAAAAAAAAAAGTAGATGCTTAGTAGCATTTGACAACTTATCTATTCAACACTATAATTAGAAAGGACAAGGTCACTAAACAAAAACTGAAAATGCCAGCCTACTGTATCTCACACACCTTTAACAACAGTGAATTGACTAGCAGTCATGCTACTCATTTGTTCAAATAGCTTTATGTAAACATTATCAAAAACACTTTATTCAGAACTGTCTAGGAACATATAGCTGAAAGATTGCTTAGAATACTACGCACATAGCAGTACCTTCCTAATGTTAGCCATTTCACACAATAATTTAAAAAGCCACAGCTTGTAGCCAATTTTCATATCTGTGGCTGTCTTCTATGCCAGAACAGTCTAATAGAGTTTTCTAGAGCCAGCATCTTTGAATACTGCCACCTACCTGCCAGACCCCTTTAACTAAAATGGGGCCCAGCAGCGATCCGGCTGCTACCTTGAAAATATGCCAAGAAACAGTTGGATAAAAAAACTATGCATGCAACAGTTTTTGTCCAGTCAATTCCAAGATTTCTATGACTGAACAGACTGCTGGTGTGAGACTAGCCTAACAGCAATGCCTTAATATGTCCATAACAATATTACCTATGGATCTTTCCTAGCCTTTTGTACTTGAGGTCACAATGATCCTACCTAAGAGTGATAAGTGATATTCACCAGTATGTTCACCAAAACCAAGAGGTTGGTTCCTAAATAAATAAATACTATAAAGGACATACTTACACTATATATGATATAAAAACATGTTCATCTGGTTAAAATTTATTTAATTGAATATAGTTGCAAAAATTTGATTCAGCCGAAGTTTACCAAGAAATTTGATTTGTTCCGAATTAATTTGTCTTGAATCGCTATAAATCAGGTATACCCAGGCCACTCCACCTAGTCATATTCTTCCCACTTTGTAGTTTCTCAATGTGAAGGCTTGGAAGTTAACCCTTTTCCAACTACCGACGGCAAATTTATGTCAGGGGCCAGGCATTTAAAAATGGCTGCTTGGTGTGTGCTGTTTTAAAGAGCAGATGCCCGACACTAATGTCCACAACCCATGGTAATTCTGGTCACAGACTTTTAACCCTTCATATGCTTTTGTCATCTGGGTGTGCTCCGGCTACCCCTGGTGGGGATTGAGGAAGTTGGAGCGTGTGTGCAGCAGCCCATGTTCTCCTGTGTGATGGTATCAAAGATGGTACACAGCATTGAGGTGGGATAACCTTCCTCAAAGCAATAAAGTTGAGGTATTCACAACAGGAATAACCATAATCCCATGTGGATCCATGATCCAGGGTCCATGATCCCTCCCAACTATGAACCTAATGGTATTTTGCTTTAAGTTTATTACATAGAGCTTTATTGAAAATTTTGTAAAATTTAACAAATCTGTTTGGCAGCTTCAGCCTCTATGTTTTACAATCGTTATGCTGTAACTGAGCTTAGGAGAACATAGGAATCACTGTAAATCAAGCCGTCATCAAACAGATTTAACTGTGAATGGCAATATTCCAATTTGCGATATTTCGCAAATTTTGGCCCGAATATTCTCCATAAATTAGCAAATTCGAGAATTCGTGATATCCAGTCATTGTTTACTTGATTGCGAAAATCGATAATGTAATATATTTGCGATAAATTTGCAATTAGAATAGTCAACACTATTTGCAACACTATTCAACACTATTTGCAACACTATTTTCTTATACGAATATATAGCACTATATTCTAAATATTTGCAAATTCTTGAAGTGACGATATTCGCGATGAAAATTTGCTATTTGAATATTCGCGCTCAACACTATTCTGCAGCACTGTGCATTCAAAATTTTACACTTCTAATAAAACCACCCTGTTATAAAAAAAAATTTAGTCAAAAATACATGCATTTCGGTAAATATAAAGTGTCCCAGAGGTGTCCATAGTGATTTGTGGTAGGGTGCAGGTTTGAATTTGCAACTAATCTTGCAACATAACTAATGTTCTAGTTATTCTAGTCATAATATCATGATATTATTATATTTCATGCGGGAAATGCAGCTTATTTAAAAGGAACCTGAAAAATTTAAAGTGAAGTCCAATCTGCAGGCAACATGTTATAACACAAGAGAACATGAGCAGATTGGAAAAGATTCAGCACAACTAGTATTTCATTCTCCTAAACCTCTACTTGTTCATTATGTTTTTAGGAGTCCAGTGGGTGGTCCTACTAATTTACTGACAGCCTTATCTGCAACAGAGACAGATGTCAGTTACTGATAAAATTGTCCATGGAATTCTAAGCTTAGAATGAGTGGGGATTTTAATGAATATTTAATGTGCCCAGAAAACCACACCTATTTCACACCTCTGGCCTGCCCTCTTTCGTATTATTACCTCCACCTCTCCCTTACAAATCTCACACCTGCTCCCACCCGCCCCTTCTATGGCTTCACTGCAGTTCTCTGCTGTGGCTGGTTACTTCCACCGTCTAGATTTCGAGCTACAGAGCGGTGCATGCACAGTCCAACTCAATGTTACTCCACCCATAATGGACACAGAAGTGCGCAGTTGAGGGACAATTGTGGAGCCGCACAGGAGCAAGATTTGTGAAGGAGAGGAGCAGGTAATAATAGGAAATGAGGGGTGAAAGAGGTGTGGTTTTCTGGGCACATCACTGAGGGGCCTGGGCACTTGCTGCACTAACGCCACCCCTGGGCAGTTGCCAAACCTCATTAGCATAAGTTTTAAAAGTATTTTTGGAAGATCGCGGCGAGGTACAGCACAACCAAATGTACCGTTGTAATGTGGGCAAAGGAGTCTATAACCTGATCAGAGTGGTCTAAAAGGCTTAGATTAGGAGACAGACTCCCTTTAACATAAGGTGCTTAAATATGTGGACTATACTGGTGTAAGGTCTATTGTAATATCCCTTTTAGCAGATTCTATTCAAGTCGTTTCTAATATCCCATGCACACAGTACTATACATTGGCATCATCTTTGGAACATTGTGTTGAAGAATTATAGCATCAGCTAAAAAATAACCTTGTTAAAAGCAATATAGTGCAAATGGTTCTTTATATGAAGGAATTTAAGTGCTAACCCTGAAGCTGAAAGTGGAAATAAAGGATAAGTGAATGGATTATATTGACATCAATGAATTGTTGGTGGCTGGTCCTTATTGCTAGACTCCATTGTGAATTCCTCATGTTTAGTTTAAGAGGTATTGTACCATTATTTGTTTAGACTGTATGTATGTTTGTCATGAAGAAGAGAATGCAATATTTGATCTGTGTGAAAGGTGCATAATTTAACTGTGCATCAGTATATTGCTGCAATTTTAAAGTATAGTACTGAAAGTCATCACACTGTATCTTTCATTCCTAAATGTCAGGTTTAGTTTGATTTTATTGCATTGGAAGCTGAAAGATTAAAGGTTCATATAGCCTTGTATGTCATGTCTTCTATTTCATTCTTGATGAACCTGGCTATCTTTCACTCTGTCGGAGTAGTGGGGGGCATAATTGATTTCTGAAGTGATAAAGTAACATTGTGTTTTATGTAATGGTTTTGATTTGAGAACGCAATTGTTTTAGAAAAGTGTTGTATTTGTGATCTGATGGATATATCAATTGTGAAAGGGATATCAATGCTCATTTACTCTTTCTGGATATACATGTTTGCAGTCTAAACTTTAAACTCCTATTATAGACTACAGCAATAAATTACATCATTCAACAATGCTGACATATTGTATTTTATTTAACCTCTTCAAGACCCAGTCAGTTTTCAGCTTATGGATCGAGCATAATTTTGTAAACCTAACATTTGTCACTTTATGTGGTAATAGCTTTGGAACTCTTTTACTTATCCAACCGATTCTGACACTGTTTTCTTCTGACACATCGTACTTCATGTCAGTGGCAAACTTGGGTCGATATGGTTTACCTTTATTTAGTAAAAAAAAAAATCTAAATTTGTATTTAACTGCTTTTAGTACAGAGATACCTCAAAAAATAGTTATTAATTAAAATTCACTATATATCTACTTTAAGTTGGCAACATTTTGTAAATGTCATTTTAGAATTTTAGAAGCAATTTTTAAAATTTTCAAACGTGACTTTGAGGGGTTCACCTAATAGAAACCACCCATAGATTACCATATTTTAGGAACTACATCTTCAAATTAATACAAAACTACACCAAAACTCAAAACTATATTAACCATTTAGGATTGATAAAAAAAAAAATATTTAAATGTAAAAATGTTATTGTTTGTGCAGATTTTCAATTTTAAGACATTTTCCTACAGCACAGCAAGGATTAACAGCAAAACAAATCTCAATATTTATTACTCGGATTCTGTAATTTACAGAAAACCCCCCAAATTTGGTCATAGACTGCTGCATGGGCATAGCAGGGATCAGAAGGAAAGCATCACCATATGGCTTTTGGATGTCAGATTTTGCTAGAATGTTTTTTGGGTGTCATGTCATATTTGAAGAGACCCTGAGGTACTCCTACAGTAGAAATACCTAAATATTTTGGAAACTACACCATGAAGGATTTTTTTTTTTTTTTTTTTTTTTTTTTTTGGGGGGGGGGGGGGGGGGGGACTGTAATGAGCGCTTGGACCCAGAAGGTCTTTTTATACAATTTAGGGACACTTGGCTATAAAAATAAAAAATGTTATTTCATCCAATAAAAGGTTGCCTTAGCTCAAATATGTTCACTTTCACAAAATTTGTTAAGCATTTTGTTTCTAAATATAGCACATGGCAGGGCTCAGAAAGGAAAGGAATGTAATTTGGATTTTGGAGGGCAGAATTTATAGAACTGGTTGGCAGGTCCCATGTCGTAATGGAGAGGGGTATAGTGATTGGCTTGACCCCATAGGTGATTAAAAGATTTTTTTAAGATTGCATGACATTTCAAATTATATTGTATTTCAATGATACATAGTTTTAGCCCCAAATATTTCATTTTCTCAAGCTATTATAGGGGAAAACTCCACAAATTTTATTACATAATTTTAACAATACACCCTATGTGGTTATAAACTGCTTTTTGAGCACAGTGCAGGGTTCAGGAAAGCACCATGTGCATTTTGAGGCCCAGTTTTGTGATTTATATTGATTATAGGGAAAAAAAATTGCAGATTAGGGGGCACTACAATTTCAAGCACATTGCTTGCAAGTTTAGCACAACTTATTTTGGTCAATGGCGCTTCACCTAATACCATCCCGTGGCTGTCAGAACTCACTATACTGTTCACCCATTGTCAGCATTTAAAGCTGTGCCAAAATACATTGTCTGTACTGATGTGCGCACACATATGAGTCCTCTCCATGATGTTAGCAAAGCAGTTCAGACTATTTATTTCAGCAGAGCTTTGAGTGCTGTCAGCAAAGAGTAGGGACAGCAGGGGCAGTAAAAAAAAACTGAAAATAGCAATATAGACTCCTTATGTGTAGTACTACTCACTTATTACATAATAAAATAGCTACATAGTTACTATGGTTAAAAAAAGACATAAGTCCATCAAGTTCAACCAAGGAATAGTTGGGGACGCAAATCCCAGAAGGAAGTGAGACTCAGTTTTCTACACATTTTTATAAGCATTAATGCCATTTACTTTTAAGAATTAATCTACCCTTTTTAAAACTGTCCACTGTTCCAGCTGTGACCACGTCCTGAGGAAGTCTATTCTACAGATTCACAGTTCTTACAGTAAAGAAGTTTTGACTCTTCTGGAGACTGAACTTTTTCTTCTCCAGTCGGAAGCAGTGCCCTCTTCTCTTTTGAGGGCATATGGCATTTAACAGTTTTTAACCATATTTTTTATATGGCCCATTTATATATTTGTATAGGTTAATCATGTCCCCCTTAGATGTCTCTTCTCAAGACTAAATAAATATATTTATTTTCATCTTTCTTCATAACTAAGACACTCCATTCCCCTTATCATTTTAGTTGCTCTCCTCTGTACTTTTTCCAGCTGCAGAGCATCCTTTCTTTAGACTGGTGCCCAGAACTGAACTGCATATTCCAGATGAGGCTGCACCAATGCTTTGTAAAGTGGTAATATTACATCCCTGCCTGTGAGTCCGTGCCTTGTTTAATGCATGACAATATCCTGGTAGCCTTAGAAGCAGCTGATTGACATTGTATGCTGTTATTTAATCTACCATCTACTGTGCAAAGACATCCAAATCCTTCTCTATAAGCGACTCTACCAGTGTTACATACCCTGGGACATATGATGCACGGAAATTATTACTATCAAGATGCATAACTTTACATTTATCCACATTGAACCTCCTTTGCCAAGTTGATGCCCAATCAATCAGAGTGTTCAAGTTAGCTTGTATTTTGTGGACATCTTCCATATATTGCACAGTACTACATAGCTTAGTGTCATCTTCAAAAATAGAAATGGTACTATTAATCCCTTCCTTGATAATATTAATAAATAAATTAAATAATAGAGGACCCAGCACTGAACCTTGGGGTACACCACTTATAACCCAGAACCATTCTGAATTTGAATCATTGACCACAACTCTCTGGACATGGTCCTTCAACCAGTTTTAAATCAAATTACAAACTATACTTTCCAAGCCTATAGACCTTGCTTTATATATTAAACATCTACGAGGGACAGTATCAAAAGCCTTTGCAAAATGATTCACAGGGTAACTTGCAGATAATAGTCCAAGATCTTGATTAAAAATACCCTTTAAAGGGGTTGTCTCGGAATAGACAAGTGGCAAAGACATAGAACCAATTTTTACATTTGCTGGAAAGAAGTGTCAGCGGCACTAGGATAGCACTGTGTCAGCTACATTTTGACCTTTAGTGATCTAATGATCAGTCATATTGTATATTATCCTCTAGTGTCAATACCTATAGGGCGGTGGAGGTGAACCTATGGCAATGGTGCCAGAGGCGGCACTCAGAGCCCTCTCTGTGGGCACCCACATGCGCACCCTGGAAAAAGTCTATGGTGTACCAATATGCCTTAGACTTTTCCTGCCATTTATCAGTGCAGGTTACGCTATGAATGGCACAGGCAGTGCATTAAATATAGGCAGGTTAATATAGCTAAGTGATAAAAATACATGGAAGATATACTATATTGGACTATAGTATTCAGTGTGATAAATAAGTGAGTTTTGGGTTGCAGTTTGGGCACTCGGTCTGTAAAAGATTGCCATCACTGCTTTAGGGGGTAAAGTCTACATACATTCAGAGACATATCTATCTCTCTCTCTCTCTCTCACCACTGGAGAAGAAAATTGGGGTTGGAAATGTCATTGTATTTGTGTGAAGGTCTATATTCAAGGAAGGAATGAAGGGATTAATGACTGTGATGCACTCTTGGGTGATAGTAATTTATAACATTAGTGTATTAGATAATAGTGACTGGATATCCTGCATATTAACATGAACACATATGTAACAATTGCACAGTGCATTGGCCATATTACACTAATGTGTTGTGGTTGTTTTTAATATGTGTTTTTAAGGATTCTTATACAACTGTGTAATTAATAAAACATTTTATATGCGTTGATGCAGATACAGTTGATGCAGAACCACTTCGGGAACAGGTCAAGCAATTAATTTATGTTAGACAACCAAAGAATTTGGATCTGAATATATTCCCAAATACCTTTCATTAGTTATAATAGCTTGTTTTGTCAAGGAAGCACAAAAATGTTCGCTGTCCTATTATTACACACAAAACCTGTCCTATTGAAACAGTAGGACAAGTTACTTCAAGGAACTGACCTTAAGAGCTGCCTCATCCTCCTCTCTGCTCTGCTTGTCAGGGATTATGATCCTGAATACTGCTGCTAAATCTTCAGCTGAATCTATGTGTGAATGGCGTTCATGAGGAGACATGAAGTACAGAGAAGTGCTGCTTCTAATCAGCCATATCCCCTCCTCTCTGTACTTAATTTCTCCACATGAACTATATTCCTACAGAGATTCAACTAAAGATCTTATCAGCTATATCCATTAGCGTAAGTAGAGCAGAGAGGAGGTTGAGGTAGACAGGTTTTGTGTGTACAGTATTAATAGGACTAATAGGCAGCTTTTTTATTTCCCCTAATGATTGCTCCCCAGACAAAACAAGCCATTATACTAATGAAATGCATTTGGGAATGCATTTATAATAAATGAATATTTAAGTATTTTCAGTGATTTTAATTCCCGGATAACTCCTTTAAGAACCAAGGTAATTTTATCTGCACTGTGTTTGTTTCTTTACCATGCATTCCAAGAGCCATAACTTGTTATTGTTCAGTCAAAATAGTTGTATGAGAGAATATTGGATATATATTTGTAATGGCATTATTTAATATTCCATATAATCTATTAAGAAACTGCAAAAAATATATTTATTCAGCACTTAGATGAAAATGCACACAATTCTAAAGCATTTGGAATTATATGTGTTTTACATAAAGTTCTGAATCACCCATGGGTTTGCTCATGGGAATATGGCTGTGATTGACAGTTATGCAACCAAAATTTCAAACAGAATCTAACGAAACTCTTATTATGGCAGTTTAACCTTTTAGATACTAAAGGTGATTTGAGGGAGGGACACAACCGCCAATCAATCAACAAAATAGTCCTGGGTCTTGCAAAGGCCGTCAGATATCCCATATCTGCCATATGTTTGCGCCTATTAGGCCATACCAGATACATGGACTAACAGATTACCACTGACAGGCAATAGTACTTTGAAATATTAAGTATTCCAAAGCTGTATATATGGAATCAATTGCAGCTTAACGCCCCTAGTAGCAATCTATTTATGAGGTCTTATAAGGAAAACATTTTGTATTTAATTTCAATTGTATAGCACTGCCAAAATAAAAAAAGCCAAAAATTAAAACGTTTTTCTATGAATATTGAGTTAAAAAGTGTACACGTTTACAATGGAACTGTTACTTTAAGACATTATATATATTATATGGCTCATGGTGTTAGATCAGCGGATAATATATACTGTACCCTAAAATGTTATAAATTTAAAAAATGCAGCCTGTTCTAAAAAAACAGTAAGACATCATATGGCTATAATGATGAAAAACTAAAAACATTGTGACTCTTGTGGCTATTGAAAAATTCAATTCAGCTGCTTTACCGAATTTGAAAAATAAATCTGATTCATGACTAATTACATTGTCAAGAATTGCATTGCTTTATATGTTGTGGGCGTAAGGATGGGGAACAGTGATCACGCCACAACCCCCCCCCCCTCTGTGTAATTGAACCCCTCAGATGCCGCATTCAGCGCTGATTGTGGCATCTGAGTCTACAATTTAAGCCTTTCAGGGGTTAATCAGGGTGAAAAAAAAATAAACTCACCTTATCCATTTGCTTGCATAGAGGCTGTTGTGGCCATCTTGATTTAAGACACTGCGCGAAATGTTGCGTGGTGACTTGATGATGTCATCATGCTGGCCGGGCATGGTGACGTCATCACTGACAACGTCAACATGCCCGGCTGGTGGGCTGGCATGGAGATGTCATACATCACCCCGTATGAGATTTTACACACTTTCTGCAATCTAGAAGGCTACCTCTTCATGCACAAATGGATGAGGTGAGTGTTTTTTTTTTTTACTGCCATTTCAGGAAAAATTTATTCGTTACCATGAATCGCTCAGAAGTTTGGCTTCACAACAAATCAAATTTTTCCTGATATTAGTATCGATTCCCACTTCAGATGCTTCAATTCGCTCAGCACTACTTGTGGTATCACAAAAGTGACATAGAACATTTTTTTTATTCTGTGAAAGTACAACTTAAAACCTACAGTATATGGATTAGGTAACAAAGCAAGCATAATGACCAATACAATTTAAACAGTTAATCAGTAACAATATTCTTAAAAACAATGGTAGAACTATGTTTTCCCATGATTAAAAAAAAAATATATATATACAATGCAAAACAAAGTTTGCCGATGCAAAACATAATGTGTCATTCAAAAAACAAGTCCATATATGGCTACATAAATAAATAAAAAATAAATTAAAACTGCATCTTAATGGCAATTTTCAGAGGTTTTAAATGATCAAATTCTTAATGCATCTAAGATGTTAATCATTTCAGTGGTTTAAAGAAATAACTAAATTGGGATCTCTAACCCAGTGGTGATTTTCATTAATGAGCACATTTTGTGCAAAGCACTAAGGTTCGTCATTTATTAAGACTGGCGTTTTAGATGCACTGGTGGTGGATCTGCAGCGTATCCAGCACCAGACTAAATGTAAATCAGCTTCCTTTCTGTCTTACGTTTAAACAATTTTCTATGCCTAAAATATGCGTAGAAAATGATAAATGAGACAGGCCTGCTGGCCTACCCTTTTTCACGTCCACGCCATGTCCACTTTTTTAGACCTGGCGTGAGATGGGAGAAGTCGCAGATTGCAGCGCAAATAACCTTTGCGCTGCAATCTGCGCCAGAAATACACATAATACAGGCGTATTTCTGATCATAAATGACCCCCTACGTGTTTATCACTGTTGGGTAGATTTTGTAGGGGGACACACTATTGTTAATGGAAATGGTATCACTCAGTTGTCAATCTATTCATACATTTCTAGGAGGTTTATCAGAAGAACAACACAGCAGAGTAGTAGTGGTAGATTCCGAATAAACCCAGATTTGTTCATAGCGGCACATTGCAGGTTCGGATTCGTTCTTTAGTACAGTTCAGTATGCATCTCTACTTACAGACTTCCATATTCTCTAGTTACTAATGGCCTTGCTCATTTGGCTGCAGTGGGGGCAATACATAATCAATACGGCGATCAGAAACTCATTATCTTTAACGTAAACACAAAAAATATCCTGATTCATCCAAAACAGGACAAATCCAAATCTTCCATAACTACAATTCAGGATTTAAAGTATATATTTTAGTATTGTTATTTCATTGAGAATAGGGACGAGCGAACCCATCGAAGTTCGGGTTTGCCGGGTTTGGCCGAACTGCAGGTCAAAGTTTGAGTTCGGGACCCGAACTTGACCCAGAACTCAGACCCCCATTAAAGTCAATGGGGACCCGATCTTCACTTTATTATTTTCCGTTATAACATGGTTATAAGGGAAAATAATAGCATTCTTAAGACAGAATGCTAAATAAAATGGCCATTGAGGGGTTAAAAATAATTTAGAAAAACACACCTCATCCACTTGATCATGCAGCAGGTATCCTCTTTCTTCTTTCTGCAGGACCTTTTTCAGGTCCTGCAGAAAGAAGAAAGAAGAGGATACCGGCTGTGCGATCAAGTGGATGAGGTAAGGTTTTTTTTAAATTATTTTTAACCCCTCAATGGCCATTTTATTTAGCATTCTGTCTTAAGAATGCTATTATTTTACATTATAACCATGTTATAATGGAAAATAATAAAATCGCCCCCAAACACCGAACCCCAACCCAAACTTCGGTGAAAAAGTCCAGGTTCAGGTCCGGATACCAGAACTCACAAAGTTTGCAGTTCGAGTTCGCTCAACCCTAATTGAGAACAATATAATTTACTGAAACAGATATGGCTGAAGTGTCAATTCTATCACTTGTTCAGCTATCACAGAAAAGATCCTTAAAATACATAAGGCAAAGTTATTCAATCTCTACTAATATTTCATTTTTCACCTCCAATAAAATCACTCTATACAATAGCCAGGGTATCTTAAAACAGTCCTTCAGACTGACAGTATACACAGTAGAATTTTCACTTACTAACAAATGATCTTCAATTTATACATGTAGTACTACCATGCATTTCAAGTATCTCTACTCTATCGCTACTCTATGCGTCATTTGATATTATGCATTATTATAATGTGATTAGCATTCCATATTTAGATAATAGTTTTAATTGTTTTTGTTACTTGCCATATTGATGGAGCTTCAGTTCCACTGATTTCTAAGAAATCATATCCTTCTTCCATTTGAAAATCTGTAAAGACCAGTGCAATTGTATCCCCAGGCTCAGCAAGTATAGTCCATGTGCAGTCAGCATTATTCTCATATTCTGATGGGAAGTGAGGGCTTGAGATGATGCCACTGGTTCCTCTTAAAGTTCCACCACATGCTCCTTCAGCTAATAAATAGAATACAACAGACTGAGTTTTCACTGATGTTTTCTTGTATATAACATATTTAACATAAGATTCTTTTAACATAATTATGAGGTGTGTGAGACTCAGACTTCTAGACATTTTCATAAGCATTAATGTTATTTCATTTTAATATTGCATCTAAGCCTTTTATTTAAGCTGTCCACTGTTTTTGCAGTGACCACATCCTGAGGTAGACTACACAGATTTACAGTTCTTATAGTGAAGAAACTTTGTCACCTCTTGAGACCGAACTTTATTGTCTCCAGACAGAAGGACTGCTCCTTTTATTTTGAGGTGATTTTACATTAAACCGTTTTTATCATATGTTTGCACGGTCATTTTTGTTTTTGTACAAGTTAACCATTTCCCCCACCCCTTTTAGACACCGCTTCTCATCACTTAATAAATATACAGTTATTCATTTAGTCTTTCCTAATAACTAAAAGCCGCCATAGTACTTATCAGTTTAGTTGCTCTCCTTTGTACTTTTTCCAGCTCCATGGCATCCTTTCTATGGAATGGTGCCCAGAACTGAACTGCATATTGTAGATAAAGCTTTTGCAAAGTGGTAATATTACATCCCTGTCCCACAGGTCCATGCCTCGTTTAATACATGACAATATCCTGATAGCCTTAGAAGCAGTTGATTGACATTGTATGCTGTTATTTAACCAATGGTCTACAAGTTCACCCAAATACTTCTCTGCAAGTGTTTCTCCCCATGTTACTTTCCCTAGGAAATATGATGCCTAAAAAATATTAGTACTCATATGCATAACTTTACATTTATCCACATTGAACCTCATTTGCTCAAACTTTTACAGTGTTTAAGGTAGTTTGTAGTTTAAGGACATCTACCATAGACTGCACAGTATTACATAGCTTGGTGTCAACTGCAAAAATAAATAGGTGCTTCAAAAAAAAATACATTCATCTTGACTAGAGATAAGTGAAGCTATTAAAAATTTGATTTGACTCCTTCACCAAACTTCATAAAGAAATTAAATTAGTTAGCAATTAATTAGTCACAAATCGCATTCCATTGTATGTACCAGGATTAATAACGGGAAATAGTGTTCAAGTTGCCCATCATTGAACCCCTGAGAAGCTACGTTCAACCCTGATTGCAGCATTTGACAGTCACATTCAGGCCTTTCAGCGAATTCATCAGAGGTTAAAAAATATATAATCACCTTATCCATTTGCTTGTAGAGCGGCCGGTATAGCCATCTTTATTGAGGAAAATGTGCCAAATCTGATTATGTTATGACATCATCACACTAGGTGGACATAGTGACGTCACGGCACCTAGCCAGTGTGATGATGTGGTGACATCACACATCACAACTAGAGATCAGCGAATCAAAACTGACGAAGTGGAATTCGATCCGAATTTCAGGAAAAATTTGATTCACACTGAAGCCAAATTTCCTTGCGATTCATGGTAATGAATCATATTTTTTGCTAAAATGGCTGCTGCACGTATGAGGACATGGAGCAAGGAACTCTGGGAGGGTGGAATCACCCATAATGCCATGCATGCAGCCAATCAGCAGCTAGACAGCCCTGTGATGTCACAGCCCTATAAATAGGCTCAGACATCTTGGATTCTACCATTTTCCACTGTACTTAGTGCAGGGAGAGACGTCCGCAGGCGCTAGGGACAGTGATAGAAAAAACATCATTGACTTGTGCTAAAAAAAGATTTACAAGTGCGGAGAAAGATTATTTAAGGTGTAGGGAAAATATAGGGAGGAATCATTCCATAGCATTTATGTTGAACAGGGTTCAGTAGGGGAGTTTATAGCCTGGGTAATAGCAACAATCCTATTACACCTTGCTGCACTGACTGGGGATCAAAATTGCCACTATACATATCTGTAATTCTAGCAAACCGTTCTTATTAGGGTGCAAGTTCTGTTTGATACAGCCATTAACAGGGTTTATTACAAGGAAATATTTCTACATCTTATTTGCCCTTTTGCAGTACAGTTATATGTTCTAAAGCATTTTTTTTGTACTAGTGGGAAAAAAGGGCTTATTACCCGTTGTGTGGTGAAGGGCTAAAATTACAGCCCTTTTTGTTGTGTATTAGTGGCAAACCTAAAATATATTTGCCGTTCAGTGGTGCAGTTATATGTTCTAAAGCTTTTTGTGGCGTGTATTAGTGGAAAAAGATAAAAATATATTTGCCGTTGAGCTGTGCAGTTATATGTTCTAAAAAAATTGGGGCACGTATTAGTGAAAAATGAAAAAATATATTTGCCGTTCAGTGTTGCAGTTTTATGTTTTAAAGCCATTTGTGGCGTGTATTAGTGGCAAAAGAAAAATATATTTACCGTTCAGCGGTGCAGTTATATGTTCTAAAGCCCTTTTAGTTGTGTATTAGTATGAAAAATGTAAATATATTTGCCATTCAGCGGTGCAGTTATATGTTCTAAAGGCCATTTTGTTGTGTATTAGTGGCAAAAGTAAAATATATTTGTCGTTCAGCGGTGCAGTTATATGTTCCTAAACCTTTTATGGTGTGTATAAGTGGAAAAAATAAGGGCCTATTTGCCGTTCAGCAGTGCAGTTATATGTTCTAAAGCAGTTTTTTGTGTGTATTAGTAGGTTGAAAAAGGCTTATTAGCCATTGTAAGGTAAAGTGAGAAAATTACAGACTTTTTGGGGTGTTTTAATTTCATTTTTTTTAATTTTTTTTATCTAACAGTATGTGCCAGGCCTTGCACAAGGGAGTGCCAGAGGCCTAAATATTTCTGGCACAGGTCACAGCAGAGTAAGGGGGCAGGGCAGCAGGGTTCATAGCGAGAGGCCTGAGCTCCCAGTGTCATCTAGTGGTCTTGACCAGAAACCTGGTGGTTCTTGAATTGTTGACTCGCTCATCCACTTCATCCCAAGTGATATCAGACATCCCCAGCCAAGAGTCGGTGGGTTTGTCAGGCACAACTCTTAGTTGCCATGGCCTGGGAGCAGGCCCTATGCCCTCACCTGTCCTCAACCTGATTCTGTCCTTTTCTGTTCCCTCAGCCAGAGAAGTATTATATGCTGTGGGCTCACCTCCACTATACAGAGAGGACAAGCTACTAGAGGACAGTCAGCAGCTACTGGCTAGCCAAGAGTTGGAGGAGACATCCGCCGCTACCTGCACTAGGCAGGCAAGTAGTGATGAAGAGAGTTGTGTGGGAGCTGGTGTTGTGAGCGGTCAGGCTCCTGACCCAGAGACGGTTAAGGAAGATATCAGTGACGTGCAGACAGTACTCAATAATGATGATGAAACTGATTGCACTTGGGAGTCGGGTAACGAAGGGGCTTCATCATCATTAGGAGAAGAGGGTGGCAGCTGGCTCATTAGGCAGTGGCAGAGCCAGCAAGTCGTTAGCGTGTCTTGGAATCAGCAGGGTGGCAGCAGTGGAAGGTCGGTAGCCAAACGTGTCTGGGGTAGACCACCTGCTTCGCATGAGCCTACCTGCCTGGGAAGTAGCGGTGCATGGGTTCACGGAGGCAGCGGTTAGTCAGTGCGGATTGTTGGGGGTAAAATTACCTACTAAGGGGTGTGGCAGTTTTTTGTTAAGCCACCGGAGGAGGTCAACATGGCCATACCATATGTAGAATCTGTGGGCAGAAGGTTAAACGTGGCCAGGGTTGCAATGTTGGCACCATATGCAGTGTCACAATAACGTGGCCTGGGAGAAGCATGGCTCTGATGTAGTGGTGCAGCCTGCTGCAGCAATCTCCGCATCACCCAGTGGCACGCTGCTGATTTCAGTCAGTTAAGGCTCCACCATCTCAGCAGAAGGGACCTGTCTGTCCTTTCCATTATCTGCTGGTCCTGATTGTAACGGGGTGCCGAAGGCGCACTCGGTCTCCCATCAGCCGCAGACCTGCTGCTTAGCTTCGGGAGCGAGGATCTGCGTTTGGCCTCATTCCCAGCTGGGAGGCTCCCTGCTTCTAGGTCTGCCTTGAGCGCCGAGCTGATCACTCGCTGCTCGACTTGTTTGTCTGTCAGTCATGTGACGCTGGCCGCGTCACATGACGCTCAGACCCCACTATAAATACAGGCAGCCTGCTGGCCACAGGTTGCCTGTTAATTCTAGGTTCCTGGCTATTTGTTGGACTACTGAATACTCACCTGATCCTGTTCCCTGACGATCCTTTGCCTGCTACTCCTGTAGTGTGCATCCGTCCTGGTATTGTGACCTCGGCTCCCACCTGACTACTCTTTGCGGACTCCTCTGGTACTTCTCTACTCTCCTGGTATTTGACCCCCTTTCTCTATTATTTGCTTAACCCTTTGTACTGCGTAGCTCTCTTGGTTCTGACCCGGTCCGTTCACGTTCTGTATTTTGTCTTGTCTGTCTTCCCTGCACATATCCTAAGTAAGGGACTGTCGTCCAGTTGTCCCCTGTCATCAGGACTCGTGAGGCAAGTAGGCAGGGCCAGGGGTGAGGGTGGAGCGCAGTGGTCACTATCCTTCCCCCTGTGTGTGTGTGGACGTGACCGTTACACTGATGCTCCTGCTCCTCCTCCTCAGGGTCAAAAAGGTTCAGCTGCCTCAGGCCCAGTTGCTCCTGGGGGTCCCAGCTTCCTCTTGAGTCCCACTGGCCACTGCCCACAATCACCGACTCCGTGTCCCGATCCTATCCTTCACTATGCAAGCGGCATGGCTCGCATAGTGAAGGACTTACCCAGTGGACCGGGAAGATGAAAGCTCTATGCTCACCTCTTCCTGGTCCTCGGCTCTCCACTGTGAAGGATGCGCAGATTTGAGGTTGCATTGTGATCTCACGCTGTGCGTGCCATTTCACAGCACATGGAAGGAAAAAAGGGAAGAGGAGGCAGCGCCTCGTGTGTAGAACCTTACAAGTAATGATAATACAAATGCACTGATTTCGCTTACCAGATAGGGTTGTGATGACCATTCCAAGCGGCGCTGATGCAGAAAAGGACTCTGTACTACAATGTTACTATGAAAGGTAATCTTTTATTCAAAGTCGATGCGTTTCAGGGGCAAACTGCCCCCTTCATCAGGGCAATAAAACTTTTACAGCAGACTAAGAGGAGGAAGACCGAGCACGGGCGGTGAGGAGAGGCGGCATCCAGAGCAGGTAAGGTAACATAGTTATAAGGGAAAATAATAGCATTCTTAATACAGAATGCTAAGTAAATTAGGGATTGAGGGTTAAAAAATTTACTTCCCTTTTGCACAAGGTTGGATACCAAGCTAGCCATGTCCCGTTGATATAATTGAAGGTTTCTTCCTCCACCCAGCCACGTACAACACCAAGGGTCCCGGAAAGGTGAATTTAATTGATTTTTCGAATGGGGAGATGGTTAAAAAAACGCTGGCTCCCTCCCCTTTGTTTGAATCCACGGTCACTGCGTCTGTCCCACCCGATATGAGTGCTATTTTCTATAGTTCTCTCTTCTCATCAGTTTAATCCCTGTTACGTCCCCAATCTGGGGTCCATTTATTAAATAGATTTTTCAAACGGGGAGATGGTAAAAAAATTGCTGGCTCCCTCCCCTTTGTTTGAATCCACGCCACGGTCACTGCGTCTGCGCCATGCAATTTACTGTCCCACCCGATATGAGTGGTATTTCCTGTAGTTCTCTCTTCTCATCAGTTTAATCCCTGTTACGTCCCCAATCTGGGGTCCATTTATTAAATAGATTTTTCAAACGGGGAGATGGTTAAAAAATTGCTGGCTCCCTCCCCTTTGTTTGAATCCACGACCACGGTCACTGCGTCTGCGCCGTGCAATTTACTGTCACACCCGATATGAGTGCTATTTGGTGGAGTACTATTCTGATCAGTTTAATCCCTGTTACGTCCCATATCAGGGTGGGATTGCCTTTTGTGAAAAAAAATTTAGGCCGGGTATCTTCGACTGCCTTTACAGTGACAGACCAAACTCTGATACACCAAACTGAATTGATTTTAGGAACCGGGAGATGGAAAAAGCAGCTTGGTCGGTCCTCTTACTCCCAAGTTGGGGCACTGCGCGTGCACGGAGCAATGTGCTGTGACACCCTATATGAGTGGTGTCTTAACTAATCCTATTCCTATCAGTTTAATCCCTGTTACGTCCCCTATCCGGGGACGTGTGTCAAATTGATTAACCATTGTCGAATTAACGAACCATTACGACATCCTGGAATAATTTAGTTCTGAGCTCTGTACTTGATTTGTATTGGAATTGTTGGGGATTTTTAAAATTGTCTGCATTATTTCTTATAAACTATTAAGAGACTATATTATGATTTATTTTATTTTATGTATTAAAAACCCACCCATACAACTAAAAAAAAAGATAAATAAATTTTTTTATTTTTTTTCTATGAAAAAACATCCAGCCGTCCCGATCGCTTTTGGTCTTATCATAATGAAGCAACGGCCTTATCATCTGGGGTGTGGCAACACTGCCAACACACTCATAGAGGTGATGATCGCTTCATTGTGATACGCAAGTCCCTTCACCACAACAAGGTACCGATCCCGAAAGTGGAATTGACACTTGTATGTGCCTTTTTTTTGTTTTGTTTTTGCAGCCACAGTGAAGCACCACAGGCCAGAAAAATTAGGCATGTACACATGCCTGAAAAACAATGTTATTGTTGCAGCCGCTGTTGTAGCAGCGGCCGGAAAAATTGATTTTTTCAAGGCAGAAAGGTGACTAAAACATTGTGGCTTGAACCCTAGTTGGTGGCAGAGAATTCACAAAAGTCATCCGGTATGCAGATATTAAATACAGCAGCGTGGGGACCATTTTGAGGCCAAGGCATGTCAGGCCTTTTGTTAGTTAAACGTATCCCCTACTGTCAGTCCCTTTGGGATCCATGCCTCATTCATCTTAATGAAGGTGGAGTAATCAACACTTTTTTGACCGAGGTGACTTCTTCTGACAGTGACAATGCCTCCTGCTGCACTGAAGGTCCTTTCTGACAGGACACTTGAAGCGGGGCAGGCCAGAAGTTCTATCGCAAACTGGGATAGCTCAGGCCACAGGTCAAGCCTGCACACCCAGTAGTCAAGGGGTTCATCGCTTCTCAGAGTGTCGATATCTGCAGTTAAGGCGAGTTAGGCTAGTTTCACACTAGCGTTCGTCGGTCCGCTCGTGAGCTCCGTTTGAAGGAGCTCACGAGCGGACCCGAACGCCTCCGTCCAGCCCTGATGCAGTCTGAATGGAGCGGATTCGCTCAGACTGCATCAGTCTGGCGGCGTTCAGCCTCCGCTCCGCTCACCTCCGCACGGACAGGCGGACAGCTGAACGCTGCTTGCAGCGTTCAGCTGTCCGCCTGGCCGTGCGGAGGCGAGCAGATCCGTTCAGACTTACAATGTAAGTCAATGGGAACGGATCCGCTTGAAGAGGTCACCATATGGCTCAATCTTCAAGCGGATTCGTCCCCCATTGACTTTACATTGAAAGTCTGAACGGATCTGCTCAGGCATCTTGCGCACTTAGAAAATTTTCTAAGTTATTAATGCAGACGGATCCGTACTGAACGGAGCCTCCGTCTGCATTAATATGATCGGATCCGTTCAGAACGGATCCGATCAAGCGCTAGTGTGAAAGTAGCCTAAGTCTGCCACCTGTCGGTCGACTCGTTCTCTAAGGCTGGATCCCGAAGGGCTGTGGCGATGTGTAGGACTGGAAAAGCTCTGCATGTCCTCCATCAAAAACACATCTGTAAAGCGTTCTGTCCTTGCCGCTGTGGTCGTGGTAGGAGGAGGATTACTTTGACCTCTTCCCCAGTTAGATTCCCGTTGTGCTGTGACATCCCCATTATAAGCTGTGTAAAGCATATTTTTCAGTTTGGTTTTGAACTGCTGCATCCTTTATGACTTCCGGTAATTTAGTAACATTTCCACCACTTTCTGCTTATACCGGGGGTCTAGTAGCATGGCCACCCAGTACAGGTCGTTCTCCTTCATCCTTTTTATACGAGGGTCCATGAACAGACATGACAGCATGAAAGACCCCATTTGCACAAGGTTGGATGCCGAGCTACTCATTTCCCGTTCCTCCTCCTCACTGATGTCATTGACGGTCTGTTCTTCCTCCCAGCCACGTACAAGACCACGGGTCCCAGATAGGTGACAACAACGAGCACCCTGGGATGCCTGCTGTGGTCGGTCTTCCTCCTCCTCAAAGCCACATTCCTCCCCTGACTCCTCTTCCTCATACTCCTCTTGCAGCGTTGCCGCAGGTCCGGCAAGCGATGATGACAAGGCTGTTTCTGGTGGTGATGGTGACCACAACTCTTCCTCTTCACGCTCATCTACAGCCTGATCCAGCACTCTTCGCAGGGCACGCTCCAGGAAGAAAATAAATGGGATGAGGTCGCTGATGGTGCCTTCGGTGTGACTGACTAGGTTTGTCACCTCCTCAAAAGGACGCTTGAGCCTACAGGCATTGCGCATGAGCGTCCAGTAACGTGTCAAAAAAATTCTCAGTACCGCAGAGGCTGTCCTAGCACCCCGGTCATACAAATACAGGCGGTCGAACATTAGGAGTGTTGAATTCCAACGTGTCGGGCTGTCGCAAACCAAGTGCCTCACTAGCATGTTGTTTCGTCGCTGAATGTCTGCAAAGTGCGCCATGGCAGTGTAGGAACGCCTGAAATGGCCACACACCTTCCTGGCCTGCTTGAGGACGTCCTGTAAGCCTGGGTATTTATGCACAAAGCGTTGTACGATGAGATTCAACACATGTGCCATGCACGGCACATGTGACAACTTTCCCAAATTCAATGCTGCCAACAAATTGCTTCCATTGTCACACCCCACTTTTCCCGATCTCCAGTTGGTGCGGGGTCAGCCACTGATCCACCTGTGCGTTCAGGGCGGACAGGAGTGCTGGTCCGGTGTGGCTCTCTGCTTTCAGGCAAGTCAACCCCAAGACAGCGTGACACTGTCGTATCCGGGATGTGGAATAGCCCCTGGAAAACTGGGGGGGGGGGTTCAGTTGATGTGCAGCCAGACGCCGCAGCAGAAGAGGACTCATCCGAGGAGGTTATAGAAGAGGATGGAGTAGGAGGAGTAGAGGAGGTGGCAGTAGGCCTGCCTGCAAGTCCTGGCGGTGTCACCAACTCCGCTGTAGAGCCACGCATTCCATGCTTGGCAGCCGTCAGCAGGTTGACCCAATGCGCAGTGTAGGTGATATACCTGCCCTGACCATGCTTTGCAGACCAGGTATCAGTGGTCAGATGGACCCTTGCCCCAACACTGTATGCCAGAGATGCCATGACTTCCTTTTCAATCACAGAGTAGAGATTTGGGACTTCCACTGTGGTGTCCCAATAGCAACACATTTTTTGAAGGCCTCAGACTCCACCAGCTGGTATAGTAAAAGCTGGCGGGCTAAGAGTTCCATCAAGCCAGCTGTCAGATGCCGGGCAAGGGGGTGACTCTGTGACATTGGCTTCTTACGCTCAAACATTTCCTTAACAGACACCTGACTGTGGGCAGATGAGATGGAACTGCTCAAGGTGAGAGGCGGAGTGGCGGGTGGTTGAGAGGGGGCAAGGAGGACAGCAGTGGTTGACGTGGCTGAAGATGCTGGACCAGGAGGAGGGTGGTGGCTTTGAGCTTGTGTGTTGCTTCTACTCGTCATCATGTGTTGATCCCATAGGCGTTTGTGATGTGCGATCATGTGCCTTCGCAAAGCAGTTGTACCTAGGTGGGTGTTGGATTTCCCACGACTCAGTTTCTTTTGGCACAGGTTGTAAATGGCATCGCTGTTGTCAGAGGCAGACACACAAAATAAATGCCACACTGCTGAGCTTTGCAATGACGGCATTCTGGTGGTGGCAACAGCATGCGTTGATTGGCGTGCTGTCTGGCTGACCCCGGGTGCCGATGCATGCTGTCTGACTGTGCCACTGGCTCCTTGCGACGACCTCCCCCTGCTTCCAACTCGTCTCCTCCTCCTCTCTGTCTCCCCATCTGAACTTTCCCCCTGTTCTTCTTCTCTTCGAGCGAGCACCCACATGACATCCACGGACACATCGTCATCATCAACCGCTTCACTTGTATCTGACAACTCAGCAAAGGAAGCAGCAGTCGGTACAACATCATCATCATCATCATCATCATCACGCTGTACGTCCATGTGTGTAATGCTGCCTGACTGAGACATATCCCTGTTATCTACTTCCCCTGGCAATAATGGTTGCGCATCACTAATGTTATCCAACTGTGTAAATGTGTAAATAACTCCTCTGAGGGATCAAGTGAAGCGGCTATGGTGGCTTTGGTGGTAGTGGTGGTGGTGGCGGCGGGCGGAAGAATGGTGACCAAAGCTGAGCTGGAGGAGGATGGTGCGTCAAGGTTCTTAGCGGAAGCTGTTGAAGATTGGGTGTCCTGTGTAAGCCAGTGAACTATTTTCTCAGAATTTTTTGGGTTTAGAGTACGTGGCCTCTGAACACTGGGCATTATTCCAGGGCCAGTGGAAATCACAACACCATGAACACGACGGCCCCTGTGGCGTGGCCTGCCTCTGCCTGTCATTTTTTATTAGATAAGTGTTACTATGCGTGCAAGGTACTGTGCCACTCTATATAAGTGGTGGGCAGTGGGCACAGTACAGTCTGTGTGGGCGCCTGACACACACAGGCTTGCAAATGTGATTAGATCACAGTTACATTTAAAATATTTTTTTTTTTTCTGAAAGGTATTTGGGTGAATGACACCCTGTAACAGTATTAGTGCAGGCCTAACTAGCCACTAGCCAGTGGACACAATAGAGTATGTGTGGGCACCTGACACACACAGGCTTGCTAATGTGATTAGATCACAGTTAAATTTTAAATAGATTTTTTTTTTCTGAAAGGTATTTGGGCGAATAACACCCTGTAACGGAATGAGTGCAGGCCTAACCAGCCACTAGCCAGTGGACAAAATACAGTATGTGTGGGCGCCTGACACACACGGGCTTGCAAATGTGATTAGATCACAGTTAAATTTTAAATAGATTTTTTTTTCCTGAAAGGTATTTGGGCGAATGACACCCTGTAACGGTATGAGTGCAGGCCTAACCAGCCAGTGGACACAATAGGGTATGTGTGGGCGCCTGGCACACACGGGCTTGCTAATGTGATTAGATCACAGTTACATTTTGAATATAATGTTTTTTTCTGAAAGGTATTTGGGTGAATGACACCCTGTAACGGTATGAGTGCAGGCCTAACCAGCCACTAGCCAGTGGACACAATAGAATATGTGTGGGCGCCTGACACACTTGCTAATGTGATTAGATCACAGTTAAATTTAAAATAGATTTTATTTTTTTTATGAAAGGTGTTTGGGTGAATGACACCATGTAATGGTATGAGTGCAGGCCTAACCAGCCACTAGCCAGTGGACACAATAGGGTATGTGTGGGCACCTCGCACACACGGGCTTGCTAATGCTATTAGATCACAGTTAAATTTAAAATAGATTTTTTTTTTCTGAAAGGTGTTTGGGTGAATGACACCCTGTAATGGTATGAGTGCAGGTCTAACCAGCCACTAGCCAGTGGACACAATAGAGTATGTGTGGGCGTCTGACACACACAGGCTTGCTAATGTGATTAGATCACAGTTAAATTTTAAATATATTTTTTTTTTCTGAAAGGTATTTGGGTGAATGACACCCTGTAACGGTGTGAGTGCAGGCCTAGCCAGCCACTAGCCAGTGGCCACAATACAGTATGTGTGGGCGCCTGACACACACGGGCTTGCAAATGTGATTAGATCACAGTTAAATTCTAAATATAATTATTTTTTTCTAAAAGGTATTTGGGCGAATGACACCCTGTAACGGTATGAGTGCAGGCCTAACCAGCCACTAGCCAGTGGACACAATAGAGTATGTGTGGATGCCTGACACACACGGGCTTGCTAATGTGATTAGATCACAGTTAAATTTAAAATATATCTTTTTTTTTTCTGAAAGGTATTTGGGTGAATGACACCCTGTAACGGTATGAGTGCAGGCCAGCCACTAGCCAGTGGCCACAATACAGTATGTGTGGGCGCCTGACACACACGGGCTTGCAAATGTGATTAGATCACAGTTAAATTCTAAATATAATTATTTTTTTCTAAAAGGTATTTGGGCGAATGACACCCTGTAACAGTATGAGTGCAGGCCTAACCAGCCACTAGCCAGTGGACACAATAGAGTATGTGTGGGTGCGTGACACACACGGGCTTGCTAATGTGATTAGATCACAGTTAAATTTAAAATATATCTTTTTTTTTCCTGAAAGGTATTTGGGTGAATGACACCCTGTAACGGTATGAGTGCAGGCCTAACCAGCCACTAGCCAGTGGACACAATAGAGCATGTGTGGGCGCCTGACACACACGGGCTTGCAAATGTGATTAAATCACAGAAAAATATTAAATATAATTATTTTATCTGCCAGGTATTTTCTGTCACACCCTGTATGAATGGTGTGCACTGTGCACACAGTGCTGTCTATGACTGAGCCTGCAGTCTCTCACACACGGGCAGCCAGGCAACTGCAACATATATATATATATATATATATATATATATGGAAAAAAAAAAAAAAGACTGATGTACCAGCCCTGAAAAGGGCTTTTTGGGGTGCTGTCTGGATGCTGTGCTTACAGCAGATGAGTCTGTGGACACAGAACAATGCCCTAGCTAACGCTTTCCCTATTGAATCAGCAGCAGCTACACTCTCCCTCCTCTCTCTGAATGCAGATTCCGAATGAATCTAAAATGGATGCTGTCCTGGAGGTGGAAGGGTCTGGGAGGGAGGGTCTGCTGCTGATTGGCTGGAATGTGTCTGCTGACTGTGAGGTAGAGGGTCAAAGTTTATTCAATGATGATGTATAGGAGGCGGACCGAACATCGCATATGGCATTGGCATTGGATAAGGAAGAGGAGGTAGCAACGGCCGCCACCCAGCGGTCTGACTACAGTACCCAGATCAGATTAAGGAGGGTGGTCCCCGCTGTTACTGCCTCCTCTGAGATCTTTAATGTCAGTGGTGGTGAAGGTGATGATGATAAAGTGTCAATGGACATCACGTGGGTGCCCACAAGACAGGAAGTGGAGGGGAGTTCAAAGGGAGAGACGGAGCAGCAGATAGGGACGAGAAGGAGAAAAAGCAGGCAGAAGTTGCAGTGCACAGGAGGCAAAAAGCAGACTGCAAATGTATCTGGAGCGAACCATCCACCATGCACGGTCACATCTTGTCCTCCCAGGATGCCGGCACATGGTTCTGCAATGTTGACAATAGTGTTGCCATCTATAGCCTGTGCTGTCAAGGCATAAGTCGCAGTAAGGATGACCGCTTTAGGCCTCCTGCACACGAACGTGTGCGCCCCGTGGCCGTGCTCTGTGCCGCAATGCACAAACACTGACCGTGGCGCATCCGCAGCGGATCGCGGACCCATTTACTTTAATGGGTCTGCGATCTGGCCATTCTGCAAAAAGATAGAACATGTTCTATCTTTTTGTTCAATGGAAATATGGGATGAAACCCCACGGAAGCACTTTGTTGAATGCAAATGCAGTCCGCAATACGGCAATGGGACACCTACGGTCCTGTGTAGGAGGACTTAAGAAGGCACCTGTCCTCCCATCACCAGGCCCAGTGGAAGCAAGGCCGTCAGAACATAGAAACATAGAATATGTCGGCAGATAAGAACCATTTGGCCCATCTAGTCTGCCCAATATACTGAATACTATGAATAGCCCCTGGCCCTATCTTATATGAAGGATAGCTTTATGCCTATCCCATGCATGCTTAAACTCCTTCACTGTATTTGCAGCTACCACTTCTGCAGGAAGGCTATTCCATGCATCCGCTACTCTCAGTAAAGTAATATTTCCTGATATTACTTTTAAACCTTTGCCCCTCTAATTTAAAACTATGTCCTCTTGTAGCAGTTTTTCTTCTTTTAAATATTTTCTCCTCTTTTACCTTGTTGATTCCCTTTATGTATTTAAAAGTTTCTATCATATTCCCTCTGTCTCGTCTTTCTTCCAAGCTAAAAATGTTAAGGTCCTTTAATCTTTCCTGGTAAATTTTATCCTGCAATCCATGTACTAGTTTAGTAGCTCTTCTCTGAACCCCTCTCGAAAGTATCAATATCCTTCTGGAGATGTGATCTCCAGTACTGTGCACAATACTCCAAATGAGGTCTCACTAGTGCTCCGTAGAGCGACATAAGCACCTCCCTCATTCTACTTTTAATGCCTCTCCCTATACACCCAAGCATATAGACTAGCATTTCCTGCTGCTCTATGACATTGTCTGCCTACCTTTCAGTCTTCTGAAATAATGACCCCTAAATCCCTTTCCTCAGATACTGAGGTTAGGACTGTAGCACTGACTTTATATTCTGCTCTTGGGTTTTTACACCCCAGGTGCATTGTCTTGCACTTATCAGCATTACATTTTAGTTGTCAGATTTTTTTTACCATTACTCTAGTTTTCCTAAATCCTTTTCCATTTGGTGTATCCCTCCAGGAACATCAGCCCTGTTACAAATCCACAAGACCATGGTCTGAATATACTCCATTGTCTACAACCCTCTGTTGTCTGTCCCTCAGCCACTGCCTAATCCATTCAATAATATGGGACTCCAAGCTCAAAGACTGCAATTTATCGATAGGCCTTCTATGTGGACAGAACCCACAAAGCCACACTCCCAGCGCTCCACGTCCTGACTCTTCTCCTTCTCTACTCTACTCCCATTTGTCCTCCACTCCACCTTCCACTGTGCCGTTGTCGCGTTCATCTGGCAGAAGGCAGGCTTCCGTGGCCCAAATGTTTGAGCGTAAAGAGTTGATGACACAGATAACCCTCTTGTCCAATGGATGACCGCTGGCTTGTTGGAACTGCTAGCCCGCCATGTACAGCCATATAAACTGGTGGACTCGGAGGCCTTTAGAAAATTTTTGGCCATTGGCTAACCACAATGAAAATATTTCTCTCAGAAGGGCATCCCAGAGCTATATGGCCATGTTCAGCGGCAAGTGAATATATCTCTGGCACATAGTGTTAGTGCCAAGATATATCTGACCACAGACATGTGGTCTAGCAAACACAAACAGGGAAGGTAAATAACTTTTACTGCCCACTGGGTAAACCTTCTGACGAACACTACACTTCCCAAGCTCCCCAGAACCTATTCAACGTGCCAGGTGAGATGTTGCCATGCTGTGCTGCGGCTGTTGTGCCTGGAAGCCAAGAGCCACATCGGTCCTGCACTGCTTTCAGCTCTGCGGTCACAGGCCAATCAGGGGTGAACCCCGCTCAATTTGACAGTTGGTAAAGTGGTGTGTGACAACAGTGCCAATCTGATGAGCGTGCTGAAACAGGGCAAAATGACACACGTGCCGTGCTTAGCACATGTCCTGAAGTTAGTTGTGCAGCGGTTTGCTGTCAAATACCCCGGGGTCCAGGATGTCTTTCGGCAGGCCAGGAAGATCTCTGGCCATTTTAGAAGATCTTACAGAGCCATGGCTCGCCTTGCTGACGTTCAACGGCAACACCACTTGCCTATCAGATGTTTGATTTGTGACTGTCGGACGTGCTAGTACTCCAACTTATATATGCTTGATAGGCTGTTCCAGCAGCAAAGTGCCGTTAACGACTACCTGTACAAACTGTGCAGCAGCACAGGTTCTGGGGGAGCTTGGTTTCTTTTCACCGCGCCAGTGGCTGCTCATGCTCAACTCATGCAGACTTCTGTGGCCATTTGATGAGATCACCAAGCTGGTCAGTCGCAGCCAGATCACCATCAGTCACATCGTACCTTACACCTTCTTTCTGGAACGTGCATTGCATTGTGTCATTGATCAAGGCTTGTTGATCAAGATGTGTTGGTCACTTCGAAAATTAGAGCATTCTGGCAGCCAACCCATCGACAGCCGCCCTCCGAATCCAGCCTCAGGGAACGTCTAAACCGACAGGTGTCCGACTACATCAGGTAAACGTCCCATGTGGATGCTCTGAGAAGCGAGGAACAGCTGGACTACTGGGTGTGCAGTCTTGACCTGTGGTCAGAGCTGGCACAATTTGCCATGGAACTTTTGGCTTGCCTCTTGTTGAGTGTCCTATCCGAAAGGACATTCAGTGTAGCGGTGGATCTCATTTCCAATAAGCACACTCGCCTAGCTCACGACAGTGGGGACTACCTCACATTTCTAAAAATTAATGAGGCATGGATCTCAGAGGAATTCAACACCTGTGACGACCACGTGTAATTGAATTTCCTCATGCTAACCCACACATATCCGCCACCACCCAGAACAAAGAATGGTCCTTGTCTTATGTATATACAGCGGCATAAAAGGCCTTTCATGTCAGGTGAATGCCTAATATTTTGGGAGTCTACTCCAGTGGCGTACAGTAAAATTATTATCCAGTGACCGCCTAATGTACCTTCAGCCACATAATCACTTGATCTTTTCTGTCAGGTGAATGCCTAATTTGTGGGGCCTGTACTGGCCTACAGTAAAATAGTAATCCAGTGACCATCTAATATACCTCCCGCCACATAATCACTTGTTCTTTTCTGTCAGGTGAATGCCAAATGTTTGGGCCTATACTGGCCTACAGTAAAATTGTTATCCAGTGACCGCCTACTGTACCTCCAGCCACATAATCACTTGATCTTTTCTGTCTGGTTAATGCCTAATTTTTGGGGCCTGTACTGGCCTACAGTAAAATAGTTATCCAGTGACCGTCTAATATACATCCAGCCACATAATCACTTGTTCTTTCTATCAGGTGAATGCCTAATTTATAGGGCCTGTTCTGGCCTACAGTAATATTGTTATCCAGTGACAGCCTATTGTACCTCCAGCCACATAATCACTTGATCTTTTCTGCCTGGTGAATGCCTAATTTTTGGGGCCTGTACCGGCCTACAGTAAAATTGTTATTCTGTAACCGCCTAATGTACCTCCAGCCACATAAGGACTTTTTTTTTGGGGGACCTGTACTCCCGTGGCCTAAAATAAAATAAAAATTCTATGCTCCAGCAGTGCATATTTTTGAGAGTTTCCCTTTAAGAAACATAAAAATGGCCCCTGATTAAAATACATATATTTAGTATGAATTTTGCCATTGACCCCCCTCTGTTATGTCACTGTCCATGTTGTGGGACTATTTTTGCACTTTTAGTAAGTATTTGGTGCCTGCAACTATGACCTGAAGGTTTTTCAGCTTCGCCTGCCATTTAAGTCAATGGGGCAAACATTTGAACGCGAACGAGCTTTTGTGAAACGTCCCGGCCAATGTTCTTCCATCACTATTGGGGAGTAATTTGGGAGTCTGATGACTATTTGGGGGGCTGTTCTAATATTTATTTTTCTTTCCTCCTCTAAAACCTTTTGCATTTTGCAAAGTGAAAAATATGGTGTGTGTATATATACAGTACAGACCAAAAGTTTGGACACATCTTCTCATTCAAAGAGTTTTCTTTATTTTCATGACTATGAAAATTGTAGATTCACACTGAAGGCATCAAAACTATGAATTAACAAATGTGGAATTATATACATAACAAAAAAGTGTGAAACAACTGAAAATATGTCATATTCTAGGTTCTTCAAAGTAGCCACCTTTTGCTTTGATTACTGCTTTGCACACTCTTGGTAGTCACCTGAAATGGTACTCCAACAGTCTTGAAGGAGTTCCCAGAGATGCTTAGCACTTGTTGGCCCTTTTGCCTTCACTCTGCCGTCCATCTCACCCCAAACCATCTCGATTGGGTTCAGGTCCGGTGACTGTGGAGGCCAGATCATCTGGCACAGCACCCCATCACTCTCCTTTATGGTCAAATAGCCCTTACACAGCCTGGAGGTGTGTTTGGGGTCATTGTCCTGTTGAAAAATAAATGATGGTCCAACTAAACGCAAACCGGATGGAATAGCATGCCGCTGCAAGATGCTGTGGTAGCCATGCTGGTTCAGTATGCCTTCAATTTTGAATAAATCCCCAAAAGTGTCACCAGCAATGCACCCCCACACCATCATACCTCCTCCTCCATGTTTCACGGTGGGAACTAAGCATGTAGAGTCCATCAGTTCACCTTTTCTGTGTCGCACAAAGACACAGTGGTTGGAACCAAGGATCTCAAATTTGGACTCATCAGACCAAAGCACAGATTTCCACTGGTCTAATGTCTATTCCTTGTGTTCTTTAGCCCAAATAAGTCTCTTCTGCTTGTTGCCTGTCCTTAGCAGTGGTTTCCTAGCAGATATTCTACCATGAAGACCTGATTCACACAGTCTCCTCTTAACAGTTGTTCTAGAGATGTGCCTGCTGCTAGAACTCTGTGTGGCATTGACCTGGTCTCTAATCTGAGCTACTGCTAACCTGCGATTTCTGAGGCTGGTGACTCGGATGAACTTATCCTCCGCAGCAGAGGTGACTCTTGGTCTTCCTTTCCTGGGGCGGTCCGCATGTGAGCCAGTTTCTTTGTAGCACTTGATGGTTTTTGTGACTGCACTTGGGGACACTTTCAAACTTTTCCCAATTTTTTGGACTGACTGACCTTCATTTATTAAAGTAATGATTGCCACTCGTTTTTCTTTACTTAGCTGCTATTTTCTTGACATAATACAAATTCTAACAGTCTATTCAGTAGGACTATCAGCTGTGTATCCACCTGACTTCTCCAAAACGCAACTGATGGTCCCAACCCCATTTATAAGGCAAGAAATCCCACTTATTAAACCTGACAGGGCACACCTGTGAATTGAAAACCATTTCAGGTGACTACCTCTTGAAGCTCATCAAGAGAATGCCAAGAGTGTGCAAAGCAGTAATCAAAGCAAAAGGTGGCTACTTTGAAGAACCTAGAATATGGCACATTTTCAGTTGTTTCACACTTTACTGTTATGTATATAATTCCACATGTGTTAATTGATAGTTTTGATGCCTTCAGTGTGAATCTACCATTTTCTTAGTCATGAAAATAAAGAAAACTCTTTAAATGAGAAGGTGTGTTCAAACTTTTGGTCTGTACTGTAATATATATATATATATATATATATATATATATATATATATCTAAAACAATTGTGCACTTATTTAAAAGACAGGTGAATTATAAAAGACTATAAGATATGTTCAATATATGGAGACAAAGGCATGCAGTACCAGTATGGCAGTCTTCAAATCATTAGCAGCTGCTCAGAGGACCACTTCAGTAGACAGTCCCCGAACATGTATAAATTAAGGAGATTAATAGAATGGTAATATGTGTATAGTTCAATTGGCTTCTGAGGTCACGCATGCTTATATAAAGTAATGTGGTATTTAAACTGAGTAAATTACCATATCCATCAAAAGCACTAATATAAGTATACCTTGAAGCAAAATTAAAATCTGAAACATTAACCCCTTAAGGACCTTGCAATTTTTCACCTTAAGGACTAGGCCATTTTTTGCAAATCTGACATGTCATTTTAAGTGGTAATAGCTTTAAAATGCTTTTACTTATCCAGGCCATTCTGAGAATGTTTTCTCGTCGGATATTGTACTTCATGATAGTGATAAAATTGAGTAAAAAAATTATATTTTTATTCATTAAAAATACCAAATTTACCAAAAATTTTGAAAAAGTTGCAAATGTCCAAATTTCAATTTCTCTACTTTTATAATAGCAATGACTCCAAAAATAGTTATTACTTTACATTCCCCATATGTCTACTTCATGTTTGGATAATTTTGTGAATGCCATTTTATTTTTTGGGAACGTTAGAAGGCTTAGTAGTTTAGAAGCAAATCTTGAAATGTTTCAGAAAATTTCCAAAACCCACTTATTAAGGACCAGTTCAGGTCTGAAGTCAATTTGTGAGGCTTACATAATAGAAAGCACCCAAAAATTACCCAATTTTACAAACTCCACCCCTCAAGGTATTCTAAACATATTTTTACAAACTTTGTTAACCCTTTAGTTGTTTCATAAGAATTAATGGAAAATAGAGATGAAATTTCAGAATTTCACTTTTTGGGCAGATTTTCAATTTTAATCCATTTTTTACAGTAACAAAGCAAGGGTTAACAGCCAAAGACAACTGAATATTTATTACCCTGATTCTGTAGTTTACAGAAACCCCCCCATATGTGGTCGTAAACAGCTGTACGGGCACACGGCATTGCACAGAAGGAAAGGAACACCATACGGTTTTTGGAAGGCAAATTTTGCTGGACTTGTTTTTTGACACCATTGTCCCATTTGAAGCTCCCCTGATGCACCCCTAGAGTAGAAACTCCAAAAAAGTGACCCCATTTTGGAAACTACGGGATAAGGTGGCAGATTTGTTGGTTTTATTTTAGGGTACATATGCTTTTTAGTTTTTCTGAATTAAATTTAAAAGGTAACAAGAAATAGCTGTTTTTGGCACTGGTTTTATTTTTTGTTATTTACAACATTCATCTGACAGGTTAGATCAAGTGGCATTTTTAGCACGGACGCGACAATACCAAATATGACAACTTTTTTTATTTATTTAAGTTTTACACAATAATATCATTTTTGAAACAAAAAAAAATCATGTTAAAGTGTCTCCATATTCTGAGAGCCATAGTTTTTTTCAGTTTTTGGGTGATTATCTTAGGTAGGGTACCATTTTTGCGGGATGAGATGAAGGTTTGATTGGCACTATCTTGGGTGCATATGACTTTTGGATCGCTTGCTATTACACTTTTTGTGATGCAAGGTGACAAAAAATGGCTTTTTTTACATCATTTTTATTTAATTTGTTTTTACGGTGTTCATCTGAGGGGTTAGGTCATGTGATATTTTTAGAGAGCAGGTTCTTACAGACGTGGTGATCCCTAATATGTATACTTTTTTAATTTACCTAAGTTTTACACAATAACAGCATTTTGAAAATAAAAATAAAAAATGTTTTAGTGTCTCCATATTCTGAGCCATAGTTTTTTTTTTCATTTTTTGATCGCTTGGTGTTGTACTTTTAGTGATGTAAGGTGCCAAAAAAATGGTTTATTTAGCACAGGTTTTTTTTTTTCTTGTTTTTACGGTGTTTATCTGAGGGGTTAGGTCATGTGATATATTTATATTGCCAGCCTGTACATACGCAGCGATACCTAATATGTCAATTTATATTTTTTACTTTAGTTGAGGAAAATTATGTGTTTTTTTTGTTTTTTATTTACTTGAAACTTTTAACTTTAAATTTTTGGGGGGGACTTTATTTTTTCAACTTTACAATGCATTTACAATGCATTAAAATCCTGTATTGTAATGCATTGGCTATATGAGTAATACAGAAGGCAGCGCCGATGCCTAATTAAGGCATCCAGCTGCCTTCCATGCCATCGGGTACCAGCACGGGGACCCGATTGCAGCGCCGATCCCCGCCCGATATCGCACGTGCCGCGGTCAGTGTTGACCCCAGCACATGAAGAGTTAATGCGCTGGCATCAGTGATTTCACCGATGCTAGTGCATGCAGCAGTGGTCCGGCTATCAGTGACTGCCGGACCCCTGCCATGGATCAGGCAGGCGCAGCTCCTGCACCCGCCCGATCCCCATGAAGTACATGTACATCACGGGTCTTTAATTCCCGCAAAGAAATGACACACATGTACGGCATGTGTCCTTAAGGGGTTAAAATGACGCTCTGAAATGGGTTGTGTCACTTTAGCAAATGGAATTTATCATGTAGACAAAGTTAATACAAGGCACTAATTCATGTATTGTGATTATCCATATTGCCTCTTTTGCTAACTTGAGAATTTTTTTCATCATATTCTAGGGTTAAGACTAGGGTTAGGCAAATCAAAGTATCCAAAGTGGCCTTCGATCTGAATTTCAAGGAAAATTGAACTCCCTGTGAAGCCAAATTTCTTCATGCTTCATGGTAACAAATACATTTTCCCTGAAGTGTGGCGCTAAAAAACCCCACACTCACTACATTGATTTGAGAGCGAAGAGGCTGCCGCAGCCATCTTGGTTAAAGATCCTGCGCAAAATCTCCTGCGTGGTGATGTATGACATCACCACGTCTGCCAGCAAAATTTTGCGTGGGTTATTCAATCATGATGGAGATGGCCCCAGCGGGGGGGGGGGGGGGTGTAGCCTACGCTGAGAGTGGATGGCTGTGTGAAGCGTCTTTCCGCTACTTGATTATCCCTCATAGCATAGCCTGATATTATCTGCTTGCCAGGTCGAAAATAGTCCAAATCGGTGGACAAAAGAATACAGATCCTTCCGGTCCTGCCAAAGCGGCGATTCAGCCTGGAGAAATTGATACATTCATTAAAAAGGCAGCCGCAGCATGCGTGTCAAGAGAACCTAAAATGGAGCCCGGAACACTGAAGTCTGCTGGCTACAAACAAGCAAGCTTCTACTGGCGCTGAAAGAGGTAGGGAAGTTTCCCCTAGCCCAGACGCCTTACCAATTTCCAGGAGCTTCCTAAAAGATTCACTTGCTGAAGCTCTCGAACCCCTCAGCTCTGGAGGAAAATCAAACTAAGTTCATCATGCACCAAAAAGAGATGTCTTTAACTATGGCTGAATACCAGTCGCACATCAACCTACTTTACACAGCTTTAGAAGACCAGGAGAATAGGGAAAAAAGAAATAATCTTCGCTTCAGAGGCATCCCCGAATCTATTATTCTCAGTGACATCCCTGAAGCGGTAATACAAATCTGCCTGCAGTTGCTGGGCCCTGATACAGCGCATGAAGTTACCATTGAAAGGGCACACAGGGCATTAAGGCCCAAACCGCAACCAAATAAGCCACCAAGGGATATTATTTGTTATTTCCTATACTTCCTAGTTAAGGAAGCGGTCCTTTCAAGCGCCAGGAACAACCCGGCGTTGATATGGGAAGGTAACGAAATCTCCATTTTTCAGGACTTAGCACAGTCAACTCTTAAGAAGCGCAGAGCGCTGAAGCCACTTACAGATTGGCTCCGTTCTCACAAGATTTTGTACAGATAGTCTTTTCCCTTTGGCCTCTCCTTCTCCCATGAAGGCCGTCGCCTATACATCTCTTCTCCTAAGGACCTGGAAAAGATTTATGCTCACCTTAAGATTCAGCTACTACCGATCGAAAATTGGGACATGCTTCAGGATGCAGTAACCCTCCCCGATCTACCAACTATCATACCCTGGGAGCCGCCTCGCACCCCCAAGCTGCAAAGAGGAAGAAGATTGAATACCTCCACCCCGAGGAGACTACCACTTATAGATGAGTGAAGATCTGAATCGTTACTGAGTAGATAACTCTATAACTCTCTACTGACACCACATCAACGATAATTTCAATATAATGTCTTCTTATATATCTTGCATTTGAGTGAATTCAGTGAATAACTATAGGATAGCGGAACATGTTCTAATTCCTCTACTATGTTATTCCTTGCTGATCATTTTCTCATGTTCCCCCTTAAAGCACCAGTGCTGTCCACTGTACCTCTCTTCTCTGCTCCTTTTGGATTCCAGGAGAGGGTTAACACTCTGCCTTATTGCAGTAGCACTGCCAGGTACAGTACAGACCAAAAGTTTGGACACACCTTCTCATTCAAAGAGTTTTCTTTATTTTCATGACTATGAAAATTGTAGATTCACACTGAAGACATCAAAACTATGAATTAACACATGTGGAATTATATACATAACAAAAAAGTGTGCAACAACTGAAAATATGTAAAATTCTAGGTTCTTCAAAGTAGCCACCTTTGGCTTTGATTACTGCTTTGCACACTCTTGGCATACAAATTCTAACAGTCTATTCAGTAGGACTATGAGCTGTGTATCCACCAGAATTCTCCACAACGCAACTGATGGTCCCAACCCCATTTATAAGGCAAGGTCTTTATTTTCCAGGTACATTACTTTGTACACACGTTCTACAATCCTATCTGAGACTTTTGGGACATCCCGTTGCTTCGCTTGAGGAGGCTAAGTGTTACTTATTTCCTTTTTTTCCCTTACCACAAATATCGTGTTCCACTTTATCATTGCACTTGAATATCCTACCCTTCACTTTGAATCATAGCTGACCTTTGCATAGCATCCTTCAACGTGAAGGGCTTCAACTCCCCTTATAAACGTAGCCAAATTTTTCTTATTTGAGGAAGGAAAAGTGTTTGATCATTTTCCTTCAAGAGACCCACTTTAAGTTTGATAAATACCCAAACATCACACACTCTTTATTTTTTCGGACTGGTACCGTTGTGGTTCAGGGTCCTCGGCCTCCAAAGGTATAAGCATAGGAATCAGGAAAGATCTCCCATTCACATATATTCATCATATTCAGGATAATGAGGGGCGATATATGCTGCTTAAAGGATCTATAGCAAATCAAGTTTATACTTTTATTAATCTTTATGCCCCAATGCTAGCCAGGCTGCCTGGATTATAGAGGTCTTATCCTTACTGGAACCATACAGAGAGGGAGTGGTGATTCTGGGTGGAGATCTTAATTTAACGCTAGAACCAAATATTGACTCCACCTCTAAAAGATCCGCAATTTCTACTAAAGTTCTCAGACATCTCAAGAAATTCCTGCACAACTGGTCGGTTTGTGATGTCTGGAGACTCTTAAATCCAAAGGAGTGAGATTACTCCTTCTTTTCTCCAGTACATGGGTCTTACCACAGACTAGACTACCTATTCATATCAAAAGAACACCTCCAGTTTTGTAGCCTGGCCGGCATTGGTATTATGCACCTATCAGATTACTCCCCGGTTATCTTGACACTGTCTGCCCCCACTCTGGAACTACGTCCCTTTAGATGGCGCCTAAATGAGCAGTTAATCTCTCCAGGTGACCCTCTAATCCAAACAAAAACAGCATTAGAGGAATACTTTTCTTTCAATTATAAGTCAGTCACATCTTGTTAAGTGTTATGGGATGCTCATAAAGCTTTTATGAGAGGTCATTTTATCTCTATGGGAGCTAAGGCCAAGAAAGCCAAAAGAACCCAAATTGACTCTCTATTAGCCAAAATCCAAAGACTTGAATCCCTACATAAACAGTTTCTGTTAGAATCTCACCTTACAGAATTAACTGAAACACGTGAAGCCTTAAAAAGATCTTAAACAATGCCTCAGCCAAATATTATTTACAAGCACAATTTAAATATTATGCCCATGGTGATAGAGCTTCTAAATTTATGATGCAACACATAAAACAAAGGAAAGCCCATAATTACATCCATCAGATTAAAAATTCAAGCGGTGGTTTGGCCTACTCCACCACAGACATTGCGGCCCAATTTAGAGAATTCTATCATTCTCTATGCAATCTAAAAGACCCCGAAGCAAGATTACATTACATAACAAATTTTCTACATTCCTTGTCCCTCTCGGTCCTTTCTAAACAACAGGCACAAATATTGCAAGCCCCTTTTACATTAGATAAATTTGAAGCCACTATTAAACATCTACCTAGAGGGAAATGTCCAGGCCCTGATGGCCTTCCAGCCTCCTACTATAGCTCGCTTTCCAAAATACTATGCCCCCATCTACTTCAGGTGTGCAACAGCTCCCTAACTGGCACTAACATGTCTACAGATATGACTAAAGCCCATATCTCCCTGATCCATAAAGAGGGGAAAGACAGCTCCAATTGTGCAAACTATAGTCCGATTTCCCTGCTAAACTTAGACTTAAAAATTTTAGCTAAGATGTTGGCCACACGTTTATCCGCATTTCTCCCTACTCTGATCCAGAAAGATCAGGTAGGCTTTGTGAGGGGCAGGGAGGGAAAGTATAATACCTCTAGAGTCTTGAATTGCATATTTCACGCAAAAAGATTTAAATGTCCTCTGATCCTTCTCAGCACCAATGCTGAGAAGGCATTTGACAGGGTAGATTGGGATTTCATCAGCAAGGTACTATCCACATTTGGGATCCCAGCTCATTTCATAAATGCAGTGTTTTCCTTATATTCAAATGCATCAGCTTCGGTTATTATTAATAACTCCCTGTCCTCTCCCTTTGCTATCCATAATGGGACCAGACAGGGTTGCCCCCTCTCTTCCCTGCTATTCGTACTAGTTATGGAATCCTTGCTACAGACTATTAGGAGAGAGGGGGGAATTCAAGGGGTCCGGGTAGGAAGATTTGAACACAAGGTCGCAGCCTTCGCTGACGACCAATTTATTAGGTTTACGCCCTTCCCCACATCTACCATATAATTGAACAATTTGGCACATTTTAAAATTTTAAAATGAATACAAACAAATCCCAAGTTCTTAATATTGGCTTTCCATCAGGGCCGGCTCCAGGTTCATGTGGGCCCTTGGGCGATAAATCCCAGTGGGCCCCCGTGAGGCATTTTTTTACATTGACATGTCCCCCTGTGGCTCCCACACGGTATAATGACCCCCAGTGACCCCTATACAGTATAATGACTACTAGTGGCCCTTCACACAGTATAATGACTACTAGTGGCCCTTCACACAGTATAATGAACCCCCAATTCCCCCCCCCCACACTGTATTATGACCACCTGTGGCCCTGCATTCAGAATAATAACCCCCAGTCGCCCCCATTCAGAATAATGACCCCCAGTAGCCCCCACACTGGGGGAATACTGTATGGAGGGGGCTCTGGGGGTCATTATACTAAATGGGGGACACTGAGGGTCATTATACTATGTAAAGGGCCCTCACAGTATAATGACCCCACAGTGACCCTCCATGCAGAATAATGACCCCCAGTCGCCCCCACACTGGGGGTTATACTGTATGGAGGGGGCACGAGGGGTTATTATATTTAATGGGGGCTCTGGTG